>NC_082380.1:0-332736 GCF_027477595.1 Haemorhous mexicanus
GGGGAGACAGGTGTCCCGAAAGTGAGAGACTGTGCCTTTTTTGGAACTGGGCATAGCATCCTTAAAAGGGGAACCCTAGAAGCAGCTCTGGTCCATGTGCAGTGGTGGGAGCACTGGGCATGGAAGGAAGATGTCACGATGGCAAATGTTCTCTGGGCGGTGCCATGTATGACATGGAAACACAAGAGGTTTCAACTGTGTTTCCTGGGGAAGCCTATGGTACAAGAGGGACTCCTCTCTCCTTGATGAACTGAGAATTGATTATCTGAAGGGTGATGATGGACTGAGAGTGGGTGATCTGAGGGGTGGTAACTGAATTGAGAATCCAAGGTCTTGTCCTACTGTGATGTATTGGAAATTTGGTGGGGGGGAGGAGGAATGTTTGGAAGGTTTTCATTCTGGGTTCTGTGTGGTTTTTTTCTATACTGTAAGTTAATAAAGTTTTTTTCTCTCTTTTATTCCTAAGCTGGAGCCTGCTTTGCTCTGTTTCTGATCACATCTCACAGTAGACACCAGGGAGAATGTATTTTCAAGGAGGCACTGGCATTGTGCCAGCGTCAAACCATGACACCTTGGTAAAAGAGAAGCTAAATTACTTATCCCCTTTGTAAGCTGAAAATTAAAGAAATTTAGTGTTGTGTTTGTCGACTTCAAAATTATTGAATGGAAGGTGATAGAGGAAATATGTATTGTTATTCTGCTGGACCATTTTGTTGAATTCATAGTTTGCTTTTTTTTCTAATACCATCTGCTTGTTTGTAGCCCATTATGTCCTCTTTGCTTCTCATAGACCTAGTTTTGACTTGTACCGTTTTTCATATAACTTTCCTAATCAGGTTATGCCTGTTAAAGTGAGTGCCAGGATGAAAGGTGAAGTAGCTCCTTTATAATTTCCTCAGGTGTTTTGCGGAGATAATCAAAACTCCACAACTTTGTGAAAGTTGTGAAGATGGCATGTTTATTACAGCGCTGGACGCATGCGGTAATTGTTCTCTTAAAATGACATGCGTGCTCCTGGGATCTTCAGGTGTTTTTTTATTTTTCTCTCTAAATACATATGTAGACAATTTTACAATAGGTTCATACATATTCATTTTACCAACTTTGCAGGACATTTAGCATTAGTTCTTTTGTTATTAGACAGAATTCTTAGGTCAGGTTGACTTGCCTTTTTCAGCAGTCTCTGTCTCTTTATCTTTCTCTGTCTTCTTTATCTCTGTCTTTCACTGAAGCAGTTTCTCTGAGCTTAGGCTTTTGCAAGAACAGGCAGTCAGACTAAATAGCTATGGTTTCAAACTAAAGACAACTTAAAGATGTACATTTCACCTAAATCAAAATGGATTTCTACTCTGGAAAATTTCTACTTTGTCTCATTTCTTCCTTTTCTTAGAAAATAAGTAAATTCTTTTACTTAACGCAGACTCTTACTACAATAAGTGTCTCTCATTGCTTTACTATGTACATTTGATAGGGATGTTTACATAGTTACTGGCTGTAGTATTCTCTAATTCTAAATTAGCAAGATAATGGATAATCTTAAACTTATTCTAACTAATATTAACAAAACTGCAATGAGATGACGCAACTTATTAAAGATTCTATTTGCAGCTGGTGACTACTCAAAGATCACATCTCACCAGTGATGATCTGCATTTTGTTTTATTATTTGTAGAATTCTGGTTATTTCTTTTGTATCATGTTGGACAGTAATTAAGGTTTTCTTTCTGCTTTCTTGGATTTCTTTCAAGATCTCCAGTAGGTCTTGGTGCTTAATTAATTGTTTTACCAGTGTGAGGTCCATTCCAATAGGAGTAGGTGACAGTCTGTGGTACATTGTGTAATTGGTTTTAATTAACTGGTGGGATGTCACTGGGGCCAAGTATGAAAAATCACACTTGATAGTCTTAACAAAATTACAAATACAAAAATTAGAATGATTTCTGCTAGACAAAATAACATCGCTGTTATCAATTTTTACAATAGCACAGGCAGTTCTCAGGTACACACAACCTTTACTAGTATATACTAGCACAGTTTTCTGATCAGTGACTGGATGAATTTCCAAGTGGCAAATACTCTGTTCAGTGTCTAGACACACATCTTGGGCATTAATAGTATTGCTTTCACAGATGAATCCCAGCTGTTCTCTAGTAATGTAGGATTTTAAGTTTACTGTTTGCTACTTTTTATTCACCTTTCATGCCTACACTCTATGTTCTGAAGGGTAGAGTACTGTTTTTTCATGATTTAATCTTAGTGCAATGATGGGGTGGATAATGTAAACAGTAGCATTACGTATAGTAAGCACAAAGGCAGTGGCTACATTAGAAGCAGGATCATAGGTGAAATTTACTATAGTCTCCTAGGATCGAAACTTCTTTTCAAAATTAATTGCATTATTTCAAACAACTTTCTGAATTTCAGTTGGAAAATTACATTCACCTTCTTTTTATATGATCCTTTTTATATGATCAGAGCTGATGTTGCCTGCATTTATAACTGCTTGTATACAACTGAAAGCTAAAGACACAATCATTTGAACAGTACTAAGAGCTTCTACTATTAACTTGTGGTCTTGGTCCCTGGCCTTTTCCCACTTTGGCAGTACTTTTGAAATCTGCCACTGGCTAGTTTTTAATGCTAATAGAGATGACTGTAAAGGCTGCTTCAATTTTGTTAGGCTACTTGCTGCAGTGGCTAGTTTATTCATCAGTATTTCTGAATCAATTCTATTTAAAACTCTCTTTTCTTGTCTGCGGTTTCGGGGTTTGGCTTATGGCTTCTTTGCGAGCTTGCCATAAAGTCTGTTGCTCTTTTGGAGTCCTAGGAAATTTAAAAGGCTTACTATCTAGGCTACACATGCTTCTCTCATCTGAGTGGCTATTAGAAGATTATCTACGTACTGCAACAGCTTTTCTTCTTGTGGAGCTTCCTAGGACTCCAGATCTTTTGCAAGTTGCTCTCCAAACAGAGTGGGGGGAATTCTGAAGCTTTGACGCACATGGACTATGTGAGCTGGGTTTTGCACTGCTTTTAGGGCTTTTCTATTCGAATGCAAAAATTTTCTGGCTGGCTTTGTGGATAGGGAGGCAAAAGAAGGCATCTTTCAGGTCTAAAACAGTAAACCAGGTTAGTTCAGGTGTTAAACAAGTTAGTAAAGTATATGGATTTGCTACCACAGGGTATAAATTCTTTGTTATCTTATTGACAGCTTTCAATCTAGGACTATCAGTTATTGGGCTGATTTCTTCCCTATCTTCTTTTCAGGGGGTACTGTTTAATTCTCATTGGTTGTGTTCTTTCTTTAAGCTTGATTACTATGGGGGGGTGCATTCTTCACTTTCCTTGGTACAGCAGAGGCCTATACTTCTGAAAATACTTGTTCTAATATCTCTTTACTAATTTATTTCTTAATGTCAATGGCTGTTAATGTTAAGCTTAACACTTTTATATCATTTGCTTCCAGAGTAACTCCCCATTTGAGAATGTTTAGCGAATTGGGCATATACAAAAGCTTCTAAGTACACGTTACTTTAAAGGTTTGCAAAAGTATGCCTTCTCAGACTGGCCAGTTGTTCCCCACACTACAACATAATCATTCTCCACAGGTACTAAAGCTTTATTTAAAACAATATATGACTCTTGTATCAACTAAAATTCTACAGTTTTCTTTTCTTCTGGTCTCACTGCCTCTGGCAGAGGGGTCTGTTACCTCTTAGTTCTGGATGAAATTGGACTGCCAGGAGGGGGATGGGGGCGAATGGGTATACTTTTGGAGTTTGAGTCTTCTTTTCTTTTGGGGAGGTCCTCCTTATCCTCTTTTACTTTAGGAGGAGTCTTTACCAAATTATATGTACTCATTTTGCGAGTTGTAATTGCTTTGCATTTCAGTATGATAAACTTTGTCTGACTTCATACATTGCTATCTTATGCTGCATGCTGAACAACATGTTTGATTTGCCTTCTCTTTGCTCTGTTTTCCTTTTCAAGGCCTAACACTAGCAGGTCAGAGGGAGCTCTGAACTTACAGTTACTCTGCTATTCTGGGTGAATTCTTAAAACAAAACCACACTAACATACAGACTTTATTTCATTTATTTTCTCATTTTAAAACAGCATTAACTGCAATAAGGTATTATAAGTCTTTTTATTTTCTGAGCCGCCCCTGCTGGAAGCTTTCTTTCAGTGAGCCCCTCTCAAAGGGGCTAGTTCAGGAACTTCTTTGCTCTGGTTAGTTCTCATTATCTCCTTCTCCTTATACTATCTTGTTTCTACCCAAGCCTCACAGTGTCTTTTCTCAGTTTTTCTCTACACAGAGACTTTTAGGTGGCAGGCACTAGATGTGATCTTCCACGAAAGCTCCAAGATCTCAGGTTCTGAATTGGCTTGATGAGGGACCTTCAATTTACACTTAAGGCAGGGAAATCTGTGCCTTAAGGCACACAAACTCTGCATTGCACACAAGGTGCCAGTCTCTCAATGTACTAAAGCTCCCGGGAATTGCCTGCAGGCTATTTGTTTATCACTTAACCTCTAAGGCGGGCTGTTTTCAGTCTAAACTTACTATATTACTAGCTGAAGTCTCATAATCTCATTTGTCTCTTCTATCTAAACTCTGTTTTACAAAATTTCAGTCTTTTCTAGTTCTCTTTTCGCACGATTTAATTTAAGTATTGTTTCTACCGACACTCACTTTACTGCCTTGCAAAAGGCTGTGCTTGTTACAGCAAAAACTCTGATGTGCTCACAAACACAGACAGACACACAAACACCACCCCCCCCTTATTTCAAATTCACGAGAGTCAGGGCTTGAATTGCTGGGGGGGGGGGAATTCTTGGAATTCCTTTGATTCCTTTTACCACAGTTAAACATAAATCACTATATCGTAGTTCTTCTGTGTAAAATGCTACATTTGTTGCAAACAAAATCTTAAAATCTCTACAAATGCCACTATACAATTCGAGCATCAAATTACCACAATGTGGGGGAAGAGCTACACAAACTCACCGGGAAAGGGCATATTTCTCAAAGCGCCCACTTTTCTCAACACAACACAGCATACAATACTTCAGCATTTACCCACACCAGCTTCCTCTGGTCCTCACATACTCTGGACACAATCAAAATAACAGCACACAGTAAAATTCTAGAGATCAAGTCTAACTACCAGGGCAGAAGAACTCTCTGAGCTTGTACTCACGGTTAAAATGTGCTCGATCTACACAAATCACTAGTTTTAAACACAATAAATATCTTCACCGACGTTTCTCTACTTGTTCCACTTCTCCGCAGGGCACTCTCTGCTCCCACAGCTTGCCCCGGCCTGTGCTTCAGGCCTCGCTCGGCTTCTTCAGTCGCGGGTAGAAACTTCCTCGCACTGTAGATATACTCTCTTTGTACGCCATGCACTCGCACGATTACAAGCACACTAACATTAACTATTAACGACACAATGCATTAACTATACAACGATACAGTGTCCGGACACCACACGCACACGAGTCCACTCCAACCCATCCCCAGGGTCGCTAGCAGCCGCTCTATGGGACAGTGAACTCTTCTCCCAGTCATTCTATCGACCATCTGCCTGCAGGCACAGGCTGAGCACTCAGATGTTTCTGAGTGACTTATTCAGCCTTCTTATCCCCCGGGGCTCTCTTAATATATACTGAATTCTCTGCACACTAGCAGGTTCTTGTCTGTCTCTGCAGGAGGCAAGCCGAGCTCCTCCGGGAAATCTCCGGGGCGGGGTGCGCCTAGGAGGTTCGTTTATCCCTTCTGCCCCTGTGGGGACAGAGACAGTCCCTTCGTGGGCACCAGAATGTTTTGCGGAGATAATCAAAACTCCACAACTTTGTGAAAGTTGTGAAGATGGTATGTTTATTACAGCGCTGGACACGTGTGGGAATCGTTCTTTTAAAATGACATGTGTGCTCCTGGGATCTTCATGTCTTTTTTTATCTCTCTCTAAATACATATGTATACAATTTTACAATAGGTTCATACATATTCATTTTACAAACTTTGCGGGACATTTAGCATTAGTTTGTTATTAGACAGAATTCTTAGGTCAGGTTGACTTGCCTTTTTCAGCAGTCTCTGTCTCTATCTTTATCTCTGTCTTTCACTGAAGCAGTTTCTCTGAGCTTAGGCTTTTGCAAGAACAGGCAGTTAGACTAAATAGCTATGGTTTCAAACTAAAGACTTAACGATGTACATTTTACTTAAATCAAAATGGATTTCTACTCAGGAAAATTTCTACTCTGTCTCACAGGTTCATAATTTACAAATAATACAGAGAGTTTTTCTGTTTTGCTCTGACTTGAAAGTCCATACTCCTTAATTTTGACCATCCAAATTGGGAATTTGTTGGAACTACCCATCTGCCTGGGGCTCCTGCAGGCTGTTTCAGGTGTGGTACCCTCAGCCCTTTTCTTCCCACTACTTTGCAATGCTGCAAAGAGTAAACAGTGACTAAAGACAGATTAGAGGTGATACAGTGATGCCTAAGATCTCATGGCTTGCTCAGCTTGTTTTTACTATAGCATAATTATTTTGCTGAGCATATTGTTTTATTTATGTTCCCTCTAGACTAAAGCTTTTAAGATAGCTTATGTGAACAGCTTTGCTCAGCTCCCTTGGACTTGTTTCTACTCTCAGTTCTTTTGAATTTTTTGGTTTTTGTTCAGCTGTCTTTGTGAAAGCTGCAGGACGCTGTGGCTTCTGTTGAAGGTAAAATTGCCAAGCATTTTTCCCCTTTCTCCCCAGCTTCTTAAATCAGTCTTCCAATAGATGAGCTTGGAGGAGTTCTTAACTTGCATGTGTGTAGCATTTTGCATTAAAAACGATGAAATGTTTTCCATATTGAGATCTTTGATCTTTCTCAAGACTTAAGGTTTGCTCCAAGTAATATGTTGTAAACTTTATGGTTGGGGTGGGGTTTTTTTTTGCTTTATTGTACTGGAACCGCTGGTTATTACAGATCAGCAAAAGATGCAGATTCAGTGGAATTTGTGTTACAGGATCATTCAATATTTGAATCCAAAGTTAAATGGAGAAAACACAAACACTTTCCTAACCTCTAGATTTAAATTATTAGGTTGTACTTTTTTTGACCTGGTTTAATGGAGGGGGGGGGGAAGTCCATCTTAGTCTGTTAGGCAGCCCTGTGGCTGAAGGTGTAAAATTTAAATTCAGTAACCATGAGCATATTCGTAAACATTTTTAATGGTTAGATGTAGAAAGAAGTTTTTCTGCAATTTTATTCTGTGTGGTATAGGCTTAATCTAGAACATATCAGTTGTATTTCTTATGACTAAAATACTGTTCCTGGAAGTAGGATGATGTTTTAGAGACCATATTGAGATTGCTTTTGAGCAAAGAAAATGAATTATTATTTGTAACTGTATTTGAGCAAAGAAAATAATTTGTTATTTTCAACTGTATTTATTTTTTAAGTGTTTTGAGGATGATGGATATAATAATATAGAATGAAGCGTATGGCTTCTGAAAACACTTTTGTTTCCTCTATTTGGTTTCAAATGTTAACCGAATTGTGGTTTTTTATCATAAAACACTTGTGCCCATTGCCTCTGGTCCTGTCACTGGGTACTGCTGAAAAGAGCCTGGCTCTGTTTTTGTACCTTCCCTTCAGGTATTTATATGCTTTGAGATACCCTCCTCAAAGCTTTCTTTTTCTCTAGGTTAAGCTACTTGACATAGTCAAGTCTGTAGTCTTTCAGACAAACTCAAGGCCATATGCTTTTATATGCTTTTGAGAA
Source organism: Haemorhous mexicanus (assembly GCF_027477595.1). Classification (NCBI taxonomy): domain Eukaryota; kingdom Metazoa; phylum Chordata; class Aves; order Passeriformes; family Fringillidae; genus Haemorhous; species Haemorhous mexicanus. The sequence goes on from NC_082380.1 coordinate 7,783, forward strand.
GGAGGTGGATTAGTGATTTAATTTAGTGTAGAGGGCGGTGGTAACAGTAATTCTTGACTCTTGATAGGTAGAGAGGTGGGTGGGTTTGGGATGTGTGTTTAAAATGCTGTGAAAATGCAATAAGATGCATATTTCAAATCCAAATAACTTCTGTTATTGCAAATAATGAGTAATTGGCTGTCTTTGCTCTAGCTGAAATGAAGGCTATAATTTGGTGGTTCTGTAAGGAAAGAAACAGGTCAAATGTCGCAGTGAGGGAAGACTCGGGACAGCTCAATATGAGAGTTCAGCAAGCTTCGTTTATTGATTAGAGCATCAGACATTTATGCACAAGTAATAAGCTCATGCATATTCTGTAAGCTAAGCAGTCTATTTGTTATACTATAAATATCAATTCCCCTTTTACTCCTTCATTCCTTACGACTTACATCTCCCTTCTTTCATGTCTCTCTCTCTCAGCTATATCATTTTGTTATACTACAGCTATACTCAAGTCCACGGCAGCCTTGCAGGTGCAGGGACTCAGATTAGCTGGGTCCGGTACTTTTCCAATTCTCAGCTATCCAGAGCATGTCTACGTGACCTTTGTCATGTAACCAGCCCTCCGCAGTCAAACATTTAATTGTCTGATAGTGATAAAATTGCCCAAGTCATGTGTATGTTCTATCTTGGAATTGTGTGGATTGTAAATGATGGTTTAATGTACATACAGCCTGTAGGATAATTTAGGCTGAGATGCAATATGATTGCTAAAGCTGATACTTGTAATATTTTAATACTGTTGCTAGAATTGAACACCATAGTTAGCAAAGCATATAGTCTAGATGCAGTCTCAGAATTCTAAGGGCGAGGTGCTGCAATTAATATAAATAAGCTGAGATGTGAGGAGTAGAAGTCCCTTTTCTTTCAAAATGAACAACTGGATCTTGCAGCAGAGTGTTTGGTTTTATAGATTAATGGTGAAATAGGTGACTCATCTTCTTGGCATGTTTTAGAAAACATGCTTTCTGCGTAGGCATTTTAATGTTGCGCTGCACAGCATATAAAGTCAAAGTCAGCACACGTCTGTGGGATCAAGGGCTGATAGTTTAGTACAGCATGGTAATGAATGATCCTGTAGAATACAAAAGTATACTTAAAATGAGATGTAAGCTTTAAAAAGAATGAGTGAATAAATTCCTGTGAAAAAAGTTTCTTAATGCTCTATCAATAGGAAGGAAGTTTTAAAGAAAAATTATTTGCTAATTCAGATTTTTCAAATTAAAAAAAAATTCTTTGCACATTCTTAAGTTTTATTATAAGCTAGTCTGGTTTGGAAAGAAATGGTAGAGGAGAGTGAGGACCTCCTTTCAGAGGCAGAAAACACATGGCAGCCAAACAACATATAAGCCCAGACATGCAGAAAAAGGTCAAGATGGGGAGCTGGAGCAGTGACTGTGGGTCTAGGAGAAGTTTAAGGGTGGTTCATCCCCACTTCTTTTGGAAAGAATAAATACTGAATTAAATGCAATAAGAATTTCGGCAATTTGACATCATATGTAACTTGTCTCTTTGGTATCTTTAAAAAAGCAAAATAAAATTTATCTCCCACTTCCTAGTTAGTTTCTTAATCTTTTTTATGCTAAACACACAAGAATAGCTTGTATGACTTTTTTTGATAAGATTGCGTGGAGGGCACTTGATTTATCTGCTCCTTTCTAGCGTGTAGTATGTTTGAAGTTGTAAAGCTTGTTAATCTTTCATCTCTTTTGGATAGTTTGGTATCATTTTGGTGTAAATTGGATAGACCTGGCCTCATGGAAAATTCTAGGGCAACATAACAAGAATAAGTGAATTTACACGTGACACCAAGTTGAGAGGTTGTGATCAAGAGAAAAAAAATGCTCAAAATAAAGTAAGAAAACCTGGGAGTAAAATCAAGTTTTCCGACTGAAGCAGGTCAAGATGAGGTTTCGTATCAAAAGAAATTAATAAAACCCACCTTGTTTAAAGCTAGACAAGATGCTAACAATGGTTATGACAACAGAAGGAGCAGTCCAGAGTTGGCAGATAAATAAAAATGATCTCTTACAGCTTTCAGTTCTTGGTACTGTTTCTGTGGTGACAGCTTGCAGTTGTGCTGTATTAGGTATGAGCTGAAACTGGATTTTAACTGAATAAACTGTTTGGGTTCTACCTGCGCTATGGATTGAACTTTGAATGAATATACAACCAGGTCCCAAACATGAACTAAAACTCTTGTCATGATATTTTCTCCCAAACTCTGCTCAGCCATCCTCACTTGTGTGTGACTTCAGGAAGGATGTTTTCTGGTTGCAGAGGGTAATTATTTTCATCCCTGAAAAACCTGGTTGGTTGTTGGTTTTTTTTTTCCTCAGCTAGAAAAACCTTTCCTTTTGTGAAGAACTAGTTAATGTTTTTTACAAGCCTCCTAGTTAATGCAGTGTATAATTCAGTCTGAATATTTGTTGCAGGGGATGACTAGGCTGTCCTTCTGCTAGCTGCTTCTTTGTTGGAAGTTGTAGACACTGTACTGCCCTTTCACTGAATGCTACTAAGGAAACCCTAGGAGGGAAAATACCAAGGGCTTTACCATTTCTGGTTTTCTTTGTTGAGAAACAGGTATGAAGAAATTTGCAATACTGATGGTTCTTTACCAGTGAATGTAGCAGTGATGGAATAAACAGCAATTATACTGTGTATTGACTTGGCTAGTATTTTCTTTTATCTCCTTAGGCTAGAAAATAAGAAAGCAGAGGACTTGGAAATGGAGGCGTTCCTTTCCTCCTGTAGCAAGAGGAAGTAGAATGTGTGCATGGCTGTGCAAGCACCAGGGCTCACCTCTGAGCCACTGTGGTTTCTCTGTTTCCTGACCTGAGATACTGAGTCAGTTCAGGACAGCATATGGTGTGCTGAGTGATGGGAATATGTTCTCTCATCTACTTTGGTAGTTTTTCACAGAATCAACTAGGATGAAAAAGATCTTTGAGACCATAGTCCAACCTATGACCTAACACCACCTTGTCAACTAGACTATGGCACTAAGTGCCACATCCAGTCTTCTCTTAAACACCTCCAGCGATGGTAACTCCACTACCTCCCTGGGCAGCCCATTCCAATGCCCAATCACTCTTTCTGTGAAGAACTTCTTCCTACTGTCCAGCCTAAACTTCCCCTGGTGTACCTTAAGACTGTCTTCTTGTTGTGTTGCTGGTCACCTGGGAGAAGAGACTGACCCTCACCTGGCTACAACCTCCTTTCAGAGAGGGTTTGCATAAGAAAAGCCTTTTCTATGACAGAGAACAAGAAATTAGGTCCTTCTATCAAAGATGACAGGAACATGTATTTAATTTTTCCTCCAGGTCTTGGAATATCAGACAGCCAAGATGTTTTCTTCAATTATTACTCAGCAAAGAAACATACCTTAAAAATGAACTTGCTGTTGCCCCTTCCTCACATGCTCCCCATGATGGCTGCCTCTCAAAGAGAATTCCTATTTTCTATATATTATATTTCTATGTGGACCAGTTCAGCTTTTTTTTTTTTTTTCCCTCTCTATTTCATGGCAATAGCTGTGGTCTGGTCTGTGTTATGGTCTAGTAAGATCCTCTAGTTGTGATGGTCCTGAGAGTGGTGCTTAGACATATAGACTAACAACATGTTATTTTCTAACTATGTTACTTAAAGTTATGTTACAGTCAGTGGTAAGTGCTGGTAACTAGTGCATCTTGCAGGTCCTTGCAAACATGAGGCTTATAATTAGGACAGGGATCAGGATTTTATTCTTTTGGCATGTGGAAGTGTCCTAGGGTGACTGTTATCCCCATTCATGTGTGTGTAATTTATGCTGGATATTATGTTCTGTGCCTTTAAGACTGGTGGAGTGAAGGTTTTGTTTTGGCCTCTTATCAGCCACTCGGCGGGACATCCAGATAGCACCAGTGCATGTTGCTGCTTTTTGCTTTTTGCCCCTGCTTTTTGCTTTCGCTCTTGCTTCTGCATCGCTTCTGCTTTGCTTGCTCTTGCTTTCTTCCCCCCCCCCCCCCCCCCCCGCCATTAGTTAATTTAGCTAAACAGTCCAAATTCCTTTCTGGACTGTTCCCCCCCACCCCGTTGGACCTGTCAACTGCTCCGGACTGGGATTTGGAACACGGAGAGAGAGAGTTTACACCTTGTGACTGCAGCAGCTGCCTCAGCGCCGGAGGGACTGATAACAGAGCAAACCCCCAGGAGAGACTTTTCTGAATTTGTCATCTTTGTCAGAGCAGTGGAAGAGTGGTGTCGTCCGGTACTGTTCATTGTGTGTGCTGGGGGGTGCTGTGCTTATAAAATAAACAGGTTCTTTCCACTTCTCTCCGAGGAATTCTTCCTGAACCGGTTGGGGGAGGGGCGTGTGGGTTTGTTTTTTGGAGAAGCCCTTTTTGGGGATTCTCTCCCAAATTTGCCCTAAACCAGGACAAATTTTGGCGCCCAGAGCGTGGGGCTCGAGAGAGAGTGGAAAAACCCTGTTTTGAGTGTATTTTGGTTACCATTATTCTGTGTTAGTATAAAGCAGTTAATAGACATGTTTTTTGAATTTATAATGTCTATTGGGGTGAAGGCTTGCCTGCATTTCTGGTCCCTAGGGTTTTTTGAGATCTTTATACCTCTATGGTCCCTGGGTTTATTTTCTTATCCAGAAATAGCTCTTGTATTGTCCCTAATACGTAGCTTTTACAGCAGAGGGGCAGTGACCAGAATAGCTATCCTGCTGGGCTTGGTGGTAATAGCTTGTAAGAAGTTTATAAACATGTTGGGGTCTGCTCCAGGTGTGAATGGTTCATGGTTATGGTTATGCATCCAGTTGGTTAGAGGAGGAGCAGGGGGTGAGGCTTTTCAGCCTTTGCTTTCCTTCTTCTCTTCTGAATCTGTTACATCACTATTGGAGGATGTTCAGTTTCCCCTGAATGTTAAAGAGACCATCTTTCTGGTACTCAATCTGGTAAGCTTCCTCTACATAGTCTGCTGCATCTCTAGAATGAGGGCTGAGATTTCTAGACGGGCTGATGAGATCCCTGACTCAGGAATAGACCCAGGTGTGGAAAATCCTAAGTGGTGTGGGAAATGGGAGAATATGGGCCAAATCCTGAAGGAATTCTCTGAGCCTATAGTCTGGGACTTTCCCCATGAACAAATTCAGAACCCAGCTGAGGTGGGGAAATATCTGAAAGAGAAGTACCAGGATGACCCTAAGGAGAAAAAGATCGTTGCAGTGAGCTGGGCCTTGGCATATGCTTATCGCGCATTGCTAGATACGGTTGGGCAGCAGACAGAGGCAGGGGGGCAGGGAGATAAATCAGCAGCTATCCCGGTCACTCAGGCTGCAGTCAACAGCCCAGGCTCAAAGCCAGCAGCCAAGCTAGATAGTGAGCCTAAGCCAGCAGCTAAACCAATGGCTGTTGCTACTAGCACCAGGAGTGGAAAATGCACAGGCAAGACCAATCGGCCAGTGGATGATGATGATGATGATGCAGGAGAAGGACCCTCAACACCTCCTGATGTAAAATCAGAAGTCAAAGCAGCAGGTGCCAGATCAGAAGCCAATATGGAGTCCTTTTCCCTGAAGGACCTCCGTGGCCTAAGGAAGGATTACACCCGGCGGCCTGATGAATCCATAATTAGTTGGTTAGTCCGTCTCTGGGATGCTGCAGGTGAGGCCACAATTCTGGATGGCACTGAAGCCAGGCATTTGGGATCCCTGTCACATGATCCTGTCATCGACCAAGGAATGATGAGGGGGGTTAATCCTCACAGCCTCTGGGCACGGGTCTTGGATAGTGTTGCACAAAGATACCTGTGTGCAGATGATCTTTATATGCAGCAGACCCAGTGGAAGACCATAGAGCAAGGGATCCAACGCTTGAGGGAAAATCGTGTTTTCTGGTCTGTGTGGATTCGTTGGCCTGGCACATCGGAACCACAGGAGTATAAAGCTTTGGTTGACACTGGTGCACAATGTACATTAATCCCATCGAGACATGTGGGGACAGAGTCTGTTTCTATTGCCGGCGTGACAGGGGGATCCCAGGATTTCACTTTGGTGGAAGCGGATGTAAGCCTGACGGGAAATGAGTGGAAGAAACACCCTATTGTGACTGGCCCCGAGGCCCCATGTATTTTGGGCATAGATTACCTTCGAAGTGGGTATTTCAAGGACCCAAAAGGACTCAGGTGGGCATTTGGGATAGCAGCTGTGGTATCAGAGGGTGTCCAGCAATTGAATACTTTGCCTGGACTGTCCGAGAATCCATCTGCAGTAGGATTTCTGAAGGGAGAAGAGCAACAGGTGCCAGTTGCCACTTCCACAGTGCATCGACGGCAGTATAGAACCACTCGAGATGCTGTGATCCCCATCCATAAGATGATCCGAGAGCTGGAGAGCCAAGGGGTGGTCAGCAAGACCCACTCACCCTTCAACAGCCCCATTTGGCCTGTGCGTAAATCTGAAGGAGAATGGAGATTGACAGTGGACTACCGTGCATTGAATGAAGTGACTCCACCACTGAGCGCTGCTGTGCCAGACATGCTGGAACTCCAGTACGAGCTAGAGTCCAAGGCAGCGAAGTGGTATGCCACTATTGACATTGCCAATGCATTTTTCTCCATTCCTTTGGCAGCAGAATGCAGGCCTCAGTTTGCTTTCACCTGGAGGGGAGTGCAGTATACCTGGAACCGACTGCCCCAGGGGTGGAAGCACAGTCCCACCACCTGCCATGGACTGATCCAGACTGCACTGGAAAAGGGTGAGGCTCCAGAACACCTCCAGTATATTGATGACATCATTGTGTGGGGGAACACAGCCACAGAAGTGTTTGAGAAAGGACAAAAAATCATCCAAATCCTCCTGGGAGCTGGTTTTGCCATTAAAAAGAGCAAAGTAAAGGGACCAGCTCGTGAGATTCAGTTCCTAGGTGTGAAGTGGCAGGATGGACGGCGTCAGATTCCTACCGATGTCATTAACAAGATCACAGCTATGTCTCCACCGACCAATAAGAAGGAAACGCAAGCGTTCCTAGGTGCCATAGGCTTTTGGAGAATGCACATTCCTGAGTACAGTCAGATCGTGAGCCCTCTTTATCTGGTCACCCGCAAGAAGAACCATTTCCACTGGGGCCCTGAGCAACAACAAGCTTTTGCCCAGATCAAGCAGGAAATTGCCCATGCAGTTGCCCTTGGCCCAGTCAGGACAGGACCAGAGGTGAAGAATATGCTCTACTCTGCAGCCGGGAACCATGGCTTGTCCTGGAGCCTTTGGCAGAAGGTGCCTGGGGAGACTTGGGGTCGGCCACTAGGATTTTGGAGTCGAAGCTACAGAGGGTCCGAAACCAACTATACTCCGACTGAGAAAGAAATCTTGGCTGCCTATGAAGGAGTCCAAGCTGCCTCAGAGGTGATTGGCACGGAAGCACAACTCCTCCTGGCACCCCGACTGCCGGTGCTGGGGTGGATGTTCAAAGGCAAGGTTCCTTCCACTCACCATGCCACTGACGCTACATGGAGCAAGTGGATTGCCCTTATCACTCAGCGCGCCCGTATAGGTAAACTGAATCGCCCTGGGATTTTGGAGATAATTACAAATTGGCCCGAAGGTGAGAATTTCGGTGTCACAGATGAAGAACCAGAACCAGCGACACGGGCTGAAGAGGCTCCTCCATATAACCAGCTGCCACCAGAGGAAACACGTTATGCTCTTTTCACGGACGGTTCCTGTCGCATCGTAGGGATGAACCGGAAGTGGAAAGCAGCCGTATGGAGCCCCACACGACAGGTTGCTCAAGCTACCGAAGGAGAAGGTGGATCGAGCCAACTCGCTGAACTCAAAGCTGTTCAGCTGGCCCTGGACATTGCTGAGAGAGAGAAATGGCCAAGGCTCTATCTTTACACTGATTCATGGATGGTAGCTAATGCTCTGTGGGGATGGCTGGAGAGATGGAAAGAGGCCAATTGGCAGCGTAGGGGAAAACCAATTTGGGCTGCTGATGAGTGGAAAGACATCGCTGCTAGGGTAGGGAAGCTACCTGTGAAGGTCCGCCATGTAGATGCCCATGTCCCCAAGAGCAGAGCTAATGAGGAGCACCAACACAATGAGCAGGTAGACCAGGCTGCAAGGATAGAGGTGTCAAAGACAGACCTAGATTGGGAACACAAGGGAGAGTTATTCCTAGCTCGGTGGGCCCATGATGCCTCAGGTCATCAGGGTAGAGATGCCACCTATAAGTGGGCACGAGACCGAGGGGTGGATCTAACCATGGACAGTATTTCTCAGGTTATCCACGACTGTGAGACGTGTGCTGCCATCAAGCAAGCCAAGCGAGTAAAGCCCCTGTGGTATGGTGGGCGGTGGTCCAAGTACAGGTATGGGGAGGCCTGGCAGATCGACTACATCACACTGCCCCAGACACGCCAAGGCAAGCGCTACGTGCTGACCATGGTAGAAGCCACCACGGGATGGCTGGAAACCTACCCTGTGTCTCATGCTACTGCCCGGAACACCATCCTGGGCCTTGAAAAGCAAGTCCTGTGGAGACATGGAACCCCTGAGAGGATTGAGTCAGACAATGGGACTCATTTCAAGAACAGCCTTATCAACACCTGGGCTAGAGAGCATGGCATTGAGTGGGTCTACCATATCCCCTACCATGCACCAGCTGCAGGGAAAGTAGAGAGGTACAACGGGCTACTGAAAACCCAGCTGAAAGCCTTGGGTGGGGGATCCTTCAAAAATTGGGAGCAGCATTTAGCAAAGGCTACCTGGTTGGTCAACACCCGAGGTTCCACTAACCGAGCAGGTCCTGCCCAGTCTGAGTACCTGAATATAATAGATGGAGATAAAGTCCCAGTGGTACATGTCAGAGGTCTGTTAGGGAGGACAGTGTGGATCAATTCTGCCTCGAGTACAGACAAACCCATCCGTGGAGTTGTCTTTGCTCAGGGACCAGGTTGCACATGGTGGGTAATGCAGAGAGATGGAACAACACGATGCGTACCTCAGGGAGATCTGATTGTGGGGTGAAAGTGATATGCAAATATCGTTTGCTATGTTATTGCCATTGTCTGTACACTAAACTGTATAGACATGAGATAGGAGGAAATTGTTTGACGATATGGGGATAAGGGGTGGAATGTCCTAGGGTGACTGTTATCCCCATTCGTGTGTGTGTAATTTATGCTGGATATGATGTTCTGTGCCTTTAAGACTGGTGGAGTGAAGGTTTTGTTTTGGCCTCTTATCAGCCACTCGGCGGGACATCCAGATAGCACCAGTGCATGTTGCTGCTTTTTGCTTTTTGCCCCTGCTTTTTGCTTTCGCTCTTGCTTCTGCTTCGCTTCTGCTTTGCTTGCTCTTGCTTTCTTCCCCCCCCCCCCCCCCCCCCCGCCATTAGTTAATTTAGCTAAACAGTCCAAATTCCTTTCTGGACTGTTCCCCCCACCCCGTTGGACCTGTCAACTGCTCCGGACTGGGATTTGGAACACGGAGAGAGAGAGTTTACACCTTGTGACTGCAGCAGCTGCCTCAGCGCCGGAGGGACTGATAACAGAGCAAACCCCCAGGAGAGACTTTTCTGAATTTGTCATCTTTGTCAGAGCAGTGGAAGAGTGGTGTCATCCGGTACTGTTCATTGTGTGTGCTGGGGGGTGCTGTGCTTATAAAATAAACAGGTTCTTTCCACTTCTCTCCGAGGAATTCTTCCTGAACCGGTTGGGGGAGGGGCGTGTGGGTTTGTTTTTTGGAGAAGCCCTTTTTGGGGATTCTCTCCCAAATTTGCCCTAAACCAGGACAGGAAGTTCAGCTGGTTGCTATCTAAAATGGTGGTGTTCTTGCAGAAAGGCATCAAAAGATGACAGTAGTGACTTTGTAGATATTGATGTTTGAAACATAAGGCTGAGTCCTCTGAATCTTCTAGGACATTCACTCTCTTTTGATTTTCCAGAATCAGGGCAAATGAGGAATGTTGTTTTATGACATCAGCAGAGCTAGGTGGGTTTTGCTAACCAGGTTTTTAGTAGTCTGAAGATTGCCTTGGTTGTGTGAAAGATAAAGCCCTAGGTTGAAGTTATTTAGGCTTCTCCAATTTTGGTGCAATTGTCCTTATTTTTTTTTTTTTTTAAATACCAGTGAAAGTTGATTTTGGGGAAGTTTAGATTCCTCCTTCAGAAATTTATGTATGAATAAGGGTACTTGTTGTATCTGAAGTTTGAATGTTTATGAAGAAGTTGAGGGCAAGTCTGTTGGATGTTTATTGGGTATAGCTGGCAGATTTTGATTAAAACAAGGATAATCATCAGCAGTATATACTAAAATGTAAAGCATCTGTTAGGCAGAGACACTGGGATAATAGCAAAGATAGATATTGTGAGATTAGAAAATTTTATTTTTTAAATAATGCTAATCATATTGCTTGACTTTCGTGATTGAAACTTGCTCTACTAGTGGAAAAGATGTTCTGTTCAGTCCCCCTTCCACATCATGCTTTTGAGAGGGGCTCTCAATGTCTAACCAGCCTTTGCCTAACTCCAGTCTTTTGATGGTGAACATTTCTTTCTCTTACAAAAAAATGCTGTCTTTATTTGCAAGACCTATTAGTATATTTCTGTCTTGCTCTGTATAACATTTGTTTAGGATCCTTGAAATGAACATTTTTTTGCTGGTAGTGAAAAAGTATTGATTTCTGTACATTGGCGGTGTTCTTAGGACATTATAGATTGAATTGACAGAATAATTTGACTAACAACTCAGTGGGTTGTAAGTGTTCACTTGTTTATTCAGTGTTGCAGAGAGCATACAATTTAACTAAAATGTAACACCACAATTCAGTATGCTTTGCTAACATAAGTGGAAGTGTACATGTTAGTTTATATGTTCATGTTGGTACTCTGGCCACTCCCAGCAATCCTCTTTTATTGGTAAAACATGAAAGTGTACTGATAATACATTTTCTCTCTCCTGTGATGTTCTGCCAGTGATGCAGGTCTACTCCTGGCCATCAATATTCTTCCTATTTACCACAGAAAACTAAGATGAGACAGAAATCCTCCCAGGATCCATAAGCTCAGATTTGGTGGGTTTGGCTTGGGACATTACAGACACTGAGTAATCAGCACCACTCCTGAGGAACATCTGACTCTTGGAAACTTTTTCCCTTTCAAGCAGTAATAAAGGTGGTGAAATGCTTTAGACAACAGCTACAGACATGTATGTTTTACTCCACTTTTTTTTCTCATGCTTATATCATGCTACTGCATAGCAGTAAAATCTACACTCATTGTACATGTACAGTAGTCATGCTATCATGAAGCAGTATCCTGCAGCCTTTTCCCAGCTCTGTCATTGTGAGAAATCCTGAGTAACTTTGTGATTAGAGTATTGTGGTTTAGGAATGGTATTCTCCAATTTAGTGCTCCCACTAAAACTGCTGCTGCTTGTTCCCTCCTCCCTTTCCCCTCTCCCCCCTGTGGGTTACTGTAGAAGAGAATTTGAGGCAGGAAAGGTAAAGATCAAGGGTTGAGATAAGAACAATTTACTGGAAACAGAAATGAGAGAAAAAAAATGAAGACTAACAGCAGCAATATTAATAACAAAAGTATACAAAAGAGAGAGAGAGTGATTCACATGCAAAATGCTCACCCTGACCACTCCCTCTGGCTTGGAACCTGTGCTACTCAAGGGGTAAGGATAAAAAGGAATAAGAATCTCCTGTTGAGTCACTGAGAGTAGACCCCCTTGCTACACTGTGCCCCAGACTTGACCAACGATTGAGGCCCAAAGGTTTTAACCGCACTTAATTGATGGCTTAAGTTAAACAATTTAACTAAGGATCAATGTAGAATTTACTATAGCAGAATAGTAACTCACCAGCCAATTTACCTACAAATCTAAAGTACTTGAGAATGTATGAGAGCAACATTCTTAGTCCATTTACTATAGCATATTCACACTCACGCACAGACCTAAATAATATGTACAAGGTATATACTTATGAAAAATTCTCTTTGAAATCAGTGATATACTCACATTGGATGCCTTTGCATCTTCTCAGTGGGTGAAGGGTTGAGCCTTGAGGAGTGGGGGTATCAGCCTGGGATCTGTCATTGGCATTCAGTGATCCTCCAAGTATAGCAAGTTTGAGAGTTTGCTGGCTCTGAGAGGCCCCACTCAGAGGGAGGTTGCTGGTCACAGCCTGCTGTGGTCCAGGAAAGCTCAAAAGGTCTCACTTTGGACTGTTGTTTATAGGGCTTCAAGAGAGTGGGCTTTAGTTAGTAATTTTGCATCCCGGCCACAATTTGGGGCAGTAACTTTCTTTGAAAGTTCAATAACAAATGTTAGTCCACTTGGATGGTTATTCAGGCAGGAAAAATAAGTTTCCAAAGCTGTTTGTTAAAAAGCAGGAGCTCTTTAAACAGCACCAGTTTCTAGGAGCAGACAGTGTTTCTGATAAGCTCAAGAGGAGCTCAGCCTAGATGCTGCTGTCAAGGCTGAGGCCTAATGAGCATTACTCAGATCATAATGTGGCCCGAGGGTGGTGAGGGGATGCACCGCCACACTCTAACTAGTATAGTGCACTATCTTTAAAGCAATTATATTAAAGCTAGAAAAAACAATTATTAAGTAGAGATTGATATTACCCATACCAATGACTGTGGGCAAATCTGTTGCTCAGTCTCAAGGAATAACCTTGGGGGGCATCCCCACTCAAGGAAGGAATCTCCACATGTACTCCAAGAAAGGATAATGTTAGAAGACCCTACCATTAAAAAGCGGGACTGGTCTTTTATGCTAGTGTTTGACCGTCAGTCGTGTTTCTGGGCCAGCTGTGTCAGCTCAGCAACTTTAGATAAGTTATTACTACTATCACTTGTTAGTTCCTTTATCTCGGATACTTTACCAGGTCCGCTATATTTTTACCTCACTATCAGGATGTTTAACTTTGGGGCTGTTGAGTCAGGCTGGCTTTAGCATTTCTTCAACACCAAAAGCTGCATGACCCCCCCTTCTCCATTCACCAGTGGTAGCTTTGCAAATAGGGTATTGTTCAAGTTGTTTTACCCCCACTCCAGACAGAGCATCCTGCTATATCCCTATCTTATTAGTAATATCCCACTTAATGCTCAAAATTATAGTTACTATGGTAATTCAAAGGCAGTTGCTAACTGCCCTCCTCTTTCCTGTTGCTTTGGTACTTTAAAGTAGGTATGGTGAAGGTATGTCCATGCCAGGGAGGTGTAATGTTGCCCTGGTCAGTGCAGTGATGGTGGTGGAGCAGGGCCCTTCAGCTGCTTCTTGTGCTGGGGTTGGGCTGGTTGTTGTGTCTACTGCCAATTGTGCTTTAAGATTACTGTATTACATCTGAAATGGATTATAACATGCCCATGTTGGCTTGATGGAGACTGTCAAACTGGGGGTGTGTTTCCACAGTTGTCTGAAGCAAGTGCAAGTTCATACTGCTACCAGGAAGAGGCTCTTACCATCACTGGTTTTCTGCTTCAGACCTGTTGCCAAATTGTGCTGCTCATGAGTTGCAGTCAGCAAGATGAGGACATTCTCTAAAGATCTTGTTATATTCAGGTTGTTTGGGCTGTTTTCACAGCAAGCTGATCTTCCTGTGCTGCTTCATCCCACCAGGAGTTTCAAATATTTGTGTGCATGTCTTTTTCCTTAAAGTACCCTTTCATCCTGAAAAACAAACCTGGATTAAACAACAAATTGAGACCCAGTGGAGTTAACAGATCTTAAATCACAGTGGGCTAACTCCAGACTATCATAGGTGAAGTTATTAGCTTGTCTTTCAGAGAGGCTAGTGCTGTCACGTTCTCTATTAAGGGTGCTTGGTTTTATTTTTTTCATTGCTTATTGTGGAATGCTCAAATTGTGATGAGTTGATTGATACTTTATTTGTTGAGTACCCATTCCTTGCGAATGCCAGTGAGAAGCTTGCATCAAAGCTGCTGCCCTGACAAGTTGTGTGCTGAGGTATCGATTTAGGGTGTCCCCATCGTAGGGGATAATGTGCTCTGACTCCATGATTCAGAAGGCTGAACAAATGCTTTATTAAGCTATATTACACAAATACTGTATTAAAACTATACTAAAAAGATACTAAAGAAAAACCTGTGACTGAGACACTCATGACACAGCTTTGACCCAATTGGCTAATCAATCTAAACAACTATCAGCAGAATCCAATTAACAAATCACTCTTGTAAACAATCTCCATAACACATTCCATATGTGCCAAGCAACAGACGCAGCAAGTAGACATAAGAATTGTTTTCTCTTCTCTGAGCTTCTCACTACCTTCCCCAGGAAAAATCCTGGGAGAGAGAATTATGTCTCTCTCTGTTCAGAGAATGTAAATACCACATTGAGGCACGTTCATAATTCTGGGCTGCAGTAAAAGCACTTTGCTGCTTGTTTGCACATCTCCTCCTGCCCAGGTACACCACTTGTAGGTTGTCTTTAGTTCCCTAAATTTGCAGGTTTTACTTCCCAGTGTCATGGGACAGAAACCAGGCAATCAACTCTGACCTGACCAGTCACGAGATCTGTTTCCTCTTATCATAGTAACTATAAGCCATACTTGTTAATTAACCTTGTGTCAGATGCTGTAAAAACACAGGGGGAATAATAAATTACTTGTTTCAAAGTAATTGTAATGAAAGAGAATGAATTAGAATGAAAGCTGACTACCACAAATGGGATAGCACTGGTGGGTGTGAGTAGTTTGAGTTTTGTTTTCTTTTGTTGCCATACAACCAATGTATGTTTAAAGCAGGGTAATAGGTAGTTTTGTAAATAATTTCTTTAAGTGTGAGGGAGAACATAAAAATATTGGCTACAAAGGCTGTATTTAAAGGTAAGGATCATAATTTTTCTATAAGAGAGAATGAGAGAGTGGGAAGTAGAGTGGGCATTGTCTATGACTTCATGTATGTGTGCAGGAAAGCAGTTTAATGATAAGGAAGAAAGGAATGGCCTGTGTTGTGAATGTGACTTCTGTTTGCATTCTGAGTGGGTATGAGTAGTTAAATTCTAGGCATCAAGACAAGACACCGGATATTAAAGAAATCTAAGGAGTGATCCAGCTGGAGCTGGAATTTCAGCAGAGTAGCAGATAGAAAAGTCTATATGTTAAATAACTGGGAAAAGCTGTGAGATCCAGATGTTGTCTGGAAGTAGAGATCTAGACAGATCCAAGTCAGCTAACAAAAATGCTTTTTATCCACTTCATTTACCCCTTTACTGTAAAGATTGCAATAAATCCAGAAATAGTGTATTGAAGCTGCTTTCTCAGGAGTCTCTGTATAGAGCTTGTGGTAAAGGCAGGAAGAGTTCAATCTACTACAATTGTATATTATCAGGGTATGGAATCAGTATCCTGCCTTAACTCTTTTTTTCCTTTCAGATTTTCTATTTTGTACATACATTGTTTTGTATATACTGTATATGATGACTTCGGTGGTCACTGAACGTACCCGGGGTACTAGAGACAAAATGCAAATTTCAGCCTCTCAGCCAACACAACCACAGAAACAAGTAGTACAGGTACGTGCTACTATATAATCTTCTTTGAGTTGAAAGTGAGCATGCAATGATTTGTTTCTTCCCTAAGTCAGTAAAAGCTGGGAAAATATGGGGGGGACTATGGTCTTATTTGGAAAAGTCTGTTTCTTTGATATCTTGCTTTAATTGCTTAGTTATCCAGCACAACATTAAGTTGTCCCTGTATTCTTGTCTCTGAAGGAGCTTTGTGTTCTTCAGCAACATTTCCCATGAGTGAGGAATTCTATGCCTATTCCTGTCAGGATTTCTGTCCTGTTACCTTAGTGTCTTCAGAGCTCAGCTCTTTCATATGCCAGCCTCATGATGCTAGAAAATTTCTGGTCACTAGAGGAATTTGGGTGGGTGGGAAAAGCTTTGTTAGATCCATGTTGTGCTCTACAGCATGGTTCAGCATATTTAGAAGTCACAAAATCCTAAACTTCTTGTGCAGTGCCTTCACAAAGTGAAATGAAGATGGTTGTCCACTAGCAGACTAAAGATATTTTGAGTATCTGCAAGATGGAAATTAAGCTCTTACTCCATTGTCTTGGTTCTCAGCAGCAGAATATTCAAGTTGTGTGCTTGCCTGTGTTAAAGTGCAAAATGTCTCTGTTCCTGGCAACTCATTATTCTTTTGTCAGGTACTTTTCAAAATTTGATTCAGTTCAAGAATTGCCTCAGTTCTCAGTGTAGAGGTGCTCCCCTGGGGAATTGTCTTATTTTCTAGACTGATCTTTAACATGGAGAGGCTGTTCTGCTCTGTACAATATTAATTATGTGATCTCAAGCCCTTATCTCCTTGTGTTACAGTGCTTTGCATAGTGGTGATTCATGCTTATGTGTGGGTTTAGAAAGTGACTTTCAGCAAATGAAATTTAATTTGGTTTTGCTTTATAACAAGTAAGTGTGCAGGAGTATAATGACCAGGTTGACAGAAGTGATGGCTTCCCCTTTTTTGATGTTTGCCAGACAGTGGAGTACTCTGCCCAGTTCTGGGTTCCCTATTGCAAGGCAGACATTGGCAAATGGGAGCAAGCCCAGTAAGGAGGTGTGAAGATGGTTGAGAGGCTGGAGCACAGGATGAATGAGTGGTGGCTGAGGGAACTGGATTTGTTCATCCCTAAGAAGGCAAGGCCAGGTTGTCTTCTATTTAGATACCTCATGAAAGGCTATAAAAAAGGTGAAGCCAGCCTCAGAGACAATGGCACGAGTTGGAACACTGGAAATTCCAGCTGTTAAATGGGAAAAAATTGTTTACCACAAACACTGTCATGGATTAGAGAGGTTCTGGGATCTCTATCTGGCCTCAAGCAGCTGCTCTGATGGGACATGCTCTCAGTGGGAGGTTGCACCGACTATCACTAGGGTATATTTGCAACTTAATGCTTCAAATCAATGAATCACATAAGTCTTAGACCTTTTTCTGCATTTTTCCCCTCTTATTCTACCTCTTGCATAATAGAGATTGGTTTGGTCATTTCAGTGGAAAAGATGATTATTTAATATACAGCAGATATGTTTTAGTGCACTGTATATTTTTATTGTTAAAATCAGATGAACCTCCCTCCTTATGCTTTACAGATCAACAGAAACATGTGGGACGATACTATTCAATTACCACTGCTTCATTTTTTGAATGTAGAATTATGTTACTTTCTCAAATGGAGATTTCATTGTCATAGTCACATTTAAGTTATTTAAGAAATTACATCACAGTTCTTTTTCATTGTTTCTGGGTAATAAATATACTATTTTATTTTAAGGTCCGGGCCTATTACTGTCACGTTGTATTTTGCGTACTTCTGTTTTCTGCTAGTTCAAAGTTGCTAAAAATTTCCTTCACTCTGTTATGCTGCAAAGATATGTATCTTGTAAGGTTGAGTGAAGTTCTAGCTGTCTTAAGATGCTACCATTTTCTTAGTTGCAATTAAAACTTACTTATACTGTTTTATAGGCTACTACAATGACATTTATAACAATGGTGCCTTAAAGATGAAGAAGAAACACTCACAGGGGGAAAAAAAGCAAGACATTTTGTGACACTAATTTGGTGTTTGTGTAGTAAACACATCTTGTGGGGTTTTGTTGAGTTTTTTTTTTTTCTTCTGAATGTTCAATTCTATCTGTGTGCAATCCATGGGCATAAATGTTAGTGATATTGCACCTGCTTGTGCTTCTAAGCTTTCTCCTTACACAGGAAAACTAAAGAAAGATATTGTTGCTAATTTGATAGTATTATAAAGTTTGTATATTTTTGTCTTCTAACATGGACTTGAAAAAGGTTGGTTTACAGAAGAAATGAATCTCAATGGTTTCCTGTTTCTGGTCAAATATCCCATCATGTCTTTATAGAAATTACATTGAATGTTTATATTCTGGATATCTTTAAAGGAAATCTCTTCACTAGCTAAAAAGTTGCTGTGGGCATGAGGAGGCTGAAGTCAGAGCAAGAAGATAGATCATCAGGACTTAATTTCTGAAACCAGCAGACCTTTTATTTTTGCTCTCTGCTGAGCTCTCAATAGATACAAAGAGTAAGCTCCTTTACACAGAGCACCGCACTGATGCGGGAAGCTTTTGTGGAGGGCGGCACCAGAGCTGGCACAGGGAATTCCAGAGCAGGCTCTCCTCTTGTGTTACTGATTGGCATATGAAGCTGTCAGCCTGTCAGCGTGACACTTTGAAAATGTGAAGTAGTGCAGAGTATTTAACTCTGTTACTGTCTTAGTTTAAGGCAATTATATGGGGTGGAGACTCCACAATGAGTTACCTTCTCATAGTTTTAATCACTCCTCTTTCACCAATAAGGAGAAATGGATGTGAGAAGATATAAGTGAAAAAATAACAGTTTACTAAAAAGAAAAAAACAGCAATAACCACTAGATACAAAGGTGCTGAGTCACCTTGTCCCCCTGGGAACAAAGAAAACAAGATGGTGGAGAAGCCCCCTCCTCCCAAGATGATGGCAGCCGTAGCAGCCCACGTGGCCTAGAGGACAAAGACAAGATGGCAGATAAGCCCCCTTCTCTGGACCACTGGCAGAGAGAAAACAAAGGAAAATCCACACAGCAACTGAGTCTGCTGTTCCACAACTCCTTTCTCCCTCAAACAACAACTGAAAGGGGACAGGGACAAAGCAAAACCTTGGAAAAAACCCTGTTTTTGTCCAAAAGGCCTCAATGCTGCTGAAACACTGGAACAAACTTCCTTCCTTGGCATGGCTGGAACTGGAGCAACAGCTGGAAAACTTGTGGAGAATGGGTCTGACTCCTCCTTGGCGAATGGCAGGTGGCTGGAACTGGAGTAGCAGCTGAAAAACTCATGAAGAAAGGATCCCGACCCCTCCTCATGAAACAGCAGGCAGCAGTAGCAAAGGTGTTTCAAAATCTGCTCTGAAGTAGCTTTGTGGGTTGTGACTGGGAGACCTGCCCAAGGCAACCCCTTTGGGAGCCCAGAGAGAACAAGAGGACTCATTGGTGTGCATTCTCTGTTTTTAAAAGGACTCAGCCCCCCTCCTTTCCCTGAACTGGGGTAAAACACCCAAGTTCCACTTCCTGGGTTGTCAGGTCTTAAAGAGACTAATAATCTTGGGCAGGTTGGCATGGAGAAGATATGAAATACATGAGGTTTTTTGGGTCATCTAGGTCACCTAGGACAGTTACAAATGCTGATTGTCTTGGAACATTGACTCTGAGCAAAGCAAATATTACTTCCCTCAAGGAACTGGGACAGCTGCAGTAACTTCTCAGCCAATAAGCAGCTGGTGTTTTATGGTGGAATAATTTTTTAGACTCAGGATTTACACTTGGTGATCTTCTCTAAAGCTTGCATTTGTGGTAAACTTCAAAAGTGAAGCAGTTTGAGACTGATTAAGTCTGAACTCATGAGGTACAGAATTTCATGTGGGTATCCTGTGAAGTGAGACTGCCTAGGATGAATCCTTTCTGTCAAGAATTTTGGGGGATGATGTGGTCCCCTTCTAAATGAAGTCTTCTGCAGTACATCAACTTGCATTTTAGGTCCTGGCTCTCTTCAGTATCAGCCTTCTCTAGCATATGAGATAGTAGCTTCTTCTGTTTGGGCAGAAATCAAATGAGGTCCATGTTCATGTAGCATACAGTTATCTTTGGTATTTTCATAGGAATACAGTTAAGTAGGCTGCAGATGCCGCACTATGAAGAGCAGCCTGTATGATGTGCCGTTAATGTTTTTGAGTAGTTTTCTCTTTAGGGTAGCCATAGCCTATTTGGGTTTATGGCTCTTTACTGCATCCATCCATTTTAGTCTTTCAGTTTTTGGAGAAGTTTCCAGCATGAAATTGTTGTCCAGAAATGTTACAAAAGCACCAAATATTTTGTCAAAAGCAAGATTTTTTAGCAATTTTCAGAGACTAGTATTCAGTTATAAAAAAGGAAGTTCAGCTGTTCATGAGCAGAATCTTGAGGCATGACTCAGTCTCGTGCTCATAAAACTACAGTCAGGTGGTTATTGGGTGTAGCAGACACGGGGCTTGCAAGGGCCCCGTGGAGAACAGAGGCCTAAAGATAAGAAAATGCCAAGTCATTGTGACTAAGCCAGAAGCCCCTTTCTTCTGTCTTCCAGACCCTAGCTTATCTCTCTGTGACCCCATAGGTTACTTTTCCCTAACCCCTGCTATTGGACAATTTCTGATCCCTTCTATCCCTGTATAAGGGGCTACTTTAGCCCATTCTGGTTAGAAGAGCTGTTACCGGAACCCTTCATGGACCTCCCAATAAATCATCGCTGTGGAACCACCGGGGCTGCCTTCTCTCTCTCTTGCTGTCTGCTTGCCTGGAAGCCACTGGTAGCCAAAGCGCCTTTAGCAAGCTAAGAGCTGAAAACTGTAAAAGAGCTGAAAATCACTAAGAGCTGATAATCACTTAAGCTTGCTAAGGTAGCGGCAGCTGATAGCAGGTTTGGGTATCTGGACACTCAGCCGCCAAAAGGCTGAGCTATCTGGCCCGACCTTGCCTGCCTGCCTTGGGGCACATGGACCCTGCAGGAACCCAGCTATCCGGCTATAAGTGGCCCCTGTGGCTTTAATTGGGAGAGGTGCAGAAGGTGATATGAGCAGGGATCATCAGAGATGTGGTAAATTTAGAAATACCATTGTCAGTTTGTTATGATAAAACTATCTCTGGAGTGGTAGATACTAAATAAAAGAAATATCACGTGTAAGCTTCTGTAGTAAATTCTATTATATGGTTGTCTTGTCTATGTGGTGAGCTTTAACTGTGGTTCAAACACATTAGAATATGTTGGAATTGCTTCTGTTCTAGCTAACTTTTTAGCTATAAAATGGGCATAGAGATGTTAATCTCTTCCCTGTAGCACCACTGTGCTTGTTGCAGGAGGGTTTGGACAATGCTCTGAGGCACAGGGTGGGATTGTTGGGGTGTCCTGTGCAGGGCCAGGACTTGGACTTTAATGATCCTTGTGGGTCCCTTCCAACTCTGTATTCTGTGATTGTGATAACTAGGAGATACTTAAAATATATAGTTAAATTTTGTGTACTTTATTTGATGTTTGTTTTTCAGGCAACAGCAGAACAGATTCGCCTTGCTCAGATGATCTATGATAAGAATGACACAGATTTTGAAGATAAAGTGAAGCAAGTATGTTTCTTATGATACAGAGTTTTTATGCCCTGTAACAATGATGACTTGTATTTTGGAGGTAGAGCGTGTTTCTGATTAGATGAAACCTTTTTCACAATGATAGAAATTTAACTAGAAAAAGGTGCTCTTATTGCTCTGTAAAGTCTGTTTTGAAGAAATTGTGTGGTAATATAACTGTGACTGTATGGTTACACTGGTGTATTTTCCTTTGGCCTTTAAGCTAAAACTCATCTGTGCTGATCTCTTCCAGACTATATCTCTTTAGTATGGTCACAATTGAATAATTGTCAGAATAAAGAATGCATTCAGGTTGTTCATGTGTACACACACATGGGGAAAATGTCACCTGTGTAAACTGAGTTTGCCAATATATTGGTTGCTTTTCAGGAAAAGTAAAAATCATAGAATCATAGCCTAAAGGTAAATTGAGGTATTATTTTAAAAAATAATTTGACCTCCTAGAGCTATGTATGCAGATTTATTGACTTTTCCTTTGTAAAACCTCCTCTGAAGCATTAAGTGCTTTTAGTTGTTATAAACTTGCTTTGGTGATGTGCCAGAAGTGAAGTTTTGTACTTCCTGAAGCCATAGTACCCTCATCAATAA
The DNA here is from genome assembly GCF_027477595.1 of Haemorhous mexicanus. Lineage (NCBI taxonomy): Eukaryota > Metazoa > Chordata > Aves > Passeriformes > Fringillidae > Haemorhous > Haemorhous mexicanus. The sequence continues at coordinate 29,605 of NC_082380.1, forward strand.
TGCCTGTAGCTGTGCTGGTGGGAAGGACAAGAATTAAGCTCTGCATGGGAAATCTCCAAGTATAAAGTTAAAGGGGAAAAAAAAGTGAGAGAGTGCTTTCTTGATTATCATTTAATTTGTGTTTACCTTTATTTAGGATTTTAGTTTGCTCTGACACAGTAGCTTATGCGTGGTTTTTTTGAATCTGTGGTGATACTAACTCTTATTTTTACAAAGATAATTTGAATATTTTAACATGTCTGACTCTTACTGCCAGCTTATGGAAGTGACGGGGAAAAACCAGGATGAGTGCATAGTGGCACTACATGATTGTAATGGGGACATGAACAGAGCAATTAACATATTGCTGGAAGGAAGTTCAGACACGGTAAGGTTTTACTTTCCTATTAAGCTGTTTTTTTGTTTCCACTTCTTAGAAGTGATTGGGAAAGTCACATTTTGGAAGCTTTCAATTTCCATGCCTCCAAATTCTTTTGGAGGAAATGGAGACCAGGATGGCTTTTCTGCTGCATGCATACCTTAGACTAGGCTGAACCTTGAAAATGTTGTAGGTGTTCAGCTGGTTTCTTGCAGAATCTTTTGGTTTTCATTTACATACAATAATTTTAACTCTGCAGCAGAAATCATTGCTCTGTCAGACACAGGCCTGTTTTTTTGCTCCAATGTTTGTAGTGATGCCTAGAGAGGCTACCTAGAACAGAGGCTAGACAGTGTTAAAGGAATAAAGTAAGTATTTATTAAAAGGCCTTAAAAGGATACACCTTGGGCAGTACAAGAGCCTGGCCGTGGCTCGATGCAAGATGGACAACCGGTCATGAGTTTTCACACTTTTATAAGTTTTGGTCCATTTACACATTGGCGTTAATTGTCCAATTGCAGCCTCAGGTTATGAAGTTACATCCTCCCAGATTGCTCTCCTCAATTTGCTGTTGTTTATACTTTTTTGGGCCCGAAGCTGCAACAGTGTCCTTGGTTCTCAGGCTGGAAAAGGATTGTTTTGTCTAACTAAACTGTGAGGAGAACTTACTAACACTTTATATGAAGTTCAGAGTCACACACTAAGGCAGTACAGAATCTGAAAAATATGAAAGCTAAAACTTAAAGCATCACTAGCACCTCCCAACCATGAGACCCGAGTCTGTTTGCCTCAAAGGATAATCTTTATAAACCTAATAGTGCAGGCAGATATTTTAAGTTGTGCAGCTTATGTAGGTTTGCATTGTCAGTATTAAATTTGGAGGAGGTTTCCACATCTGAAAGTTGCATTGACAGCACTACGAATGGCAAAAGAGGATACAAGTATCCTTTCACTGTTGTTCATTTGCATAACTTCATTGAAAACCAGAAAGAGGAGACTAAACAATGTGTATATAACAACAAATAATATTGTTTAGAGTGTTACACAGCAATTTTCTATCCCAAGAGATACCAGGAAAATGTCTTGCTGCAGCTCAAGCTTTTGCTGGAGGGACTTCTTACAGTTTGTCCAAGACAGTAGGCTAGATTCCATCTCATCTAAATTGGGAAAGAAACCTGGACTTCCTTTCTTAATGCTGAACATTCCGTATTTCCTGTGATTTGTCAGGATGTGTGGTCTGTCTTATTGTTAATGAGGAAACCCACCCCCACACACCCTAAATCTAGAACACATACTGTTCTGACTGAGAGGACTTTCTTTCCTATCCCCTTTTCATCTATCAGAATTGAGGTAATCTAAAACACAGAAATAGATAATACTGAACAAACTGTCAAGGTGGGAATAGAAGAGAGCATCTCATGATTAAATCTGTGTTGGTAATATGCTGGTTTTGTGTTCTTTTGTACTTCTCATATTTGCCATTTTCTAGTTGAAAATAGTTTTCTTACTGATAGAGAATTTTAAATGCTTCCTTACTTTAGCAAATTTTTTATAAGTGATCATGGCATGGAAGAAACTTTCTGAACTCATTTATCATTTAGAAGCAGCATATCCATATACTGTTATTTTGACAAGTCCCTCTGAACTCACTGCACTTTTTAGACAAAATGCAATTCAAACAAATACAGACAATTTGAAGGACTCAAGAAGGAAGGAGTATTAATTAGAAGGGGTTCTCAGTAGAGTGTAAATGAACTTAATGCAAATTTGTGGGCCTCCAACTTGAAGGCTGTTATACTCCAGAACACTTTACCTGTGAATTTGATGTAAGGTTGGACGCAGAGGTGGTACTAGTTCTGAATGCAGATTCCCAAATCTCTTTTTTTTTTTAGTTTCACTGCTTTGATGCACTGGAAGGTTTTTTTACCTCATTTGGAAGAAGACATGTCTATCCAAATTGAGGAATTAAAAGAAGGAGTGATAGTTAGAATGTCCATTTATAATTTCTTTAGTACTCTGCCAGTTTTGTCTTTTTTTAAAATGCTGTAATATTTAAGGCTTTATGCTCCATGACTGTTAGTCTTTATGAAGACTTCACTTGCAACAGTTGTGTCAGTCTGTCTTTGGACAGACAGAGGCTTGTGGATGAGAGTTGAGAAAGGCATACTTCTATGCCCAAGACTTCTATTAATTTAATTTCCTACAGTCATAAGATCCATTTTATGTCTGACCATGTGTTACTTCCTAAGCCTTTTAAGATAGAACAAAGGGGACCTTTCGGATTATTCTTCTTTCCATCTAAGACCAGGCCAGCAAGGCAGTTTCTGTTACATATTTTTGAAGGTCAGGCCCACAGCTGTCATTTGGGTTGCCTCAGGCATCCTCAGCTAAAATGTAAGGGAGCTAATTGATTGCAAAAGGAGACAGATTCAATAGTTTGTGATGGATTCCCATGTCCAGAGGTAGCATCATACTGCATCTGAAAGGACATGCCCAACTTTTTGAGGTTTCCTCAAAATTATACTGTGGGAAAGCATGGATCCGATGCTTTTAGAGTCATCCTTTTACTGATCCTTCCTAAGTCATGAAAAACCTTACTAAGGAGAGGCTTCTTCCTCTTCAGCTTTGCAGACTCACCCAGTTTTGGGTATTTCTTGCTATGGTTCAAGATTTTTGGCATCATGCCCATCAGTAAAATAGTCGTGCGTTCTGAAATTTATAGATTTGGTTCTTGAGTTATCAGTACAGGTTGGGGTTTTTTCTCTTGTGAAATAACTAAAGTTTTAGGAGTATTTTAGTACATAATACAGTTACACAGGCTATGGCAGATGAAGCCATGTGATAGTTACTGGGGGAAACAGTTTTCTGCCTCACAAATAATGTGGTGTTGCTCAAACACATAGTTTTGTACTTGTCATCTGTGCTGTCTGTGCTTCACTTAAGTTGGTTTATGGAAATATCATCTTCTATACTGGGGATGAAATTGAAAAGTGATTTCAGCCTTCTTTCTCACCTATATCATGTAAAAAAACCCACAAAACTATTCTTGTAGTACTTATTGTCTCAAAGGAGATACTGAAACATTGAGTTTATACTTGTAAACTGCTTTGTTAGCTGCTTTCTCAATAGAATTAGTTTCCTCAATTCTAGGCATCTTGGACTATCTGATTATTGCCTACCTTGCGAGGGCTGCTGAGTTGCTGTTTGAATTGAAAAGAGATTGGACAGAACCTGAAACTATTGATAGCCAACCTTTTTTGTTGAATGCAGGTGCCTGTCAGAGGTCATGGCTTTTTGTAGTGCTTTATGGTTTATGCCATCTCATTTGCATGTGCAATTTTACCTCTCAAATACCTTACCTAGACAAAAAGCTCCTAGAGATGGGGGCAAATACATAAACCTATCTGCCGTCTTAATGGCTTGCACATAATACCTTTCTTCTTTCTTTTGCAGCTAACAGCTCAATAGACTAACTGTGCAATTGCATAATATGAGTTGCTATGCTATTCTTGATGAGTGTTTTAGTTGTTTTATTTTCAATTTCTATAGAGCTGATATGATCCCTGAATTTATTTTAAAGGTCGAATTTAATATTAAAGCCAAAGCTCCAGTTTTCCTAAGTTATTGTTTTGCCATTCTGTCTCTTGGTGCTTGAATTCTAGTACATCTGGATAGCAGTTCCCCCATGCCATGTACTTACTGTCTGTTGTTCAATGATACTTATAAACATTTTTTCATTTCCTTTGGAGAAAAGAATAGCTCTGTACATGCTCCCTTGCTAGATTTATGGAGGTAGTTGAGAGGGAAACTGTTGCTTGCTTTGCAGATTTTCTGTGTTGTGGTGATATCTAGGCTTCCTTGAACTAGTAAAAGTCCATTATAGCCAGAAATATTTGGGATTCTCACATTTCATAAGAAAATCCAACTTTTAAAACGTGTTTCTTTTTAATTTCTTTCAAAAAATACAACTTATGTTTCCATTTGTATCAGTGTAATATGTATGTATGGTTGGTTTTTTTCCCATGAACTGGAGGGATGTGAAGTAGAAGCATACATTGAGAGCTGTCTCTTCCTTTTTGACTTTTGTATCTAATTCTATTCTGTCCAAATAGACTTCTTGGGAGACTGTAGGGGGAAAGAAGAAAAACCTTGGAAAAGAAGGTTTGGAAAACAAAGAGAACAGAGAGAAACGAGGGGACAGAGAAATGAGCCGTGGATGGGGAAGTTCCAACAGATGGGGAAGAGGAGGCAGCCGTGGCCGAGAGTGTATGTATTTGGGTTCATTTTTAAAGATTCAGATGCTTTTTTTGCAGCTGAAATTGGTTGAGTTAAGAGCAAATGCTTAATGGAGTACAATTTGTCCGAGCTATAGCTCAACACTGAAGGGATTGTCTATGCAACAGGTATGCTCGATCTGTCTGTGACTTGGTTTTGAGATGGTCTGTGTTTATTCAGAGACACTAAATTTAAATTTCTGTCCTTTTTTGATTAATTGATCTTGTACGAATTGCTGTTCTTTTTTAAGTTTTAGAATTGACTCTCTGTAAAACTGCTTGAGAAGCAAGTATGCTGCTATACACTTTTTTTTCTTTTAATGAAAAAATTATCCAGTTTTGATTACATTTCCTTTTATAAGTTGGAGAACCTGAAGGTGTTCTCATCTTTTTATGAAGGGGAATGACAAGACTAGGATCATTATTACTCTCTAGCATATGTTACTCATAAGCCAACCAAATGTGAGTTTCTACAACACAGAAAGTTCTTTGTGGATTGAAATGTTTAAATTTTTTCTACAGCTTATACAGGTGCAAAAATACATGGTACAAAAGCAAACTGATGTTTCCAAGTTAGGTAGCATCACATTAGATCACCATTGGATGCGCATTGCTTTTTTCTATTTAAGTTTTATCAGCAGTATCAAAGCTATATAAATTGCTTGTAAGGGCCATACACACTGATAGATGAGCAGAGAAACACCAATGAAAAAATATGTTTAGCTTTTGACTTTAAAGCAGGAAAAAAATACAATATAAGTAAATTCTTTTAATTATTGTAATATCTTCAAATATTGTGCCAGTGAAGACATTGTGAATCTTTGTAAAATAATGTCAAAGTTAGAAAAAAATGGTAATAAAACTTGCAGCTATGCTTAGAAAAATTGAATTCAGATTCATCAAAATGAAAGTAAAGGGCAAAATTTTTGACAGAGCCAGATGCTGCTTGTTTCTTTTTGGAAACTGGAATTTAAGATTTGTTTCAAGTTGTTACCAAGTCTTGATATCTCCTTCCACTGCAAGCATTATTGGTTTTGTTGCTGCCATTAGGAAAAGTTGTGCAGTACAAAATCTCAACAGTGTTTTAAGTGGTCAGTCTTTTTTTTTTTTTTTTTTCCCTTCCTTCAAAGAGCCAGCCATCTTTTGGAATACTTCCTTAGGAGTTTTCCGTGAAATAGTTAAGGTGCAGTGTGCTTTTCTAATGCCTCACCTTCATCTGGTTGTTATCCTTCTGATTTAAATACAAAGGAGAGTTGTTTTAAGTTTCCCTGGCTGTACAGGTATATGGTATGTGCAGACAAGAGTTGGTGTTCATGGTTGCTCCTTATTCTTTCACTGTTGCCACACAGCCTGTTATTGAGGAAGCATAGTATGAGGCAGCTTTTTTTCCTACCTTGTTAAAGAGGTGAGGCCATAATTAATAGTGTAGGCTGCAAAACACTGCCTTTCTCCCCTCACCCAAAACCCCAACCCAACAGAAATGTCTGCTGAAGGGCATTTTCCTCTTAGATATTTTGCTTCCTAATGGTCTAGTGCAAAGTAAACATAACTTGCTTGTAGCTAGGCTGCAGAAGAACAGGGCTGACTGATATCTGTTAACCAGCCCACTTGAAAATCTTGCCCTTTTTTTGAGGTTTAGGTTAAGCAGATGGCTATACTGTTTCATGTGTGAGTCTCTTAAGCTGTCCTCTCTCCACAGTCAGAGCTGAAGAGAATGGAGTGGACAACAGTCAAGGAGACAGGCCTTCAGACCGTGGGAAACGTAGCCGTGGGAGAGGTGAGATGGTAGTATTGGTGCAGGACTGGCACCAATGATTTCATATCCTGAAATCGAACTCTCCCATTTATTTCTTTAAACACTTCTTTTGAAGCATTTGTTGGTTATCCTTTGATTCCATAAGCATTTCATCTACCTTTAATTTAGGTACATTCATCTCTCTTGTGCCTTGTTATGTCTTGGTCTCAGAACAACTTAAAAGAATTTACACAGATGACTTCTATGGTAATTTCCTGTGTAGCAGGCTTGTGTGCTCTGGCTATGGAGACCTGTTTTTCCAGATTGACTCATGTCAGCCTTTTGAGAGTGGGAGTATGCTGGGCTCTGCAGGATGTGCCTTGGCAGCAGGAGAGCACAAGATTTCATCTGTATGGCTCTCAGGGAAGGATTTGATGTGTACTTCTGTTGGTTTTTTGGGGTAGATCTGGTTGTCAGGCTTGCATTCTGTTTTTGGTAGCCAATAGGAGAAAGTACAAGCCACCTTAGAGGCTTTTTGGTAAGAGAAGGCATTCAGCATAGAGGACTTGATGAAAAGAACTGTGGAAAAAGAATACTGCAGAGTTTTAGGTACAACAATCTTCTCCTGTAGAAGAGATAGGAAATGTGTTGATAATGGATTTGATGTGGAATCAAGGGATGTGTAGTTGGTTTGATTTTTATTGGTTGAAGTGGAAAGAGGGTTGTTTCTTCTAAGAGCAGGAGGAATGAAAATTAATAACTTCGGTACAGTGCTGATTGTGCGAGGAAGTGGGTATTAAATGAATTAAATTGCAAAAGTGCATAGCAGAGCTAATGTATTTAAGTAATGTCTGATTGGTGAAAAATTCTGCCTTCAAAAATCTCTCTTCTTTGGAATAGTCAGTAATGAGGCATTCAAAGACAGGCACATCCAACTTCATTGTCTCCAGATCTGCATCTTGAAGGAATGGAAACATGCAAAGACATGTAGCTTCCAAAGGATTGCAAAAATGACTCAGTTGTACCCGTGAATCAGCAAATACCAAATGGTGTGTGTAGAGAGGTAGCCTTGCAGAGGAGGGTGTGGCATAGTTCACAGCTAGAGATTTTTGGTATGTTAGCACTGTTAATAGATGGAATGTAAGTATTTAAGTTAATTGTTTTATAAAATAATCCTTTATATTCAAATCATAAAGGTAGGAGTTTTTTAAATTGTTGGGTGAAACGTAGAGGTTAATTTTAAATGCAGTCTGTTTTTTGCTTTGTAACCTTATGAACAATACACTGCTTTTGTTGTCAACACTGTAGCTCTCTAGATTAATACCATGTCCTAAGCCAAAACACTGACCTATCTGGCTGAACAAATAGGAACAACTTCAACCAATACCAATTTTCATTCACTGGCTTAGTGTACAAAGTATTACTGTATCTCTCTACCAAGTATTTTAGACTGTGCATTCATGAGTACAAGAAAAGTATCTTAATGAAATGCTTAATGAAATGTTTTCAACTGTCGGGGGGGGGGGGGGGGGGGGGGGGGGGGGAAGGGACACACTCTAAATTAAGGAGTGCTGCTCCATAACCACAACAGCCTTTAATTGACACCCAGTGTGAGGCATAAAGGGTTGAGATAATAGACTTGCCCAGAATCGTTGGGAAGCAATTTTGATGTAAGAATTTGTTGTATTATGTATGGAGCCACTGGGCACAATGTTGCTTGGTCTGTTCACATGGTTGTGGTACCTAACCCTGTATGTGTTTCAGTATATGCACTATGTGCCCATCACAGTGCTCCTTCTTAGAGCAGGGATAGGGATCAGGATTGCTTTTTTGCTGTACTGTGTGATATCAGTTTATGACATTTTAACATCAAGGGCAATGAGGGCCATTAGGGATGTGTCTTAAGTGCTGCTCTCCTGCCATGGCCTTGGGTACTACCTCTGGAAATTCATTAATAATCATACCTAGTCTGTGGGGGAAACAGGGAAGGATGATTTTCCCCAGCTTTTTACCCTTTCTTCCTCCTTCAGTCCTGTTACATCAGCTTTTGAGAATTTTCAATTTCCTTTGGATATTAAGGAAAGCCTCTTCTTGTTGCTAAGTTTGCCAGGTCTCCTCAGTGCAGTCTACACCATGTTCAGAATCAAGAAAGAGCTATCTAGGGAGGTTATTCAGAGATCTGCCATAAGGGTAGATGGATAGTCATGAGTGGCATGGAATGTGGGAGAAAATGAGCCAGTTTTGAGGGAAATTCTCTGCACCAATGGTTTGGAAATTCACCCTTGAACAAATATAGGACCCTGTTAAAGTGACAGAATATTTGCAAGGACAATGCTGTGACCACTCCACAGGGGAGCAACTTGTTGCAGTGTGCTGGGCCCTGGCTACTATTTATTGGATACTGCTCGTCACTAGACAGCACCCTCAGGGGGAGGAGGAGGAAAGCAGAGCAACTGACACTGTGGCCACTCGAACTGCAGTTGAACAAGAGGAACAACCCATGCTGGTAGCAGTCATACCTATACAGAAAAAAAATCCAAGATGGAATAATTTCACTTAGTGGGGGTTAAAGACAAAGCAGGACCCACACAACAGGAGGAAGAGGCAGGGCCAGAGATAATCACCTGATTCCTATCCCTGGATGAGCTGCAAGATATGTGAAAAGATTTCAGCTGCCAGTTGGGTGAGCCCATGGTGACCTGGGTGCTCTGATGCTGGGGTATGGTGGCCCATGATATGAAACTAGATGGTAGCCAAGCAACTGGGATCCCTGTTCTAGGATGTGTGCATTGACCAGAAAATTAGGAAGAAGACACAGAATCATTAGGTTGGAAGAGACCTTCAAGATCATCGAGTCCAACCCAGCCCTAACACCTCAACTAGACCATGGCACCAAGTGTCACATCAAGATTTTTTTTAAACACATCCAGGGATGGTGACTCCACCACCTCCCTGGGCAGACCATTCCAGTACTTTATCACCCTTTCTGTAAAAAATTTCTTCCTAATATCCAATCTATATTTCCCTTGGTGGAGCTTAAGACTGTGTTCTCTTGTTCTGTCAGTTGCTGTCTGGAGAAAGAGGCCAACACCCACGTGACTACAGCCACCTTTCAGGAAGTTGTAGAGTGATAAGGTCACCTCTGAGTCTCCTTTTTTCCAGGCTAAACAACCCCAGCTCCCTCAGTAGTTCCTCATAGGGCTTGCGTTCCAAGCCCCTCACCAGCCTTTTTGCCCTCCTCTGGATGTGCTCAAGCGTCTCAACGTCCTTCCTAAACTGAGGGGCCCAGAACTGGACACAGTATTCAAGGTGCGGCCTCACCAGTGCCAAGTACAGGGGAAGAATGACCTCCCTGCTCCTGCTGGCCACACTATTCCTGATACAGGCCAGGGTGCCGTTGGCCTTCTTGGCCACCAGGGCACACTGCTGGCTCATGTTCAGTCAGTTGTCGACCAGTACCCCCAGGTCCCTTTCTGCCTGGGCACTGTCCAGCCACACCGTCCCCAGCCTATAACGTTGCAGGGGGTTATTGTAGCCAAAATGCAGGACTCAGCACTTGAACTTATTAAATGTCATCTTATTAGACTCTGCCCATCTATCCAAACATTCCAGGTCTTTCTGCAGAGCCCTCCTACCTTCCAACAGATTGACACATGCTCTCAGCTTAGTGTCATCTGCAAATTTACTAATGAAAGACTCAATCCTTTCATCCATGTCATCAATAAAAATATTGAACAGAACTGGTCCCAGCACAGACCCCTGAGGGACACCACTAGTGACTGGCTGCCAGCTGGATGCAGCACTATTCACCAGCACTCTGGGCCTGACCATCCAGCCAGTTCCTAACCCAGCAGAGTGCACATGTCCAAGCCTTTGGCTGCCAGCTTTTCCAGGAGTACACTGTGAGAGACAGTGTCAAAGGCCTTGCTGAACTCTAAATAGACAACATCCACAGCCTTTCCTGCATCCACCAGGTGGGTCATCTGGTCATAAAAGGAGACCAGGTTGGTCAAACATGACCTACCCCTCCTAAACCCATGCTGGCTGGGTCTGATACCCTGGCCATCCTGTAAGTGCTGTGTGATGACACTCAAAATAAACTGCTCCATTACCTTACCAGGTACTGAGGTCAGGCTGACTGGCCTATAATTAACAGGATCCTCCTTCCCACCTTTTCTGTGAGTGGGCATCACATTGGCCAGCTTCCAGTCATCTGGAACCTCACCATTGAGCCAGGACTGTTGGTAAATGATGGAGAGCGGTTTTGCAGGCTCATCTGCCAGCTCCCTCATCATCCTGGGATGGATCCCATCTGGGCCCATAGATTTATAAACATCCAAGCAGCTCAGCAGTTCTTTGACTGCCTCCTCTTGGATAACAAGAGGACCATTCTGTCCCTTGACACCATCTACCAGCCCAGGAGGACAGCTGTCTTGAGGAAAAGCCATCTTCCCACTAAAGACTGAGGCAAAGAAGGCGTTAAGCACTTATGCTTTCTCCTCATCTACAGTTACTAAGTTCCCTCCTGCATCCAATAGAGAACAAAGGTTGGTCTTACCCTTCCTTTTACCATTAATGTATTTGTAAAAACTTTTTAAATTATCCTTTACAAAAGGTGCCAAATTAAGTTCAAACTGACTTTGGCCTCCCTAACTTTTTTCCTATATGCCTGAGCAACCCCCTTAAATACTTTGAGAGAAACCTCACCCTCCTTCCTAAGATGATGCATCTTTTTTTTATTCCTGAGTTCCTTTGAAACCTCATTGCCCATCCAGGCTGGACATTTGCCTCATCAACTCATCTTTTGGCACACAGGGACAGTCTCTTCCTGTGCCCTCAAGATCTCTGTTTTGAAGCATGCCCACCTTTCCTGGATTCCTTTGTTTATAAGGGCTACTTCCCAAGGAACTCTCTGAAAAAGTCTCCTGAATACGCCAAAGTCTGCCCTTCCGGAAGTCCAGTGTAAAAGTCTTATTGATGTTCCTCCTGATTTCACCAAATATCAAGAACTCTATAATTTCATGATCACTCTATGCTCCAAGCAGCCTCCAACCACCACATCTCCCATCAGCCCATCTCTATTTGCAAACAACAGGTCTAACATAGTGCCTCCCTTGGTGGGCTCACTCACCAGCTGAGACAAAAAGTTGTCCTCCACACACCCTAAGAACTTCCTGGACTGCCTCTTTTCTGCTGTATTAAGCTCCCAGCAGATGTCTGGTAGGTTAAAATCACCCACAAGAACAAGGGCTGGTGACCCTGAAGCATTCTCTAGCTGCTTATAGAATAAGTTGTCCACCTCTTCTTCCTGGTTGGGTGGACTATAACAGACTCCCAGTAGGATGTCAGCCTTATTGGCCTTCCCCTTAATTCTTACCCATAGGTATTCAACTTCATCGTCATTAGTTTCAATACCCACAGCATCAAAAGCCTCTCTAATCTAAAGGGCCACCCCTCCACCTCTTCTTCTTATCCTGTCTCTTCTGAAGAGCTTGTAGCCATCCAGTGCAGTGCTCCAGCTATGTGAGTTGTCCCACCACGTTTCTGCGATGGCGACATCATAGCTTTGCTGCTGCACCATGGCCTCCAGCTCTTCTTGTTTGTTACCCATGCTGCATGCATTAGTATACATGTACTTCAGCTGGGCTACTGATTTCACTCCCTAACTCAGGCTTACCGCCCTTGGGCCTGCTTCCAGAGAGCCCAGCTGCATCTCTTTCCCCCTTCAAACCTAGTTCAAAGCCCTCTCAACAAGTTCTGCCAGTTCACAAGCTAAAATCCTTCTATCTTTAACAGAGAGATGGAGCCCATCCAGTTCTAGCTGGCCAGGTGCCAAAAATGTTGCCCCATGATCAAAAAACCCAACATTCCACTGATGACACCAACTCTTGAGCCACTTGTTAGTAACATGGGTTCTCCTATTCCTTTCAGTGATTTTCTCCACCACTAAAGGGACTGAGCAGAACATTACCTGTGTTCCTGCCCTATCAACCACTTGACCCAGTGCCCTGAAGTCCCTTTTTATTGCCCTGACACTCCTCTTTTCAATTTCATCACTGCCAGCCTGGAGTATCAGCAGTGGATATTAATCAGACAGCTGAATCAGCCCAGAGAGTCTCTCAGTAATATCCCATACCTGGGCCCCAAGAAAGCAGCAGACCTCCCTATGGGTTGGGTCCAGTTGACATATAGGGCCCTCTGTTCCCCTCAGAAGGGCGTCACCCAGTACAACTACCCTTTTTTTCTTTCTAATGGTAGAGGTGGCGATTTGTCTGACAGATGAAGCATAATTGGGAGGCTCTCCAGGCAGATTATTTTCTTCTACATCCTCTGGCTGACCCTCTAGATCCAGGGCCTCATACCTAGTCTGAAGTGGCACCTGGGTAGATGATGGGGGTCGGGAGGAATTTTTATTACCTCGCCTAGTAGGGACCTGTCACTGACATGTTTTATGAAAAATCCTTTCCTTAGGATTTTTCCCTCCTGAGAAGCTGAGAGGCCTCAGGAACAAACTGTAAACAATTCTTATCTGCTGCTGTGGAATGCACCAGGGAGAATCTGTGATTGGTCTCATCTGGTTGTTTGTAATTAATGGCCAACCACAGTTCACCTGTCCAGACTGTCTCCGTGGAAGACAAGCCTTTGTTATTGATTCCTTTTCTATTCTTAGCTTAGCCTTCTGATGAAATCCCTTCTTCTATTCTTTTAGTATAGTTTTAATATATTTTCTATCATAAAATAATAAACCTAGCTTTCTGATACATGGAGTCAACTTTCTCGTCTCTTCCCTCATCCTGGGACCCTTGTGGACAATACTACAAATGGTGACCCTGAGTGAAAAAAGAAGCACCACCACAAAAGGTGAACACCGAGGACAGAACTGACAGATGGTGCCTCGAGTGAAGAAATCACCACAATTGGACCCTGAGTGAAGAAGAATTCATCATTTGGCTGGCCACAGAGAGAACCTTTTGAAAAGTCTCCCAGACAAGATGTCCGGAAGTCTTCGTGGCACAGAGCAGCCTGCTGAAGCCCGGAGGACACTGTCACAAGGTACTGTCAACTCTTCCCTTCCTGAAAATGCTTCCCTTCTTGCAAGGCAGATTCGGATGTGGACAAGGGTGCCTACGGAGGCGGAGGTTCCATTCTCTCCCTCGGAGGAGAAACTTATTGGCCTCTGGCAAAAATGGGGTCATGAGGACAGAGTTCCTATGCTAAAGATACATTTCTATGAGTTTTTCAGGTGGGCAAAGCACCATGGCTTTTTCACTGATGTGCTGTATGCCCTTGATTCATACATATGGGAATGCATGGAATTCATTATCCGAGACCTTTTTTACCGGGGACTTGGATTTCCTCGGGTTTATCCGTCATTCAGAACTCTCTTCCCAGTTTTGAAACGGAAAGCGTCTGCATATCAGTGGATTGCGGATTGCCGAGGTATGGCTCCCTTCTCGCTGGAGCTGGCAAGAGAGGAACCTGTGAAAAACCACGGCCTGCAGGTTCCCAGCCCCCCCGAATCGCGGCGGGGGGGCGAAACTTTGCCCGCAGCAGAAGAAAAGTTTTTTTCTGCTCCTTTGGAGCATGCTCCAACGGAGCCGCTTCCCCCCCCCCTCGCTGCTCTCAGGGGGGAGGTAAGTTGGCTCTGCCGCCCGTGCCGGAGCCACAGGCCCCACCCCAGCCCGCCCCGCGGGAGGCGCCAGTCCCCGCGGCCCCTCCCGCGGCCCCGCCACAGGCCGGACCGGACCCGTCGCCTCCAGCGGAGTTTGTCGGCGTTCCCGTGGCAGAAGCACCGCCTCCCGTGTCGGCTCCGCCGGCTTTGCTGTCTGCGCCTGCGCTGCAGCTTCCGGTACCCAGGGAAGACGCAGCTGCTGTCCCCAGCCCGGCGGGGGTCGATCCCGCGCCGCCCGCGCCAGCCCCTCCCGCGTTCGACCCTCCAGCAGAGCCTGTGAGGGCTCCGACCGCGGCGGCCCCGCTTTCGTCTGCCATGCCGGTGGAGGATGCTGAGGTTCAGAACCACCAAGCGGAACCATCATTGGAGCCGCCCGTGGCCCCGCCGCTACTCGCGGCGGCCACCGCGGCGCCTGCGATCAGCCTGGATTCCCCCCCCGAGCTTTTCGGGCTGTCCCGAGGCTGCCCCTGCGGGGGGAGCTGGGGCAGGGCAAGGGGATGCCGGCTTGCCCCTCCGTGGGGGGGTTGTGGCTCGACAGCTGATTGCGGGTTTAGCCCGTCTGCCTGCTTTCAAACTCAGCATTTTTCGCGGGCCGATTCGGGTTTGGTTCGGAGGTTCCCGTTGGGGGTTGGAATGCCTGACTCCCCCCGCGCGCCCCAGCGGCGTTCGGGAGGTGGCTCCTGAGCCTTCTGCTTCTGGTCCCCAGCCTGGTGGGGGTGGTACCAAGGGGCAGAAAGGAGGAACACCTTTTGCATTTGCATTGCAGAGGCAGGAGAAACAGTGGAAAGTGAGCGTCGCTCAATTGCTCTGGGGACAAAGCATCCCCAGATCTGGGGTGATGATCCCTGGGAAAGCTTCTCTTCCCCAGCTGCTGGTCTGCACCGGTTCAGAGGGGATGAAGCGTTCGGTCACTTGTGCTGCCCAGGCATTGACAGCAGAGTGCCGGGTTGTGAGACCACAGAGCCCACTCCGCAGGCCGGGTCTGGGCCGTTTGGCTCGGTTCCCTGGGCCAGGGCCTCCGCCCGGCCAGCGGCTGTTCGGTTTGGGGGCTTTGCTTCCCCCGTCAGGACCTGGGCCACCGTTCTGTAGGCCAGGTCTGGGATCCCTGATCCTTCCACGAGGACCTGGACCACCGTTCTGTAGGCCAGGTCTGGGGTCCCTGTTCCTTCCACGAGGGCCAGGGCCCCCGCAGGGCCTCAGTGACTCCTCTCTGCTGCTGCTCTTTCGGACAAAAAAAAAAAACAAAAAAAAAAAAAGAAAAAAAATTTAAATAAAAAGAGTTGAAAGAGCTAGCAGCTCAAAAAGCATTGAAAAGCCAACATTTTGTAAGCCTATTTCAGGACCAAAAGGGACTTTCAGCGATGTCAAAGAGGAACATCTTCAGTTTGGACTTTTTCCTGAAACTCAGCTGTTTGGACTTGAAGCAATGAACTTTCTTTGCACTGTTTTTGCATTTTCTTATATCTTAAGATTGTTTTGGTGATGTGATGTAATTTGGTGTTTTGCAGGTGAAGAATCTCCCTGATGGTTCCACACCAGCATTTGATTGATGTTTTGATTGGCAACACTAAGCCTCTCAGGTGCTTGTTCTTTCCTCTGCAAGGCCCAGCAGATGAAATTGCAAACACTTTTGTTTCTAATTTATTTAAAATAAAAAGGGTGAGATGTCACTGACATGTTTTATGAAAAATCCTTTCCTTAGGATTTTTCCCTCCTGAGAAGCTGAGAGGCCTCAGGAACAAACTGTAAACAATTCTTATCTGCTGCTGTGGAATGCACCAGGGAGAATCTGTGATTGGTCTCATCTGGTTGTTTGGAATTAACGGCCAACCACAGTTCACCTGTCCAGACTGTCTCCGTGGGAGACAAGCCTTTGTTATTGATTCCTTTTCTATTCTTAGCTTAGCCTTCTGATGAAATCCCTTCTTCTATTCTTTTAGTATAGTTTTAATATATTATCTATCATAAAATAATAAATCAAGCTTTCTGATACATGGAGTCAACTTTCTCGTCTCTTCCCTCATCCTGGGACCCTTGTGGACAATACTACAGGGACCCATTTCCACTCCCCTTCATCTACCAGGTGTCCTCCTATTGCTTGACAGTGGGAGGCAGGGGAGTCTTTTGACTCCTGATGGGTCTCCCTCAAGGATGGAAGGGCACAACTCCACCAATCTATTTCCATTTCACTTTCCCTAATACTTCATAGTCTTTCAACTTCCTCCCTAAGCTCAGGCACCAGTGAAAGGAGATCATTTACCTGTTCACATTGTAGGCAGGTGTTGCTGTAGAGCTCATTAAAGAAAGATGCATGTCGTGGTTTGAGAGGAAATGAAGTTTTTTTTGAGATGGTGTAGTCACGCCAGTCGGTGTTCAGATTTTAATATTAGCACCTGCTTTGTCCACTGAGGGCATAGATATGCCTCTGAGAACATAGGGGGTTAAAAGCTGTGAACTCCCAAGAGAAACTCTTTTTAGGTTCCGGTCTTGAAAGAGAGCAGACCTCCCCCTGCCCGGCTCTGAGCTGGGCGGGGGCGGGGGAGGGGAGCCATGCGGCCGGAGAGAAGTAGGCTAGGCCTGGGCTGAAGAGTGAAGAAGCACTGTGCTGCGAGGCTTTGGGCAGCCATCCCCCATTTCCCTCCCTGGAGGGAGGGAGAGAGAGAGAGAGCGGCCTGTGCCTGTGATAGCGCAGCTGGCGTGAAGAAGAAGGGGGGGGGTGTCCCAGCAGGGCAGCCAGCCGTGGGAGTTCATGAACCAAACCGGCAGAGCCTAGGACTTTTAACCCTTCTTGGGATGATGGAAACCTTGCAAATGCTGATTCCTCCTGGAGTTGGTGAGATTGAGAGAAGTTGAGAAGAATCCTAAGTAAGAAGAGATGATGGAGTGGCCTTTGGCTGGACTTTTCTTAGATAGCTATGACAGAACCCTTGAGTTCCTGTGACACAGAGACTGCATTCTAGGGGGAGGCAATGGCTCAGAGCCAGGAGAGTGCGGTGATGTGAAGGTGTGTGAACAGAGATGACAGGTGAAGAGGGTGGTGGTGGTGCCCTCCGTCTTCGAAGAAGAAGAAGAGGAAGATGATCTCTGTTCAAGAGACCCCTCAGCCCCAAGGGGTGAAATTTGGGGGAGACAGGTGTCCCGAAAGGAGAGGGACTGTGCTCTTTTTTAGAACTAGACAAAGCATCCTTAAAGGGAAAAACCCTAGAAGCAGCTCTAGTCCATGTGCAGTGGTGAGAACACTGGACATAGAAAAAAGACATCACGATAGCAAAATGTTCTCCGGGCAGTGCCACACGTGACACAGAAACACGAAAAGTTTCTACTGTTTCCTGGGTGAAGTCTGTGGTGCAAGAGAGACTCCTCTCTTCTCGAGGAATTGAGAATTGATTATCTAAAGAGTAGTGATGGACTGAGAGCGAGTGATCTAAAAAGTAGTAACAGAATTAGAGAATTTAGTGAGGGGAGGAGGAAATTTAGAAAGTTTTCATCCTGTGTTCTGTGTGTTTTTCCTTGTAGTTTTAAGTTAATAAAGTTTTTTTTCTTTTAATCTTAAGTTAGAGCCTGCTCTGCTCTGTCTCTGATCACATCTCACAGTAGATACCAAGGAAAGAAGTATTCTCATAGAAGCACTGGCATTGCGCCAGGCTCAAACCATGACAATGCAGGACACACTTTTATGGAGCAAAGAAGAAAAAAGATCCTGGTTTATTCACATATTTCTTTATATAGAGTTTTTAAAGAACATCCCCTGTCTATCCCCAACTGGTCAGTAACAAGTTGTTACCCTGTATTGATTGGTCACTCAATTCCCCGGTGTGTATGTGCAGAAAGAGTTGTTTGTAACATATAGTTTTCATTTTTCTACCTAACAGTGTAAAAACAGTTTTTACAGATGGCTAGTGTTTTTCACAGTCCTTTCACAGTTCTTTCTCAGGGCAAGCAGGTTGTTTTCTACAGTCCTAGACTTCTTTCTCAAGGACAACAAGTTGTTTTTCGCTGCTTCAGGACTGTTCTCATGAAGAGCTGTCAGCTTTCTCAGGGCTTCTGTTGGCTCGAGTCAGGATTCAGTTTGTAAGGCCTCTGGCCTGCTGTTTCATCACCACAGGCAGGCTTCTTCTGCAATGCCCCCTGGAACCACTGATAAGCTCAAACACTCTGCACAGGAATGGGTCTGGACAGACGCATCCTTTTTGGAGGGTTCTACTTGGCTACATACACTTTTACTGATTGCAGTTTTTGATCATGTAAAAGCCATTACTAACAAAAAAAAACCCCAAAACTAACCAACCAACAGAAATAACGAACGAAAAACCTCACTAGCAGGAGGAACCTGCAACCCTGCCTGCTTGCCCTGCCTGCGCAAACTGCCGTGCAAACTGCTGTGCCATGCCCTCAGAGACATCCCCCGCTCCTGTTCGCTGTGCTCTGAGGAATCTCAGCCTCTATAGGTGACTCCTGTCAAGAGTGAGGGAGAGGTATTCTCTCAAAAAATTTCTAATAGTGCATTCAAGCAGGTGAAATGCCATGGAGCAAGCTATCTAGTACCTGAGAGAATTAGCTGTGCTGGAGGTACTCTATAGGTATTAAAATAATGAGCAGTCTCCTGTAGATCCAGATGAAGTCTAGCATACACAATGCATACGGCAGAAGTGCCTATGGAGTATGCCATCATCGATACCAACTCACTGGCAGTGATGTCAAGGAAAGAAGGAGGACGAACAGTGCTTCAGATGATTACCCGACTGGCAATAGAAGTGATCAACAAAATAGCAGCCATGTCCCCACCAACCAGCCAGAAGGACACACAAGCTTTCCTAGGCACTATGGGTTTTTGGAGGATGCATATTCCAGATTACAGTCAGATTGTAAACCCTCTTTATCATGTGTGATGGAAGAAAGAGTTTCAGGTGGGGTTGTCTTGGTTTAAAAGACAGGTGTCTGCTAAGGAAGGTGGGAAACTCCCTTGGAATGGAAAATATGACCCCCTTCCCTCCAAATTATTATAACTTTGAAATTATGGGGCTTTGAAGTAAAGATATGGGAAAAGGAATAACAGCTCTTTACTAGAATGTGTATATATATATATATATATATATATATATATATATATATATATATATACACCAAGGCAAACAAACAACAACAACAGCAGCAACAACAAACAAAAAACCCAGAAAGCCAATAACAGCCTTCTCTTGGCTGTCAAGCAATTTCCCCTTTGATGTAGTTCTGGTCGCAGCTGGCAGGGGTGCTGTTGGCTCCTGGCCAGGCAGGGCTGATGCATTGATTCTCCTGTGGCTGCAGAGGGCGCTGTGGCATGAGCTCAGTGGCTTCTTTCCATGTGGTTAAGGGCAGCTCAGATGGCGGGAGTGAGAGAAAAGGGGCTTCCTTTGCAAACTCATGGAGAGCAGCCAGTCTCAGTGTCCCTCTGGGTGGTGAAATGGACTGTAGTAGGAACCTTGGAGCAGTAGGCTAGAGCAGCAGAGGCAAGCACACTTGGGGTGGCAAACAAAGTGTAGCAAAAACCCGAAACAGCAGCAGAAAATAGTGGGGCTGGGCAGTGGCAGCTGGGCTCCTGCAAGCAGCTGCTGCAAACAGCCAGGAGATGCTCCTTCTGGAGAAGGGGAGGGGGTTGGAGTCCCAGGTTTCCCTTGAGGCACCCAAGTAGATGGTGAAGGTCCCTTCCAGTGAGGTTCGGTGTTGAAAAGGCTTAGTTCAATGACCACTCTTGCAAGCAAAGGCTCACCCACAGTAAGGAGAAGCAGTGAAGGACGAAACTCTGCAGTGGCAGCGAATCTTCTGGGCAGCAACAGTCTGGCACCAAAAGCACAAACCATCCCCCCTCCAATCCCGAGAGTGAGCGAGAGCTGAGCCCAGCCCCTGACCCCCAGCCAAGTCTCTTGGTATCTCTGCGCTTCCCAAGAGAAAATCCCCCAGCTACCAAGCTCACTTCCCAGCTAAGAGACTGCAGCCAACTGCACCCCTCCCCCTCATTTTATCTCTTAAATATCATTGTTCT
The DNA here is from genome assembly GCF_027477595.1 of Haemorhous mexicanus. Taxonomy (NCBI): domain Eukaryota; kingdom Metazoa; phylum Chordata; class Aves; order Passeriformes; family Fringillidae; genus Haemorhous; species Haemorhous mexicanus. The sequence goes on from NC_082380.1 coordinate 49,663, forward strand.
CATCTCTTAGGCAACAAATGGGAGAAAAATTCCCTGAGAGAAATGATTTTTCCTTTTTTTTTTTTTCCCGTCACCTCCAACAGGGGTCCTGAACAAGAACAAGCTTTTGAACAAATTAAACAGGAGATTGTTCATGTAGTAGCCCTTGGGCCAGTCAGGACAAGACAGGACATGAAAAATGTGCTCTACACCACAGCTGAGGAGAATGGTCCTTTCTGGAGCCTCTAGCAAAAAGTACCTAGGGAGACCCAAGGACAACCCTTGGGATTTTGGAGTCAGGGATACAAAGGATCCAAGGTCTTTTACACCCCAACTGAAAAAGAGATACTGGCAGCTTATAAAGGGGTTCAAGCTGCTTCAGAAGTGGTTGGCACTGAAGCACAGCTCCTCCTGACAACCCGACTGCCAGTGCTGGGCTGGATGTTCAAAGGGAAAGTCCCTTCCACACATCATTCCACTGATGTTACGTGGAGTAAATGGGTTGTGTTAATCACACAGCAAGCTCAAAACCCCAGTCACCCAGGGATCTTTGAAGTCATCACAAACTGGCCAGCAGGTGAGAATTTTGGACTAATTTCAGTGGAGGAAGAGGAAAACATGTGTTGAGGAGGCCCCACCATATAGTCAGCTACCAGAAAATGAAAAACAAGACAATCTCTTTCTTGATGATTTCTGCCGTATTGTAGGGATACATCAAACATGGAAAGCTGACTTATGGATTCATACACGGTGAGTCGCAGAAGCTATTGAGGGCCAAAGTAGATCAAGTCATGTTGCAGAGCTGAAAGCCATCAATTTTCGTTGGATATTGCTGAAGGAGAGAAATGGCCAGCGTTCCACCGCCCCACTGACTTGTGGATGGTAGAAAATGCTTTGTGGGGGTGGTTGGACCAATGGAAAAAAGACTAATTGGCAGCGCAGAGGGAAAGCCATCCGGGCTGCTGAATCATGGCAAGACATGACTGCTCAGGTTGAGAAATTGACTGTAAAAGTACATCATGTAGATGTGATGTTCTTCAGTAGTGTGACTCTTGGGTGCATGTGGTAAAATGGTGAGGTAGATCAAGCTACCAAGATTAAAGTGTCTCAGGTGGATCTGGACTGGTGACATAAGGGTGAATTATTTGTGGCTCAATGAGCTCATGATGCATCAGGTCATCAGGAAAGAGATGCAACATACAGATGGGGTCATTATCAAGATGTTGACTTAACTATGGACACTATATCCTAGATTATCCATAACTGTGAAACATGTGTTGTTGTCAAGCAGGCCAAGTGGGTAAAGCCTCTGTGATTTGGGGGACGATGGTCAAAATATAAGTATAGGGAGGCCTGGCAGATTGATTACATCACACTGCCACAAACCTACCAAGACCAGCACTGTGTGCTGACAATGGTGGAAACAAACACTGGATGGCTGGAGACATACTCTGTGCCTTATGTCATTGTCTGGAACACCATCCTGGGCCTTGAAAAGCAAGTCCTGTGGCCACATGGCACCCCAGAAAGAATTGAGTTGGACAATATGACTCATTTCAAAAATAGCCTCATAGATACCTGAACTGGAGAGCACAGAATTGAGTGGATGTGGCCACATGGCACCCCAGAAAGAATTGAGTTGGACAATATGACTCATTTCAAAAATAGCCTCATAGATACCTGAACTGGAGAGCACAGAATTGAGTGGATGTATCATACTCCCTATCATGCACCAGCCTCTGGGAAAATTGAACAGTACAATGGACTGTTAAAAAACACATTTAAAGTAGTGGGGGGGGTGTGGGACCTTCAAACATTGGGATCTACATTTAGCAAAGGCCACATGGTTAGTTAACACTAGAGCTCTACCAGTTGAGCTGGCCCTGCCCAATCAAAACTTCCACGTACCATAGAAGGGGATAAAGTCCCCATGGTGCATATGAGGAATATGTTAGGGGGAAGACAGTTTGGATTAGTCCCGCCTCGAGGAAAGGCAAACCCATCTGTGGGATTGTTTTTGCTCAGGGACCTGGGTGCACTTGGTTGGTAATGCAGAGGAATGGGGAAATGTGATGTGTACCTCAAGGGAATTTGATTTTGGGTGAGAACAGTCTGTGATGTTGAATTGTATAACATCAGTTGCTGAATGATTCTGCCACTGTGCCATAACTACCATGGACAATGAGGATGGACTGCTCCAGATACACCAGTCATGAGCTCCTGATGCAGCAGCCAGCTGACAGCACACCAGCCCTCCTCCCCGGAAGGCATCTAGGACAGATACAACCCACAGTCATGGACTAAATTAACTCAACAGACATCTTGGAGGGTTGGCCATTGACAATGGAAATTATATGTTTGCTTGTGTATATTTTTATATATACATATGTATATATTTGGAAAGTATAAGATCTGGACATGAGCTAGATGGTATAGAACAAGGGGTGGATAATGTCCTGTTTTTTTGGCCAGAAGAGTGAATTTTTCCACAGTAGTTGTGAGGGCATGGGTTCTAGAGCCTGTGGGTGCATCTCACTGCCGGGGGGGGCAGCAGTAAGGAATTCTCACTTCTGGGGAGGAGGGGGATGTTGCTTACCATCAGGAAGAAAAAGGTGGCTTGCAGAGGGTCCCCCCGCCATTTTGTTCGTTTTCTTGGGGTGTTGTGTGGTGCCAGGTCGGTTGGTGAATGTGGGGTTTTTGTATGCTTTTGTTATTAGTATCGTTGCTGTTACTGTTTGTTTTATCTCATTGCTGTTTCCAGTAAATAGTTCTTAACCCATAATCTCTGCCTCTTATATCTCCCACTGGAGGGGAGAGGGAAGTGAGTGTGGTGGTGGTCATGTGGCACCAAATTAGGGGGTGCTGCTCTTAAACCATGACAAAACCTGAGAAATCTGCAGGGAGTTATATAAAGCTGTGTAATTTATTTATCAGTATTTCAGGGATGGCTGACCCTTCTTTGGATATTAGTAGAAATTGTCTTGGGGTGATTTTATGATGATACTTTATTCCCTAATCATCTGCTTTATGCCCAGAAATATCTGCAGTATCTTTAAGATGAACCAGGGGGCGGGGCCAGAGCCTGGGAGCCCCGGGCGTGGGCTCTGTTCAATCTCTCTCCGGTGATCGGTGGCTACACAGATTGTTACTTCATTGCCTTCTGCTGGATTAATTTTCACTAACTTAGGCAAGAAGCTTCTGGGTTTTTTTTACCTTCCCCTGGTATGGAGGCTTTTCACTGGCAAATCCTTTCGGCAATTTTTTTTGGTTTTGTTTTTTTTTTCTCTCTGGCTTGGGGAGCCTGTGGGGTGGCCATGGTCAGTCTGAACCCCAGGAAAGACCAAGCCAGCAAAAGAAGGGACATCAAAATCCACCAGTTTTGCTTGCCGTGAGGAGGGAAACCAACGCTAGAGGATCAACAGATTTCCCATCTGCTCTGCTCCAGGCTGCTATGTGATTTCCTCTTCTGTGGTATTCACATTCTCTGAACAGAGGGAGACATAATTCACTCTCACAGGATTTTTCCTGAAAAAGCACAGAGAGAAGAAGAGAAAACAATTCTTAACTCTATTCTTTACTCCTGTTGTTTTGCACATGTGGAATGTGTTAAGAAGATTGTTTACCTGAAGTAATTTGTCAGTTAGATTCTGCTGAGGATTGTTTTAATTCCTTGGCCAATTAGGTCAAAGCTGTGTCCTAGCTGTCTCAGTCACAAGTTTTTCTTAAGTATATTTTTAATATTCTTTATCTCTTTAGTATGTAATTTAATGTAATATTAGTGTAATATAGTATAGTTTTAATAAAACAATTGTTCAACATTCTGAATCAATGGAGTCAGATACCAATCATTCCCAGACATTGGGGTTGCCGAAAATACTATACTCTTCCCCTTCCCAGAGACAAAAGAGACCAGTTGCCATTTTGTTTTCCAGGCCACACAGTCAGCCTGTGTATTTTTCTTCCCTGAGCATTTGAGTTGTTTTCTTTTTTCTGCCGTGGGTGTGTGGGTGGAGGGTAAGTTTCTGGTAGTTCATATCTAGCATTTATTCAATCCTTTTCTGTGCCTTGTGGGCCCCCCCCCCCCCCCCCCCTTTTTTTGGTTGATAAACAGTTTTGTTTTTTTCACTTTCACCTGCTGGTATCAATTTCATTGGCAGAAGAAAAGAGGGTTATCGAAGCCCTTTCCCTTTTAGAGGAAATGCTCATTCCAGGGTGTTTCCTCCCATAATTTGTCTACAAAACCAAGACAAAATAATAATAAAAATCTTCTGTCATTTCATCTGGTAGTCTTTTCTGTTACACAGAATTAGGTGCTTCAGCTGCAAGTAAATACGTGGCTGGTAATCACTACAGAATGCTTTTTTAGAAATGTTTCATGCAGAGTGTGTATATGTAGGAATCTAGGCATTGGATAAAAAAATAGGGGTCAGCTAATATCTTTGCAATGCCATTGTCTCTGTTTTAAGCTACCTACTGAGGCTGGAGTTATTTTACTGACTGCTTTATAGTGGAAGATTTTCTGGGCCATTGTGTTCTTTACTGTAGAACAATATAATTTTAAGAAATTGTATGCACTGAAAATAGCAGAAATGAGATTGACACTGGTGAAAATATGTTCACTGAGGGGGGAAAACCCTGATACTTAGTATTTCAGCCTCCATGCTATAGGTACTAGCCTTTTTAGGAGACTGCTTGATGGACTCCCTTGGGAGGCAGTCCTGAAGCGTTGTCATCTTATTGCAGGAGTTCCATACTGTTGTCTCCTTATCACAAAAATTTCATACCTTCTTGGTGTTTCTTGTGGGCAGCTCCTCAGAACACTGACTCTTTCTTCCTCACAAAGTAGCCAACTGACTCCAGTTCCCTTCTCAACCAGCCACCCCACTCTTTTATAGCACTCTTCTCATTAGTTACAGCTGTGGCCTGTTAAAGTCAGGCCTATTCCTAATCTTTGATAATTGGCCCAGCTGCAACTCCTTAGGGGTAAGATTACTTTCTACACTATCTTTATTTTCTTATATTCTATCCCCCTACAATTCCCCTTTTTTCTTTTAATTACAGAGTTGCAGCTTTTCTAGAAAGACATATTCAAGTAAATTAACACTATGACACATTCATATATTTCATTTAGAACTGATAGTTATACAAGTGTTCAGACAACATATTACAGTACAAATATATATATATATATTGCTAAGCATTGGTTCAGTTTTGCAGCTTTTCTCAGTTTACAAAGTACTTATCTTCAAAATCTTTTATACTCCTGCTTAACAAACATTAATAGCTGCAATTGATACACTCCACTAATCAATAAACACGTACTAAATAATAGAACTATCCTTTTTCTAGTTCTTACAGTTGCTTTAGTAAATTCTCCCCTTCTTTCACTTTTGTTGCTTTTCCTCATGCAGTTCTCTACCCAGATCACCATGAGATCATGTTGCTTAATGTTTAAGTCTTCTTTCCTGAATCACCACAGGATCACATTGGTTGATACTTAAGTCCTTTTTTTCAAATCACCACGGGGTCATATAGTTTAATATCTAAGTCCTTTTTCCCAAATCACATCAGGGTCTCCAAGTGTTGTCATCTTATTGTAGGGGTTCTATACTGTTGTCTCCTTATCGCAAAACTTTCACACCTTCTTGATGTTTCTTGTGGGCAGCTCCTCAGAACACTGACTCTTTCATCTTCACAAAGTAACCAACTAACTCTAGTTCCCCTCTCAACCAGCCACCCCACTCTTTTATAGCACTCTTCTTCTCATTAGTTACAGCTGTAGCCTGTTAAAGTCAGGCCTATTCCTAATCTTTGAAAATTGGCCCAGCTGCAACTCCTTAGGGGTAAGATTACATTCTACACTATCTTTATTTTCTTATATTCTATCCCCCTACACTGAAGGACAAAGGAATCTGAGAAGGTTGGACATTCTTCAAGAAAGAATTCTTAAAGGTTTAGGAGCATGCTGTCCCATGTGCTAAAAGACAAGCTGCTGGGGAAGACTGCAGGCCTGGCTTAACAGAGAGCTTGGGCTGGAAGCTGGGGGGAAAAAAAGAGTTGATCACTCTTGGAAGAAGGGGCAGGCAACTTGTGAGGACTACAACAATGTCATAATGTTGTACAGGGAGAAAATTAGAAGGGCCAAAGCCTTAATATGGCTGCTGCCATGCAGGACAATAAAAATGTTTCTGTATCAGCAGCAAAAGGAGGGGTAAGGGAATATCGTCACTTAAGTGCAGGGGAAAACAGTGACAGAGGATGAGGAAAAGGCTGAAGTACTCAATGCCTTCTTTGCTTCAGTCTTTTATAACAAGACCAGTTTGTTCTCTGGGTGCCCAGCCCCCTGAGCTGGAAAATGGAGACAAGTAGCAGAATTAAGCCCCCACAATCCAAGGAGAAATGGTCAATGACCTGCTACACCACTTAGACACACACAAGTCCTTGGGGCTGGATGGGCTCCACCCAAGGGTACTGAGGGAGCTGACAGAAGTGCTCACCACACCACTTTCAATCATTTATCACCAGTCATGGGTCACCATCTACAAGAAGGGTTGGAAGTAGGATCTGGGGAACTACAGGCCTGTCAGCCTTATCTCAGTGCCAGAGAAGGTTATAGAACAGATTATACTGAGTGCCATCATGTGGCACCTACAGAACAACCAGGGAATCAGGCCCAGTCAGCATGAGGTTTTGAAGGCAGGTCCTGCTTCACTAACCTGATCTCCCATGACAGGGCCCCCTGCCTAGTGGATGAGGCAAAGGCTGTGGATGTTGTCTACCTGGAGTTTAGTAAAGCCTTTGACACTGTCTCCCACAACATTCTCCTGGAGAAACTGGCTGTTCATGGCTTGGCCAGTTGCACTGTGTCCTGGATTAGGGGTTTCCTCTAGAAAAGCAAATTCAAGTGGCCCCTCCCCCAACTGGTTAGGGGAAAAAGATTTCCTTGGAGGAAAGTGGAAAAAACTGTTTATTTCACAGGCAAAGTATTCACCAGCACACAAAAATGGACAATATTAAACAATAAAACCTCTTGCTGCAACAAAAAAGATGACAAACTCAGAAAAGTCCCCTTCGTGGGCTGTAGCTCAGCTTACTCGGTCTCTTATCAGTCCCTCCGGTGCTGGAAATGCCGCGGCCCAGGCCCGGCCCAGTGGGCCACAGGTGCGAGCTGCCGGTGCTCTTCTGGGTGTTCAGTCCAGAGCAGGTTTAAACAGGTCCAAAGAAAAAGAGAAGGACACAGTCCAGGGAACTTCTCTGCCTCAGCTAGCTAGAAACTAACTAAAAGGAGCGCTCTGTCCTGCTGTCTGTCCGTCCACAGACAACACAGTCCAGAAGCAGAAATGTGGAGGAGTGAGTGCAGTTTCTGATAACAAACTGCGGGCTTCTTCTTCCCCCCTTCACTCTTGGAACCAGTCTTAGAGGTGCAAAACTTGTTTCTGGGCTAAACAGACGAATGGGGATACAAGTAGCATAAAGTCACCCCAGGACACACTGTTAGCTGGGTAGAAAACTGGCTGGATGGCTGAGCTCAGAGAGTGGTGGGGAACAGAGTGAAATCCAGCTACAGGCCATTCACTAGTGCTGTTCCCTAAGGCTCAGTGTTTAGGCCACTCCTGCTTAATATCTTTATCCATGATTGCTTTAGAGGTTCAAGTGCACCCTCAGTAAGTCTGCAGATGACACCAAGTTGGTGTTGATTTGCTGGAGGGTCTAAAGGCTTTACAGAGGGATCACGACAAGTTGGATCAATGGGCTGAGGTCAGTCGTATGAAGTTCAACAAGGCAAAGGGCCAGGTCCTGCACTTGGGTCACAGCAACCCCCTGCAGCACTGCAGGCTTGGGGCAGAGTGGCTGGAAAGCTGCCCAGCAAAAAAGGACCTGGGGGTGCTGGTTAACAGCTGGCTGAACATGAGCCCAGGTGACCCAGAAGGTTAATGGCATCCTGGCCTGTATCAGCAATAGTGTGGCCAGCAGGACCAGGGCAGTGATCATTCCCCTGTACTGGGCACTGGTGAGGCCACAGCTCGAATCCCGTTTTGAATTTTTGGCCTCTCACTACAAGAAAGTGGAAGTGTTCAAAATGCATGTGGATGTGGCACTTGGGGATGTTATGTTGGTGCTGGGTCAACAGTTGGACTTAATCTTGGAGGTCTTTTCCAACCTTAATTATTCTGATTCTATAAATGGTTACTAGAGTACATGCATTATAATATAAAACTGATTTAATGCTTCTAGCTTTATGATAACTAACAAGACAAAATTATTTGAATTGTAATGTATATATAATAATATCAAGATATGATATATTGAATATCATTTCAGTGTTTGTTTTGGTAATATGGAATACCAAGAATATTAATTTTCTATACTTAGCATCCTTATCTCTTTGCAAGGCTTAAACTTCTGTCACCTTAGTGTCTGCTGGGAGGATGGCTGGCTCTGTATTTCCAAAGCAGAGACGAGGACTGTTTGATTATTGGGTAGTCAGAGATAAGTGCAAATCTAAGGTGTTGCCTGCACTTCCAGTCTGCATTCCCTTGCTGTTCTTAAGCCTGTTTCTTAACCTTAAAGTGTCTTCACCTAATTAAACCTGTCATTGTGAAAATCTGAATTTCAAAATAAAGTTTCTGTGATGCAGTGGGAAGATTTAGGTCTGCAAGCTCAGCAAACTGGATTTTTTACATATTAGGTTATTAAGGTAATGGAGTGCTCTAATCTGAGTTGTGATGCGACACACCTTTTTCATGCTTCCATGTAGTGTGCATTTGTTCTGTGGGAAGAGTAGTTGTGTATGAGATGAACAATTCTTTCTATGCATGGATGGTACCAGAGTGAAGCATTGATTGTGTAATTATAAGTGTTTTTAACTCCCAATGGGTTTTAGTGGAAACAAAATCTCACTCCCTGCTTAGGTTGACTTCTCTATAATTCATTCCAGAAAAGAAAAATATAAATTGAATAAGTGGTGGCTAATGTGAACCTAGTCAACTGAGGGAGGTGTGTGTAATTTTGTTATTTGCCTGATTCCATTATTTGCTTTTGTGCTCAATATGCTGATTGATTGTAAGAAAGTCTATTCCTTTAGACTCAGTGGAAGATTTAATGAGCTACTGCCACGTCACTTGTCTTTTTGTCAGTATATAAAAATGTTGTTAGAAAAATTGCTGATTGTGAATTACCACAGGAAAAAAAAATTTTAGTGAACATTGGTTGTTGTAATATAAATCATATCTGTGCATCTCTTTAGAGTAGTGTTAAAGCTATACTTTTTATGTTAAAAGCATAAACTGGCATTACTGCAGGGAAGAATTTATCTTGTCTGCCTCTTGGTACATTTGAACTTTAATAGAGGATTGATCTAAGTTTAAAATTAACCAAGCAAAAAAAAAATAAAAAGAGGGCAGGCATCATGGTAGCTGGGGACAAGAGGGGTTCTGGTGGCTTATCCTTGTATAAAGGTGACTGGTTTTCTGGCATTTAGCAAGCGGGAAACTGGTTTGAAGAGCCAATACAACAGTGACCTAATAATTTTGTTTTCTGATGGTGGTTTTGTGTTCACTTACTTTTTTTGACAGTGTGTGCAAAGCTTAGTGCAGGAAAGAGCAGAGTTGTGATCACTAGTGAGAAACTTCTGTTGTAGTAGTTCTGATTTAAATGGGTTTAAGTTACTGTGGAAATGCATGCTCAGAATATGGGTCCCTGCTCTGAATTGTATGAAGCCCTGTTTGCTCACTGACCTTTTAGTCACTGTTAAAAAGTAGCAAAAGTTTGGAAATACCTGATGGTCATTCGCAGTTGCTTCCTGACTAACTTCTCTATGATAGAAAGCTGTGTGCCTTTTAATTGTTTTAAGGCCATGTTTTAATTTTGGCAGCGAAGTAACTTTCTGAGCATGAGAATTTAAGGCTATAGTAGTGATTTGATTGTGTCAGAAAATATCTGCTCTTCCCACTGGCATCTTGCATTAGTGACTGTGAGAAACGCCATTCACTTGTGTTAAAATTTTAGAAGTTTAATAGCAATGAAAATAGTAATAAAAATTAGGGCAATAAGAATTTGGATAATCAAAGTTAGGACAATAAAAGACAATAAAAGCAAAGAATTATGGACGTCTGGGTTCTTTGCATTTTACCACAAAAGCACACCTTTCTAACAAAGGATTAACCCTTAAAAGCAATAGCCTATTCATATTCATATATCTCATACATGATTCAAACATTCCTTTCAAACTAGGGGTGTTTCTGCTTAATTTCAGCTTCCCCCCTCTCATCTTGTAAATCAATTGTCTTGGTCCCTTGAAGTCTGTGTTATCCCAATAAGGAGGCAATCATTCTTCTCTTTGGATCTTGGTGTCTTGTTGTTATCTCTATGCGAAGAATTTCTTGATTATCTTATCCATTCCTTGAGCTAGTTACAAAAAGTATCTTACATCACATAGTTTTTATTTTAATATTATGCTAATAGCCTAAAAACTATATTTACCACACTATTTAAAAGAGATTAATACAGCACTACTTAAAAGAGATTAATACAACATAACTTTCCAACATAACACATATAGTATTTATGTTAATATTTGCAAAGAGCCAATCATATAATATGCATTTTTCACAATGACCATGATGTATGAGATTCTGTGTCAGGGTGGTCTTTCAGTGGTGGGTACTCACTGTCCCATATTTTGAATCAGTTCTTCATAAGTGTCTTACAGATTTGAATTTAGTGCTAACCCTGCTGGTTTGGTACTGCTCTTTTGTCTTCACTAGGATACTTTTTGTTGCATTTGTTGATTAAACTTAGTTTCAGTTTTGACAGAAGGCATAGACACAGCTTTATGAAGTTAAGGGAATCTACTTGAAATTCAAGTTCAGGATTAACTTTTTATACCAGATCACTTTGAAAATGCCTTGCTGACTGGTAATCTAAGACTGTGCTTAGAGCTTCAGGAACAACATGATGTTTTTCTAGTAGTTTCTAAAATTGTTAGAAGTTCTTATTGATGTTTTCAGCCAGTAGTTTATTGTGCCCATCCTGGTATGGTATTGTACATATGCCTTGTTTACTAAAACTTCATCTTATGTGTAATATGCTAAAGTTATTTTTTCAGACTTTTGCACTTGGGAGGCTGGGGAGACTTCCTCTTCTAAAATCTATTTCTACTTTTATGCTAGCTATTCCAGCTACTCTCTTTGTACCTAATGTCTGCCTCACTCAAAAATATTTCTGCTTGACTGTTACTGCGATTTGCAGCTCCCAGTCAGTCTTGTAGTTGAGTTTGTAAAAAACTTTTGATCTCTCTTCTGTGCATCATTAGTAAATGGTGTTTAATACTGTATTGATAGCTGTAGGAAGTACAGTGTCCCCAAGTAAACTTTTCTAGCTGGTTCTACTCTTTTAAGAAAACCAACCAATATTTACTAGGCAGAAAGATAATCCAGAGTGCACTCACTTCTAAAGCTGCAACCCTGTAATGCCATGGATCAGCTTCCCAGTTTGTGGATTTTAGGTGGGTGAAGGAGAGAAAAGCAGTAGAAGAGGTAGGCTGAGCAAGGAGGTTTAGAAGGCTGAGTTATCAGATGGGGACAGCAGGGTCTGGGACACTGTTTATGACAGAGCAAAGAGCACAGCTCTGTGTGTGGGCTCAGTGAAGAGGGATGACAACTGCCAGGTTGCACTTGTTACCCCTTTACTAATCTCTGTCTCTTCTCTCCAGATAATTGTGAAAAGAGTGTCAAGGGGGGGAAATGGCCTAGTGTCAGACTTCATTCTTCTGTGTTCTTGTTGTTCTGTGTTGATATTTCTAAGAAGTCCTTGTGTTTGCATGGCAAGGTTTTGGTAGCAAGGGAAGGGGAGGACTACAGGGATGGCTTCTTCGAGAAGCTGCTAGAAGCTTCTCTTATGTCTGACAGAGCCAATGCCAGCTGGCTCCAAGACAGATCCACCACTAGCCAAGGCCAAACCAATCAGCAACAGTAGTAATGTATGTGATAACATATTTAAGGATGGGGAAAAAATACTGCACAGAAGTAATTGCATCCAAGGAAGAAAGGAGTGACAATATGTGAGAAACAGTGCTGGAGACTCCAAGGTCAGTGAAGGAGGTGGAGGAGGTGCTCCAGGTGCCAGAGCTGAGATTCCCCTGCAGCTCATGGTGAAGACCTGCAGGATGTCTACCTGCAGCCCATGAAGGTCCACAGGAGAGCACAGACCCACCTGCAGCCTGTGGAAGACCCCACACTGGAGCAGGTAGATGCCCAAAAGAAGGTTGTCACCCCATGGGAAATCTCTGCTGGAGTAGGGTCCTGGCAGGACCTGTGGCCCCATGAAGAGAGAAGCCCACACTGGAGCAGGTTTGCTGGCAGGACTTGTGACCCTGTGGGGGACCCATGCTGGAGCAGCCTGTTCCTGAAGGACTGACCCTATGAAAGGGATCCACGCTGGAGCAGTTCATGAAGAACCACAGCTTGTGGGAAAGACTCACACTGGAGAAGCTCATGAAGGACTGTCTCCCATGGGAAGGACCTCATGCAGGAACAAGGGAAGGACTCCTTTACCTGAAGAGGAAGCAGTGACAGAAACATGTGATGAACTGTCTGTAACCTCCATTCCTCATCTCACCGCTCTGTTGGGGGAGAGGGGGTAGAAAATCGGGAATAAAGTTAAGCCTGAGAAGGAGGGGGGAGTGGGGAGAAGGTGTTTTTAAGATTTGTTTTACTTCTCATTATCATTATCTTACTCTGATTTTGATCATAAATTCAATTAATTTCTCCAAGTCAGGTTTGTTTAGTCTGTGATGGTAATTGGTGAGTGATATCTCCTGTCCATTTGTGGAGGGGAGTGATAAGAGCAGCTTTGGTGGGCACCTGACCTCCAGCCAAGGTCAAACCACCACAGTATTTTAGCAGTCCAGAAATGTCTTTTAAAACATGGATAGTGAACTAGAGCAAGGAGGAGAACAAGTGATGAGGGGAGGAAAAGGAAAGTCATTAAAATAGGAACTTTCTAAACTGAATTTGCCATGTCTTGCAGCTACTGTTTATTCAGTTTAGATGGTCCCCTCAAAATAAGGGGTAATTCTGATGCAAATTTGAAGCCTTTCATAGGTAATTCTGATGTTTGGACAACCAGTATATCAGTGACTTAGGATTATAACTTTTGTGTTCTGGTAAGCTTGTAGTTGTTCAGTGACTTTTTATAACCACATAATTTTGTCATTAAAATAAACATCACTTTTTTCTCAGCAGCAACTCTTGTAATACCAAATAATATACATAGTCTCCCTCAAAAAAACCCCAACAAACTGAAAAAGCCTCAGATACTGACATTATAAAAAAGAAAAAATTCCACCAAAACTATGTAGAAATATGCCACATGTAAGAAATAGTTTCTAATAGTTTGCATAGACATGTGCTTTATGAGTGGTTAAGTAATACAAAAATTTTCATGCTTTCTTGGCACTATGCAACATGCAAAAATAAAGCCATTCACTATATTAAGAAGCTTATAAACTGAGGTTGGTAACCAAAATTTGAGGCAACAAATATTTGTTGTTGTTAAAATAGAAATTAATATTCTTGTGGGTGATAACAAGGAAGTTTGAGTAATTTGAATTGGATAATTATCATGTCAGTAGTTATGCTTAAAGGGGAAACAGAAGGAATGTGTTGGAACAGGTTGGTGAAAGCACAGGAGGGTAGGGATGGGCTGAGTCAGAGAAGGAAGCAAATTGAATATTTAAGCTTTCTTCTCACAGATAAGAAGTGATGGAATTTCTTGAGAGATCAAGGTATGCAGGGAGGCTGGAATTTTAAAGCATCTAGGCAAGAGGGAAAATTTAAATGAAATTTTGAACAATGTCTAATGATTTGGCAATAGCAGTCTCATGGAATGATTGTTTAGGTAAAGTCTTTTTCTTGGCATTTGGAGCTACTTCACTAGATACAGAAAAGATAGCAAAGAATTGCAAGTCCTACTGAAACACAAAGTGTTATATGAACTGTGGCTTACTTGCATGTGTTAGGGAAATTTGGCAAGTAAATTATATTTAACCACAGTACTTTTTTTTTCTTCAACTGTTATATTTTCTAATGTGATAGACTAGCAATTGGTGGCTCCTCTGCTGTTGCTATTAAATAGTGTTTTCTCTCCTAGGGTTTGGACGTGGCAGAGGGAAAGGAGCAGGGAGGTTTTCAACCCAAGGCATGGGGTAAGAAACACACAGAGCACAGATTTGGGCAAGGATCAAACTCACTGGCAATATTAATTGACAGTGTTGCCACTGTGTGTCTTGATGTTTCTGTATGTTTGATAAACCTGTATAGATACAAAAATTCAAAATGTCTTAGATTATTAATGGATTATTTTTTTCTTAAACCAGTATTTCTACCTAGAGACACCTATACAAACCTAATGTGAGTTTACTCAATGTTAATATCTCAAACTTGGGGAAACCATTTGTACCTATCAGTAGCAGCCATCAGTAGTGTCTTGGAGACTGAAAGTTTTGTGTGATGCATATAGTTCTTGGTCAATTAGAAAAAAATTCTTTCAGTGTAATGTAGAACTTTCAAGTTCTATATAAAACCTGAAAGACTAGTGATTCTAAACTTTCTCCTGTTTTTGAGGTTTCATGCTTTAGCTGTTTGGACGTACATTGACCCTAAAACAAAATCAAAAGAAGTTACTCACCAGCTCTAAAGTTTGTTCTCAGTTTTGGTGGAATAGCTTGCTTTATGAAGTGTAGCCTCCACTACTTTCACTCAGTGTTTGCCTTTAAAGATATTTCATGTAACATCATTGATGTCATGATGAACAGATGATTAAGTCTACTTTTCTGATAATTCTTCTTGTTCATACTTGTAGATGATAAACTGAAAAGAGGTTTTTCTTCAATGATCCTTTTTCACCTTTTAGCTTCATCTGTGTGTTTTGGCATTGGTGTTGAGTGCATTCTGAAATAGTCTTACTGATGGTCTGACTCCTGTCCTGCACAGGTCTGGTGCTCTGAAAGGACATGATACTGGTTTCTCATCAGTAAGCCACCTTCTGAGAAACTATCACCTCAGAGAGGCTTATCATTGTGCATATAAACTAATGCTTTATAAGACTGAGGGAGTAGGTATGCTGTTAACTGCTATTTCAGGAATTGTTGGTTTGGTTCAGTTTCTCTACAGTATTTTTTTTCAATCTTTTCACTTTTTTTTTCTCCCCCTCTTTTCTCCCTCTTTTATCTGTGTCTGCTCATAGAGGAAAAATTTTTGAAACTAAAATGATCAGGATAGATTATGTGGAAATCAAGAAGTTAAATCTAATGCAACTTCAGATAAAAATGATGACATCTATGTTCATTAAATGACCCATGTGTTCTCTTCCATTTTTAAACTTTTAAAACTCTAGGACATTTAACCCTGCAGACTATATGGAGTCTTCTGCCACTGATGGCTTTGGGACAAAATCAGAGATTTGGGAGACTGGTCAGAATGATGCAGATGATGGAACTGGTAAGATGCTTCAAGAAGTGGAAGGATTGAAATTAAGACCTGTAGCAAATTGCAGGTGAAATAACCATTCTGTTAGTGTTCAGTTAACTTCTGAAAATGTGAATACATTTCACATGACACAGATATTAGTTCTTTTTTATAGCTTAATTGCTACTAATGTGCAGAGCACATGCTGTAGCCTGCCTGTTAGAATGAAGGGAAGGCAATTTGCAACTTTTTTGGTTTAATGCTAACAAACCCTTGAGAGACAAAGGGATTCGAAGAATTATTGGAAGAGTCTTGTATGTGAAGACCTGCGTTAAAGGAGAAGCCGATGCCTGAGCATTCTCACACCATTCAAGGAGTCACACACATACCACCTGAGACTTTAACTGCTTAGACCAGAGTCCCTTCGTAGTAGGCAGCTCCAGTGAACCAATGGGTGCCCCTTTCGACTCCTTGCTAACACACATTCACTCTCAGGCGTGCTTCCTCCTTCTTCAGGCTTGACCCTAGGTTTCCCAGAGCAGAGCCTCAGGCATCTGATTTTATAAAAATAATTTAGGAGTGGTACAGCAGCAGGTCAACTCGACCTGGGTGCTTCTGGAGAGGGACCCCAAACAAAGAAAACCCTAGACTTTTATGCCCTCGTACTTATGCACACGTTCTTCACCCATTCTTCACATACCGATGACGCTGTTGAGTCAGGGATGGGAAGAAAAGACTCCAGTCTTCAGAAGGTGAATCAGAAGGCTTTAATGAAAAATAGTGCATCTTTTTATAATGCGACTCGCTAAGGTGAGACTTGATTGGTCTCGAAGTAAAAACCTCTCACACTACTTGTGAACTATGAATAGCACACTCTATAGAACCATATCTATAAACAACAGTTACAGAAAGAGAGATAATATTTGTTTTAATTCTTTCTCTGAGCTTTCTCACAGCTTTCCAGGAAAATCCTGGGACAGCTATGTCTCTCTCTGTTCAGAGGATATGTGATTACCACATACCTCCACACACCACTTGGTCCAATGGTGATTTTTGGTCTGGGGTCTTATAACCCTTTATTGTATTCTTTCTCTGTGTCCACAGACAGACCGCTAACTGTTCTTATCTTGTCAAGTCGCAACTTCTGCTGATGGCTGTAGCCTTTTTATCTTCTGGTTTGTACTTGTTGTGTACTAGCTCAGTTGACAGAGCATGAAAAACGGAAAAGTCTTTGATTTAGAGTAAACACTGTGTAGCAACAACTAAAACATCAGTGTATTATCAACATTATTCTCATACTGAATCCAAAACACAGCACTGCACCAGCTACTGAGAAGAAAATTAAGTCTATTCTAGTCAAGAGCATACCTAGGTGAAAGTGAATTTTTTTGCATGTCACATTAGCATATATTCTATTTACTTGAAATTCCATGTCCAAATATACACAACAACTGGAATTGACTGTTAAACAACAGTTAGTAGCATCGGAACAATGAACTTTCTTCTTGCTGATTATCTCTATCAAAGTTTGATTTTGAGCTGTATCCGATTTGCAAAAAGAGAGCTCTTTCACTGGGTTTTCCAAGGTTTGGTCACCCATCCCGTAAAAGTCTGTCATGTACCTCCCCTTTAGTCTTGTTAACTTTATACCACAGTGGGTCATCCATTGACTTTATACTTAGCCATGCAGTTGTGGTCCTCTGGATTAACAGCACCAAGAGTAGTGAGATGCTTCACTTCATGTCTTTGGTATATAGATTCTTTCCAATGCAGATATTTGTTAGCTGATTGGTTATTCATTGCTCATTTTACATGAGAATGGTATATCCAATTTTCTTTTCATAAAAGTTTAAAAGTAAAATTAGAACACATTAAGACAGTATATGGCCTCTCCCATTTGGGTTCTAATTTGGATTTTTGTGAAAACACCTTAATTAACACTTCCGTCTCCAAGTTGTATATTAGGTACCTGTACTTCAGGTGGTGTGGACTGACACAATTGAACGTACTTCCTTTTTTCCTCAAACGCCTTTTGCATATATATAGCATTCTAGTTCTAGTACTTTAGAACTTGTGACAAAATGAAAATGTCAATGACCAGATGGAGTGAATGGGTCTCTACCTGGGAATGGATGAAGAGCTAAACAAGAGTTTATGGGTCATGATTAAAGGGAGAGGTGGAACAGGTGACATTATAATGGGGGGTCTGCTACAGGCCACCCAACCAGGAAGACCAAACTGATAAGGCCCTCTACAGACAGGTAGAAGTGGCTTTAAGTTCCCAAGCCCTGGTCCTCATGAGGAGTGACTTCTATCACCCCAGTATCTGCTGGAAGGACAACACCACAGCAGGGTACAAGCAATCCAAGAGTTTACAGGAATATGTTGATGACAACTTCCTTCTCCGAGTGATAGAGGAGCCAACAAGGAGAGGTGCTATGTTGGACCTTGTTCTCACCAACAAGAAGGGGCTGATGGGGAATGTTAAGATCAAGGGCAGCCTGGGCTGCAGTGACCATGAAATGATGGAGTTCGAGAACCTTAGAGCAGCAGCAAGGAGGATGCACAACAAGCTCACTGCCCTGGACTTCAGGAGAGCAGACTTTGGTCTCTTTGGAGATCTGCTTGGTAGAGTCTCATGGGATAAAGCCCTGTAAAGCAAGTCCAAGAGAACTGGTTGCTGTTCAAGGATCACCTCCTCTAAGCTCAGGAGCAATGCATCCTAATGAAGAGGGAATCAAGCAAAAATGGTAGGAGGCCTGCATGGATGAACAAGGAGCTGCTGGACAAACTTAAACACAAAAGGGAAGCCTACAGAGGGTGGAAGCAGAGACATATAGCCTGGGAGGAATATAGATTGTCTGAGCAGCCAGGAATCAGGTTAGGAAAGCTAAAGCTCCAACAGAACTAAACCTGTCCAGGGATGCTAAGGGCAACAAGAAAAGCTTCTGTGGGTAAATTGGTGATAAAAGGAAGACTAGGAAAAATGTGGACCCTCTCCCGAAGGACAGGGGAGACCTGGTTATCCAGGTCATGGAGAAGGCTGAGGTACTCAACAAAGTTTTTTGCCTTAGTCTTCACCAGCAGGTGTTCCAGACACACCACCCTAGTTGCAGAAGGCAAAGGCAGGGAATGGGAAAATGAGGAACTGCCTGCTAGAGGAGAAGATCAGGTTTGAGACCATTTAAGGAACCTGGAGGTGCACAAGTTCATGTGCACTGGAAAAGGGGAAATATAACCCCCATTTTTAAAAAGGGAAATAAGGAAGAGCCAGGAACCTACAGGCTAGTCAGTCTCACCTCAGTGCCTGGAAAGATCATGGACTAGATCCTCCCGGAAACTATGCTAAGGCATTATTAGGAAAATAAGGAGGTGATTGGTGACAGACAACATAGCTTCACTAAGGATGAATCGTGCCTAACAAATTTGGTGGCCTTCTATGACAGGGTTTACAGATGTGGTGGATGAGAGAAGAGTGACTGACATCATCTACCCGGACTTGTGCAAAGCATTTGACACTGTCCCACACAACATCATTGTCTCTAAACTGGAGAGACATGGATTTGGTGGGTGCACCACGCGGTGCATAAGGAGTTGGCTGGATGGTTGCACTCAAACAGTTGCAGTTAAGGGCTCAATGTCCAAATGGAGACTAGTGATGAATGGTGTTCCTCAGGGATTGGTGTCGGGACCAGTGCTGTTTAACATCTTTGTCGGTGACATGGACGGGGGGGATTGAGTGTACCTTCAGCAAGTTTCCTGAAGAGACCAAGCTGTGTGATGCGGTCAACATGCTGGAAGGAAGGGATGCCATCCAGAGTGACCTTGACAGGTGGGCCTGTGCAAACTTCATGTAGTTCAACAAGTCCAAGTGCAAGGTCCTGCACTTGGGTCAGGGAAATCCCAAGCACAAATACATGGTGGGTGGAGAATGGATTGAGAGCAGCCCTAGGAAATTGGTAGATGAAAAAATGAGTAGTTGTTATAGTCCCAGTTTGGATTATTTGCTGCCCAGGGGTTTCTGTCACCTCTTGCCTGTTGAGCCAATTCAGCATCCTTATTATTTATGTTATCTTTTATCAGGTTGGAATAATTTTCTCAGCAACACCTCAGTATCTCCCTAGCTTGGATTGTATCTAGCGCATATATTGGAAAATAGTTGAGTACATTTCTCAGCATCATTCCTTAGTCTTGGCATTTTACTTCCCACATAAAGCCAAGTCACCAGGATTCCAAGGTGGTTTAGTAAATATTTGCAATACAGGTGGTGCTCCAACCACAGCCCTCTGTTGCACGGCAGCAGGATTAGGCAAGACACTAGAAAGCATAGGATAGAGTCTGGCAGCCAGCAGAGCAATTATCTGAGGCTTGTCTAGGCCAGTAAGCTCAGCTACTGCAAGCGTTACCTTTGGTGATGCCTCTTTCATCTCGCACCTGACTTGGGTGTTTTTTCTCTCACACCCAACCATCCCAAATGTACCAGTAATCCATTTGTCCTGGGAACCTATCCTTTAGTCTATGTTGCAGAAAGGTAAGTCTTTGCTGATCAAAGGTCCCTTGCAGTGGCCACTGTTCTGCCAGGGTTCCATCTCTACTTATAAATGGCCAGTCTTCTCGATATAAAATATGTGTGTACTTCTTTTTGATAATTTGCTGTACCAAAATTCTTTTCCAGTTTTGTAGTACCTTGGTCAAGTGCACCCCCTTTTCTGCGTTGGGTATATTTCCCATCACTAATTTCTCCTTGTGCACTTTACTCTGATCAGGCCAAGCACCAGCCTTGTCTCCTTGTGCAGTTTACACTGATCAGGCCACACACCCCTCTCTGTTTCCAATAAGTCTACTAATGGAATTTTAATACACACCTACTCTTGGGTGCACTTTCTTCTTTTTCAGGCTCAACCCTAGGTTTTCCACAGCAGTCTCAGGTGCTGGATTTAATAAAAATAAGTAGTTTAATAGAGTGGTATAGCAGCAGGTCAGCTAGAGCTGGTTGTCTCTGAGTAGGCACCCCGAACAAAGAAATCTCTGGGCTTCTATACCTTCAAAACACAGTACTGCACCAGCTTCTAGGAAAATTACTAAGAAAGTGAACTCTGTTCTAGCCAAAAACATATGTATGGTGAAAATACAGCTTGCAGCCTAAGGCTTCAGCAAATACAGTGTCATGGTTTGAGTTTGGCGCAATGTCAGTGCTTTCATGAAAATGCTTTTTCTCTGGTGTTTGCTGTGAGATGTGATCAGAAATAGAGTAAAGTAGGTTCTAGCTTAGGAATAAAAGGAAAAAAAAATATATTAACTTACAACTATAAAAGAAAACACACAGAATTCGGGATGAAAACTTTTAAAAAATATTCTTCCTCTCTCCACTAAATTTTTAATACATTCACTTCTCAGATCACTAACTCTCATTCTATCACTACTTTTCAGATAATCAATTTTTAGTTCATCAAGGAGAGAGGAGTCTTTCTTGTACTATAGGTTTCTCTTGGAAACACAGTTGAAACTTCTTGTGTTTCCATGTCATACATGGCATCACCTGGAGATCATTTTGCCATCGTGACATCTTCTTTCCATGCCCAGTGCTCTCACTATTGTGCATGGACCAGAGTTGCTTCTAGGGTTTTCTTTTTTAAAGGGTGCTTTGCCTGGTTTTAAAAAGAGTGCAGTCTCTCACTTTTGGGACACCTGTTTTCTTTTCAAATTTCACCTCCTGGGGCCGAGGGGTTTCGAGAACAGAGATTATCTTCTTCTTCTTCTTTGAAGACGGAGGGCACTACTACTACTCTCTTCACCTGTTGTCTCTGTTCACGCACTTTTTCACATTACATCACTGCACTCTCTTGGCTCTAAGCTATTGCTTTTTCTTTAAATGCAGTTTCTGTGTCACAGGAAAAATGGTTCTGTCTATGGTTATACAAGAAAAGTTTAGCTAAAGGCTACTCTATCACTTCTTCTTACTTAAGATTTTTTTCAGCTTCTCTCGTGGCTCATTTTTTCTTATCTCATCTTTGTCTTTCTTTTCATTCAACTCTAGGAGGAATCAGCATTTGCAAGGTTTCTAGCATCTAAGAAAAGGGTTAAAAGTCTCAGGCTCTGCCTGTCTAGAACTCTCACGCTGCCCTGCCGGGCACTTCACTACAACCCCCCCCCCCCCCCCCTTTCATGCCGGCTGTGCTATCAAATTTTAAGGTGGCACAGGCACAGAATCACAGAATTTCTAGGTTGGAAGAGACCTTTAAGATCATCGAGTCCAACCCACGCTCCAACACCTCAACTAGAACACGGCACCAAGCGCCACATCCAGTCTTTTTTTAAACACATCGAGGGATGGTGACTCCACCACCTCCCTGGGTAGATGATTCCAGTATTTGACCACTCTTTCTGTGAAAAACTACCTCCTTAATTCTAGCCTGTATCTCCCTTGGCGCAGCTTGAGACTGTGTCCTCTTGTTCTGTCTGTTGTTGCCCGGAGAAAGAGACCGACCCCTAGCTCACCACAGCCACCCTTCAGGAAGTTGAAGAGAGTGATAAGGTCACCTCTGAGTCTCCTTTTCTCCAGGCTGAACAACCCCAGCTCCCTCAGTCGTTCTTCACACGGCTTGTGTTCCAAGCCCCTCACCAGCCTCGTTGCTCTCCTTTGGACACGCTCAAGCATCTCAACGTCCCTCCTAAACTGAGGGGCCCAGAACTGGACGCAATACTCAAGGTGCGGCCTCACCAGTGCCAAGTACAGGGGAAGAATGACCTCCCTGCTCCTACTGGCCACACTATTCCTGATACAGGCCAGGATGCCATTGGCCTTCTTGGCCACCTGGGCACACTGTTGGCTCATGTTCAGCCGACTGTCAACCAGCACCCCTAGGTCCCTTTCCTCCTGAGCACTGTCCAGCCACACCGTCCCCAGCCTATAACGTTGCAGGGGGTTATTGTGGCCAAAGTGCAGGACTCGGCACTTGGACTTATTGAACTTCATCCCATTAGATTCTGCCCATCCATTCCAGGTTCCAGGTCCCTCTGCAAAGCCCTCCGTCCCTCTAACAGATCGACACACACTCCCATCTTAGTGTCATCTGCAAATTTGCTAATGAAAGACTCTAAACCCTCATCCATGTAATCAATAAAAATATTAAATAGAACTGGCCCCAGCACAGACCCCTGAGGGACACCACTGGTGACTGGCCGCCAGCTGGATGCAGCACCATTCACCAGCACTCTCTGGGCCCGGCCATCCAGCCAGTTCCTAACCCAGCAAAGAGTGCTCCTGTCCAAGCCACGGGCTGCCAGCTTGTCTAGGAGTATGCTGTGGGAGACAGTGTCAAAGGCCTTGCTGAAATCCAAATAAACAACATCTACAGCCTTCCCTGCATCCACTAGGCTGGTTACCTGGTCATAAAAGGTGACCAGGTTGGTTAAACATGACTTACCCCTCCTAAACCCATGCTGACTGGGTCTGATACCCTGGCCATCCTGTAAATTCTGTGTGATGGCACTTAATATAAACTGTTCCATTATTTTGCCAGGTACTGAGGTCAGGCTGACTCGTCTATAATTACCAGGATCCTCCTTTGCACCCTTTTTGTGAATGGGTGTCACATTGGCCAGCTTCCAGTCATCCGGAACCTCACCACTGAGCCAGGACTGTTGGTAAATGATGGAGAGTGGCTTTGCAAGCTCATTTGCCAGCTCTCTCATTACCCTGGGGTGGATCCCGTCTGATCCCATATATTTATGAACATCCAAGCATTTCAGTAGTTCTTTGACTGCCTCCTCTTGGATAATGGGGGTACCATTCTGCTCCCTGACACCATCAACCATTCCAGGCAGGCTGGTGTCTTGAGGGCAGGTCATCTTCCCACTAAAAGCTGAGGCAAAGTAGGCATTAAGCACTTCTGCCTTCTCCTCATCTGCAGATACTAAGTTCCCTCCCTTGTCCAATAAAGAACAAAGGCTGGTCTTACCCTTCCTTCTAGCATTAATGTATTTGTAAAAACATTTTTAATTATCCTGTACAGAAGTCGCCATTCTAAGTTCAAAATGAGCTTTGGCCTCCCTAATTTTTTTTCTGCATGCTCCAGCAGCCTCTTGAATACTTCCTTAGAGACCTGACCCTCCTTCCAACGCTAATACATCCTCTTTTTATTCCCAAGTTTCTCCAAAACCTCCTTGCTCAGCCAGGCTGGATGTTTACCCCGTTGACTGATCTTTTCGCACACAGGGACAGTCTGTTCCTGTGCCCTCAAGATCTCTGTTTTGAGGCATTCCCACCTTTCCTGAACTCCTTTGTTTTTAAGGGCTGTTTCCCAAGGGACGCTCTGAATAAGTCTCCTAAACAGGCCAAAGTCTGCCCTCCGGAAGTTCAATGTAAGAATGTTACTGGTGCTCCTCCTGACTTCACCAAATATTGAGAACTCTATTATTTCATGATCACTCTGCCCCAAGAGACCTCCAACCACCACATCTCCCACCAGCCCATCTCTATTTGCAAACAGCAGGTCTAACAGCCCCTTCCCTGGTGGGTTCACCCACCAGCTGCAACAGAAAGTTGTCCTCCATACATTCTAAGAAATTCCTGGACTGCCTCTTAACTGCTGTATTAAGTTCCCAGCAGATGTCTGGTAGGTTGAAGTCACCCATAAGAACAAGGGCTGATGATCTTGAAACATTACCTAGCTGCTTATAGAATAAGTCATCTACCTCTTCTTTCTGGTTGGGTGGACGATAACGGACTCCCAGTAGGGTGTCAGCCTTATTGGCCTTTCCCTTAATTCTTACCCATAGACATTCAACTCCATCTTCCTTAGTTTCAATTTCTACGGCATCGAAAGTCTGCTCAATATAAAGGGCCACCCCTCCTCCTCTTCTCCCTTTCCTGTCTCTTCTGAAGAGTTTGTATCCATCGAGTGCAGTACTCCAGCCATGTGAGTCATCCCACCATGTTTCCATCATGGCAACTACATCATAGCTCTGCAGTTGCACCATGGCCTCCAGCTCTTCTTGTTTGTTGCCCAAGCTGTGTGCATTGGTATACACGCACCTCAGCTGAGCTACTGACTTCACCCCTAACTTAGTCTTGCAACCCTTGGGCCTGCTTCCAGATAGCTCAGCTGCTTCCCCTTCCCCCTTCAAACCTAGTTTAAAGCCCTCTCAATGAGGTCTGCCAGTTCATGAGCTAAAAACCTTTTGCCCTTAACAGAGAGATGTACCCCATCTCCTTCTAGCAGAGCAGATGCTGTAAAAGCTTCCCCATGATCAAAGAATCCAAAATTTTGCCAATGACACCAACCCTTAAGCCACTTGTTGATGATGCGGATTCTCCTGTTTCATTCATCATTTTCCTCTGCCACCAAAGGGACTGAGCAGAACACTACCTGTGCTCCTGCCCTATCAACTACCTGACCCAGTACCCTGAAGTCCTTTCTAATTGCCTTAACACTCCTCTTTTCAATCTCATCACTGCCAGCCTGGAGTATCAGCAGTGGGTAATAATCAGAGGGCTGAATCAGCCCAGGAAGTCTCTCAGTGATATTTTGTATCCAGGCCCCAGGGAGGCAACAGACCTCCCTGTGAGATGGGTCTGGTCGACATATGGGGCCTTTAGTTCCCTTCAGAAGGGAATCACCTACTATGATTACCCTTCTTTTCTTCTTGATGTTAGAAGTAGTGATCCATCTTACAGATTAATCATAATTGGGGGGTTCACTGGGCAGACAATTTTCTCCTAAATCATCTAGTTGGGTCTCTAGATCCAGGACCTCATACCTATTCTGAAGTGGTACCTGGCTGGATGATGGGGATGGGGAGGAGTTTCTGGTATTACCTCCCTGAGTGTGGACCCATTTCCACTCCTCTACTCCTCTTCATCTACCGGGTGCCCTTCTATTGCCTGAGAGCGGGAGGCATACAAGTCCTCAGTCTCTCGGTCAGAGGCCTCCCTTAAGGATGGAAGGGCTGAGCTCCACCAGTGTTTTTCCCTTTCACTTTCCCTGATACTCCTTTACCTTTCAACTTCCTCCCTAAGCTCGGTCACCAGTGAAAGGAGGTCGTTCAATTGTTCACACCGCAGGCAGGTCTCCTCCACAACACTCCCTGAAGCCACCGATAAGCTCAAGCTTGCAGACACCAGCTCGCTCTCTCTCTCCCTCGGGGGGGGGGGGGGGGGGGGGTAGGCTGCCTGAAGCTTCTCAGTGCTTTTCTACTCTTCTATCTTGCAGAGGCTTTTACTTATTTTCTCTGTCTAAGGCCCGGCTTACTTTTTCTGGCCGCATGGCCTCCCCTCCCCCCCCCCTCCCCCATCCCCCCCGCCCAGCTCAGAGCCGGGCAGGGAGGTCTGTTTTCTCTTTCACGGACAGAACTCAAAAAGAACTTCCCCCTGGGAGTTCTCAGCTTTTAACTCTTGTGTTCTCAGAGGGGTATCTATGTCTTCAGTGGCTATACTAGGTGCTAATATTCAAATCTGAGCACTTATTGGTTTGACTACAATATCTTAAAAAACTCACTTCTTCTCAAACTACGACACTCAGCTACTCATGGTAAGCAAGTAAAGCTAAGCAAATGGCATACTAAATCACACAATATTATAACTCTTAAATGACTCGTTCTTATTTAAAACTTACTTGTTAAGCTAAACAACTCATATCTCTCATAAGTCCTACTAAAAGTGATTGGTCCATGGGCATTGAACAGTAGGGTATGAATATTTAAGTAGAAAAAGAAAAAAAATTTACAAATATGAATTCACTCAGTGACACTGGGATGGCTTTGGCATCCCCCCCTGTATAATATAAGAATGTGAGTCTCTAGGATGGAGGAGAATTCTAAGATCTGCTACCTTTGAAGAGATTAATTAGAGCATGAGTAGGCAATTGAATGAAAGCCAAAAGAGTAATCAGCCTGTCTGAAGATAGAAGCAGCTGTGTGTTTCTATATGAAGTTTCAAATGTGAAGTACACACTCCTGGCTAAAGACAAGAGATGGGCCTAGTTTGGAAAGGAACTGCTTAACAGTGATCTCGTGGCAATTCAGAAATTAAGATTGTGATCCGCTGTCACCGTTTAGTCAGGAACGGGAATGAAGGCGACACAACTCCATGCATTTTCAGAAGGCATAAAAGCTCACTTTATTATAAAACTTCACATTTTTATAAGCAACATCGTTCACCCAGAACCTGATTGGTTCTTAATAACACCTGTCACCCCATTGGTTATTTAGGAACAACACCATCTTTCCATAAACATCACTTAGAACACGATCCACATATTTACAAACACCAGCTGCACAGACCTAGATAAAAATTGTTTTAATTCTTTTCTCTGAGCTTCTCACAATTTCCCCAGGATGATGCCTGGGAAACTATCTGTTTCTCTCTGAGAACATCCACAACCTGCTTGTCTGTGATTGGTAAAACAGGATATCTTTCTGCTTCCTGTATTCTGTTACAGGAGATAAAGACACAGGAAACCCTGCATCAGGATGGAGAAATTTATGTATGTTATTGTCCACACTTGGCAACCATCAAGTAGATAAGAAATTTTTTAACCCTAGCAAAGGGTAACTTCTGATCTCTTTACTGCTGAAGCTTACTCAGATGATTTTTCATCAACCTGTGTCAAGTGTCGAAGGAGAAGACTGGAGGCCAGAGTGTGCTCTGTTGGGCTCTGCTGTGAGCTATGAGCCTTTTGAGATGCAGCTTTCTAAACTTCATATAAAGCAGTTTCCACTTAACCAGAGAAGACAATGACAGGCTCAGAATTTAGGAGGGCCTATGATGCAGCTGTTTTGTCACTCTGAGTCCCTTCTAGTCCAGTGTGGGAGAGTGGCCTTGAGTATATTAATAGCTGCTGAAAGGGAGCACTGGCCAAATTATGACATCTTTTCTAGGAATTACTTTTGACATTACTTGGTGCTATAGTGCAAACAAAAACACATCTTTTACTTTCACTGATGTTAATTTTTCAAATAAGTTTAACAGATAAGTTAAAAGAATGCCTAATGGCTTGTAAATTCCACCTAGGAATACTGATAATGTTGTTTGTTATATGGTAGCAGAGGACAAAGTATCTTGTCACAAGTATTGAAGAAGCAATAAGGTTAGCTAAAGAAAGAAGATAGAGAAGAAAGGCATGAGAAGACTGGACCAGAGGTAGAAGATTCACTGATTAGTTATTAATGAATGCAACTGTAAGGCTTATACATGACTGAATTGTGTTTTACTTCCTGTGAGCTCAAATGTTTTATGACCCTCTCTGTTAACTCAAGGTAGCCTTCATGTGCGTTCCCTATGGCAAACTCTGTTCCTTCTTGTAGGCATCTCCTCAGTTTTCAGTAATGGAAGAATTATGCCTAGGAATAAGAGTATCTTGGTGTTGGTAAACAGATCCCAGTAAATGTACAAATGTATCTACATGAGGTGTGTGCTACTGAGAAAATAGATTAGTGGGAATCCAAAGTGACATGTGGAACTTCTGTTTGGATGCCAAGTGCTTTGTTGCTGTTAGGCTGTGCATATGTCACTGAGAACTGCTCTGAACTTCAGTAACACAATTTGAGGTATGTATGAAAAGTTGGGGAACAGAGTACTGTGAAAGTGTGAGAAGGCATTTGGGAATTTTCCCTGTCCTTTTCAGATTAGTGATTCTTATGGTTATGAATGAGTGAGTACCAGTGTGAGGAGTTCCTGCAAAATCATTTGGTTGGTGGAAACTGAAAGCAAATTAGTTAAGCATGAATGTTCTTTTGGGGTGCTAAGTACCTTTTTACTGCTCATCTTAATTTACTTTCAGGCAAAGGGAAAAGGTACCATAACTGACAAAACAAAAATATCTCTTGTGACATCCCACCCTTAAGGGAAAGGGAGCACCCAAGATTTGTAAATGTTCGTGGTTGAAAGGAATTTAAAAAATCAGGTCTGCAAAAGCTTAGAGAGATTTATTTGTAAATTACACATTTGGCTTGAAATTGGTGTGTTAATCCCTGATCTCCTATATAAGCACACAGCAGTGGGTTTTGGATAAAGGAGTAGGGTAAAAGGGAAGAGAGAGAGAGATGAATTAGAGGGGGGAGAAAGAAAGAAATCACCAGTCAACCTGGGCCTTGTGGGGGTGCCTTTTTATATATAAGTTTTCCCCATCCTGGAGATAAGTTTCTTGTTTCTATGCAAATCAGTTCTCATGCACAGTCTCTTCTAGACCTCTATGGAAATGGATCAGGTGGCTTCTGGGGGTCTTTGGTGGTGTTGAATCCCCCATCCCCCACCCCGTCCATGGCTTCTTCTCAATCTCATTCCTGTGCTTGTGCTGGACTGTGTTGTGCTTATCTCCAGGACCTAGAACAAGGACATTTGTCCCAGAAAATTGTTGCCCTACCTCCCTATGGCCCCTTTTCCAGCCATATCCTGTTCCTTCTCTCAGTGTGTTATTACTAACAACCCTTGGTTGGTTCCACAGACATCCAGCTAATGGTGTTTGAGGCACACACATTAGCCCCTTATCTTCCATGCTTCTATATCTCTCTATATATGACTATAGGGAGAAGGTTTTTATTGGAATAAAGAATCCCAATATTGCCAGGTGGAACGTGCCTGGGCTCGTCCGGCCCTAGTGCTCTGAACCAGAGGTATCAGCTGTGGATGTTTCACCTCAGAGACACCTTTGGCTGGCTGGCAGTTGCAGTTAGGCACTCGGAATGAGTCTAGGCAAGGTAGAAACTCAGTTTACCTCTAGTGGAAAAGGTTCAGGCAATGGTGAAGAGAAAGAGAGCGGATTCCGCTGGAGGGTTAAATCCAGAGTTTATTCCAGGGTCACAGAGCTCTGAATCTTGGTAACAACTCCAACAGAATAAAGACTGCATGGTTTCAGAGTCTTTTAAGCCCACAGGGAGGGGGGAGGGAAAGGATAGGTGAGCCACCAACCAGGTGGGAGGGGGAGGGTCTCAGGGGACAATGACACCTGGACAGGCCAATGACCCCAGGTCTGAGAAGCATCTTTTGAACTTCTGCCAATCACACAATGCCCTTACTGGAATGTGGAACTTGACAGACAGCACTTAGGAAGAGGGCAAGGGGGCAGGGGGGAGGGAAGGAAGAAGTTGGCACACCTGAGGGACAGGATATTGCCTCACACCACAACAGGTTTTGTTTGTGTTTCTTCTTTAGACAAGCTGTAGGAATGTCAGAAATAAGTCCCTGAGCTAAAAAGACTTCTTGAAAAAGAGTAGGCTTTTAAATTGTATTATTTAGTTTTGTCCAAGTGGGAAACAATTTCAACCTTGTGATGGAAAGCATCTTGGGGGTTATTAGAGGATGCTGCAGCTGAGGTAATAGTTTTAAAATAGAAGAAAGTGCTGGGAAGGAAAATGGAAATAGAGGTAGGGGGGAGGAGTGGCAGACATGATGTGGGACTGGAAGCAGGTCATACAAATTTGAGGTTTTGATTTTGCTTATTAATCACAAGTATTAGTTTCCAATTTTTTTTCCCTTAACTTACAGTGCTGTTAGTTACAAAACAACAGACTCGGTAATAATTATGTTACCAATGTGGAGTTACTAAAGATGTGAATGAGGGTGATGTTTATGTATGGAAACCCATATAGCCTGCAGTGGGCTTGCAAAGGATTTCAGATAAGTATATACAGAGAGAGGAAGGGCAGGATGTAAATCCCTGTCTTTATTCCTTATTATTCAGTCTTATTGCTTCTTTAATCTTAAAAAAAAGATAAATTAGCACATACTGACTATATGGAGAATTAGTATTTTACATCTGCAGTTACATTGAAAAGGAGGTTACTGGACAACTACCTGGGGGAACAAAACCAATTTTGCATATTAAAATGTTTTCTAAAGACATCATGCAAATATAAACTCTGTGAAGTTTTGAGTATTTACTAGCTATTTCCTCTTAAGGCAGTGCTGGGAAATTATCAACATTAACATTTTCAACTAAAAATAATTACACTATTTGTTTCCAAAATGTACTTGCCCCCATACCTTCTATGAAAGCACTCTAGTACCTCTTGTCCTGATTTGTTGCAGGTGCCAGAGGAATTGCGGTAGCCTGAATGAAAGGTGTTTCTAGGTGCACCATTGTATAATCCTATAGAAAAGCTAGGTGGTTCTGTGGAGGTAAAATTTAGTGTTGTTGGCTGAAATAAAAAAAAAAAAGAGAGAGTAAAGGGCAAATCTTTAATGCTTCATAATGTTTAAGTGTGATTGTATTTTGAATAATTCAGCATTGGGTTTTCTACATCCTAATTTTTATAGAAGTAATGTACAACTGAAAGGTAAAGAGAAAGGACAGGTAGGATGAAACAAAACCACCAGTCCTTATTCAAAAGGGAATAAACTTGAATAGCATGATTGATATTTTCTTACAGGCATGCTGAGTGTTCTGTCTCTTAGCCTTTTTTGTAAGGTACAAATCCATGGGAGATCCTGAACCTCAAATCACAATAGTTCTTATAAATAAAATATGTTGGAAGTGGTCGCTTCTCAAAGTAAGTTATAAAAAATTATATTCTGGTAATTTAATGATACTTCTACTTTAATAGTTTCATAAATTTAACAGAAAAACTTCATTTGTTATTATCTTGGTTATGAGCACCCTTAAATAACTTTGAAACTGAAGAACAACACAAAAGAAAAAAATTATAGTGGGGGAAGAAGGGAATTGTGTAGCTTAAAAGTTACAAGGAAGTTGTTTTTTTTAGGACTGCTGCAATTTTAGGAAACTTACAGGTTATTCTAGAATGTAAATGTAATCCAGAAGGAAAGGATTATTACACAAGTTTGGGATAGACCAAAATAAAATTATTTTTGGGCTGATATCTATGGCTGATTATTTAAAAAAAAGCAAATAGTGTTACAGGAAGTGAGGAATTGGAGAGAAATAGCTGAAGTTACCAAAAATATGTAGTATACTTTTTATTGGCTTTATAACTTTTTAAAACTAGACTTGTTACTAAGGGAAACAGGAAAGAGTTACAGATGACTGTCTAGGTTGAATTGCAATGACAAGGATCCTTGAAAATGCATAGCATAATTTTAGTGCAAACCAGAGAATTCTTAAATTGCGATGCTTTTCAAGGCATGGGGGGAAGGTTGGGAAGAGGATATATGGAGTTGCAATAATGCCAAGGTGGATTTTGGACTAAAAGGAAATTGCACTTGTCGCAAGATCAGACTCGGAATCCCATCAATAGGAGGAAGGCGTTAGTAAACTAGATTTAGTGCAGAGAAGAGCAGTGAAATAACTGAAACTGGAAGGATTGCATTGGAAAGGTAGAATGTTAATAAACAATAGTAATAAACTTAGCATCTTAAGTAAACTAGAAAAGGGTGATGGGTTGTGTTCAGTATTTAAAAAGAATAAACTCACAGAATCATGGTCATAAGTAGGAACAACAGATAAATGTTTAAATTGAATATCAGGAAAATGTTCCAAGTATTATGCTAAGTACGTTCAGTCTCCCAAAGATGGTGGGGAAGCAATGGATCCCTTACCCTCTCACCACCAGGGGGGAGGAGGGGACATTAGTGATGGAGGGGATTGGAAACAGGGTTCTGCTCGGGGTGGCAGGATATCCCCTCCCGACCTACCTCACCTTCCCAGGGGTCCTTATACAAATAGGTGCAAGGACCCAGAATATGACGACCAAAGAAATGAGGACCAGGAAAAGGAGAATGGGGATGAAGGTGGTTCTGAGATGGAGGGGTCACCTAGGGCAAGGCAGCCTACCCCCTCATCATGACCTCTTCAATTAAGAAAAAAAGAAAGGTAGTAGTCATTGGTGACTCCCTTTTGAGAGGAATGGAGGGCCTGATATGCTGACCAGACCCAATCCATAGGAAGATGTGCTGTCCCCCTGGGTCCTGGGTAAGGGACATCACCAAGAAACTTTCTAGCCTGGTATGGCCCACTGACTATTACCCGCTACTGGTTTTTCAGGTGGGTACTGACGAATTCTCAACAAGAAACCTGCAGATCATCAAGAGGGATGTCAGGACCTTGGGACGACTGGTCGAGGGGTCCGGAGCACAAGTAGTGTTCTCTTCTGTCCTGCCAGTTGCAGGGAATAATGCAGCAAGAAACAGGAAAATCGTGCAGATGAACACGTGGCTTTGAGACTGGTGTTACAAGTAGAATTTTGGGGTTTTTGATCATGTGTCAGTTTATACAATACCGAGCCTGCTGGCAACAGATGGGGCCCACCTGTCTCAAAAGGGAAAAAGGCTCTTAGCTCAGGAGTTAGCAGGGCTCATTGAGAGAGCTTTAAACTAGATTGGAAGGGAGATGGACGGGACAGGGCCAGGCTTCACAGATAAAGTGTGGGAAGGGGAGAACTATAGTGACCACCCAAGTAGCAAAAGGAGACTTAAAGAGGGGATGCCTTGAGCAAGCACAAGCAACCAAAGATGTAACCACAAGACAAGACTTAGGGCATTCCCTTGCACCCCCACTGGGATATTGGCACACTCAAGTCTATAAAGTGCCATTATAGCAACACATGCAGTATGGGACACAAACAGGAGGACCTACAGATCTGTGTGCAGTCACAGGGCTTTCATTGCAATTGGGATAGCTCACATGACTGCGGTGTTGTCATGAAGGGCCACACCCTGTTTAGGAGACACAGACCAGGAAGGTGCGGTGGTAGAGTTGCCCTCTATATGAGGCTACATTTGGAATGTATGGAGCTCTGTCTTGGGGTGGATGACGAGCAAGTTGAGAGCTTATAGGTTAAGATAAAAGGCTAGTAAGGGTGATACTGTTATGAGTGTGTGCTACAGGTCTGCCTGAGCAGGAGGAAGAAGTGTATGAGGCCTTTTACAGGCAGCTTGAAGCAGCCTCAAAGTCACAGACCCTGGTTCTTGTGGGAGACTTTACCCTGACATCTGCTGGAGAAGCAAGACAGTGAAGCACAAACAGTCCAGGAGGATCTTGGAAAGCATTGATGACAACTTCCTATCACAGGTACTGGAGGATCCCACAAGGAATGGTGGGCTGTTTGACCTTATACTGACAAACATCTCCTTGTTGGAGATGTGAAGGTTGGGGGCAGCCTTGGCTGCAGTGACCGTGAGATTGTGGAGTTCAGTATCGAGCAAGGAGGATGCAGGATAGCACGTAAGATCGCAACCATGGACTTCAGGAGAGCTGACTTATGCCTCCTCAAGGATCTTCTTGGAAGAATCCCATGGGAATCGGCCCTGCAAGGAAGAGGAGTCCAAGAATGCTGGTCAGTATTCAAGCACCACTTCTTCCAGGGGCAAGAATGATGCATCATGATCAGCAAGAAGTCAGGCAAAGGTGGCAAGAGACCTGCATGGATGAATAAAGAACTCCTGTGTCCTGGATTGCCAAGCAAATTGTATTCTATTTGCCATCTGTATGGCAGTTGCCTTCTGTTAAGTGGGCAGTTTTCCTTATCTCTTCCACAACCAATCTTCCCTCCCGGGAGACCTAGTCTGGGTTGTTTTCTACTTTTAAGTCCTTCACAAGTTCCTTCAGTTTCTGGATGTTTGCATGGATGGATTCTGAGCGTGAAGAGAGATTGAAGCAGCACATCCCTTCGAAGTCTTGACAGCCGTGTCTGTGGACAAGCAGCAGGAAGTTAATTGCTGCTCAGTTTTGGAGTGATGCATGTCTTGTGGTTTCTTCTTCCTTTAAAAGATCGCTCAGGGCAGCAGATGTAGCGTTGGCTTGCTTACCGAGCCAGCACCCGAGGTGATTTATTTCACCAAGGGCTTTAGCTGAAGCTACCCATGGTAGGAATAGGGAGACAGCAATCTTTTTTGGTTTGTTCCAATTGTATAATTTGGGATTGCAATTTTCATCAAATTCCGTGTGGGACCTTTTGTGGCGTATTAATTCACTTTCTTTTTTCCAATTATGTAACAGGGTGATATTTGGAGTGAGGGTATAAAGTTTTCCAAGGGTACAGGGACCTTTCTGGAGCCGTGAGGGGATCCCAGCCCATACTCGGTCACCACAGATGAGAAGCCTTCCCTTGGGTAATACTTTAGGGTGGAGAGAGGACACAGATATCACATGAGCAGTGAAATTACACCAGTCGGGATAGTTATAGGCTTTGTTAATGGGTGATATGTCTTTTTGGTATGTGTTTTTTGTCTGGTCAATTTCTGGCAAATTATTCTTCGGACATCTAAAGTAAAATTTGACACAGTATGTTGCCTCGGAGGACCCCAACAGGTCCAATTCTTGGGGTTCCTCTAGAGCATTGGGCAACATTTTTGTCCACTCGTCCCAAGTATCTACCAGGTTGGGTCTCTTACCTGTGGTGCAGAGGAGCTCTGAGTTATAGACAGGCCAGTAATCTGCTACAAAGAGAATCCCTACCAGACATGTGGAAAGTGGGTTATCAATGCTTCCCATGGATAGGCACATGTTATCCTGTTTTAATGTCCTTGCTAAGGTTACCCAAACATTATGGCTAGGCTGTGGGCTAATCCAGCCGATGACATACAGTACAGTGAGGAGAATCCAGGCAGCAGTGAGGATAGTACCAACAGAGATATTTTTCATCTTTGAACAGGAATGGGGCTTCTGATAGGGAGTATAAGCAAAATTTGTTATCTTTATGGTAGTAGGGGAGGGTTAAGGTTTTCTCCCTTGTTCCTTTTCTCCTTTCCTTCCTCCCCCCTCCCCCCCCTTTTTTTTTTTTTGGGCAAAATGGGGTAATAACACATAACTCAGAGAACAATTTGTGTTCAGGCTGTGTCTGGCTTATGGCTTGATGCAGCACAATGTTGTTCAGCTTTCTGTTTTGTTTGCTGTCATGTGATGGGATGGTCTTTTCTTCTCTATGTGGACATTCAGCGACGTCTTCGTCTCCAAGCAGAACTGGTCTGGTTTTGAGGAGGTTTTGTGTTTGACTCAGGGGAATTCTTGTCAGTGTTTGTGGGAGTGGTGTTTACAGGGCCTAGGTATGGTTTTATGTTTTTTCCTGCGTACGATCTTGGGCCAAATGGTAGTAGAACACAAGCATACCCTCTTCCCCAAGTAATCAATTGGAAAGGCACAGAAATTTGGTGTTTCTGGGTCCTTCACTAGCACAGGTGGTTTCTCAGTGAGCTTTGCTTGGGTGGTATTTGCGAAGTGGCGAAGTATTGGGGGGTCAGGCTCTGATGTACAATTTATGAAACTGATGACATAGAGAGCCTTGCCAAGTCTTTCAACTGGAGATATGATTTTTGTTCCTCTGCACTGCTGATTGAGGACTCTTTTGAGGGTTTGATGTGTCCTTTCTACGATGGATTGTCCTGTGGGATTTGCAGGTATGCCTTTCTTGTGGTCTTTTCCCCACTCACTGAAGAACCCTTTTAACTTATGAGAGGTATAGGCAGGTCCATTATCTGTTTTGATCTCCTTTGATACTCCCAAGGTGGCTAAGGCAAGGAGGAAATGTTTAATGGTGTGCTGTGTAGTTTCTCCTGAATGAGCTGGTGCAAATACTGCTCGAGAAAATGTATCAAGTGATACGTGTACATATTTTGACCTCCCAAAAGGTGGCAAGTGAGTTACATCTGTCTGCCACAGCTGGCAACTGTTCAAACCTCGGGGATTGACTCCGGTCCCCATAGACCGTATCTGGTAGTTTTGACAGTTCGAACACGTGGCGACAACAGCTTTTGCTTGATCTTTTGAGAACTTGAACATTCTGATAAGGGCAAGGACATTTTGATGAAAAAATGCATGCGACAATTTTGCCTGGGCAAAGATGTCAGGGACATTAGCAGTTTCTATTGCCATGGCTAATGCATCCACTTTCCTGTTCCCTTCTGTGATGATACCTGGGAGGTCAGTGTGTGACCTCACATGCATGATATGGTAAGGTTGCTTTCTGTGGGAGATTAAGTGTGTTAATGTAGAAATCAATTGGTGTAACTTTGGATTGGAAATCTCTTTGAGAAGAGCAGGTTCTGCTCTCATAGCTATACCAGCAACATAAGCTAAATCTGTTACCAGATTAAAGGGTTCAACTTTGAATTTCTCAAAGGCTCTGACAACAGCTGCTAACTCTGCGATCTGTGGAGATCCCTCTACTATTTGGATGTCAGATTCCCATTTTTGTGTTTGAGGGTCTTTCCATGTCATTACAGACTTGTGGTATGACCCTGAGCCATCTGTAAAGATGGTTAGAGCTTTGAGAGGTGTTTTACTTTCGACTAATTTTGGGGTCAGATGAAAGGTTACTTCACGATTTAAAGTTTATGTTTGGATAATAATTGAAATTTTGCCTGTATAGCTATCTAGGGCAAACTGGAGATTTTCATTGGTTTGGACCAAATGCTCTAGGTCCCCTGTGGTCAGTGGCAAGTATATGCATGTGAACTCTCATCCTGCAAGAGAGCGGAGGTGAATTCTGGCTTTTTTTATTAGATGTGCCATGATTTCCTGGAAGGTGATAATTGTCTTTGTAGGTTGTTTGTTTGTAAAGATCCATTCCAGTGTTAGTAAAGGGTCTCAAAGTTGAGTATCCCATTGAAAAATCAGTCCATAGAACCGAGGTCCTTTTCCCAGAATGATGAACAGGAAAGGCAGGCTGAGCTCAAAGCGATGGGCTTTGCGTGAAGACAGGGCTTCTTGGACCTTGGTGATGGCATCTCAGGCTTCTGTTGTGAGAGTGCGTGGAGAGGCTAGGTCTTCGTTGCCACGGAGAAGGTTGAACAGGGGAGCAAGGTCCTCTGTTGTAATTCCTAGCAGGGGACGTACCCAGTTGATGAATCAGCACAGACTGTGTAGGTGTCTCAGGGTTTTTGGGTCGTCTCAGATGGTGAGCTGCTGGCGTACGATGGTCCTTTCCCGGATCTGGAATCCGAGATAAGTCCATGGGTTGGTGTACTGTATTTCGTCCTCACGGATCTCAAATCTTGCCTTCGGTTTCTATGGTCTTTTTAACTTATTTGTCTAAGTAAGCTTTTTCTGATGCACAGACAAGGATGTCATCCATATAGTATTAGATGATTGCATCTGGAAATAGGTTCCGAATGGGAGACAGAATGTGAGCAATGTACCACTGGCATATAGTGGGACTGTTTTTCATTCCTTGGGGAAGAAAACACCAATGACATCTTTTGAGTGGAGCCTCTCTGTTAAGAGAGAAAGCAAACTGTTGAGTGTCCTGGGGATGCAGTGGAATGCTGAAGACACAGTCTTTAATATCTATGATAGCAAGCGTCCAGTCTCTAGGCAGCATCAATGGTGAGGGCAGGCCAGGCTGGAGGGGGCCCATGTCCTCAATGACCTCACTGATTTTTCGAAGGTCGTGGAAGAGCCTCTACCTGTCCGTTCCTGGTTTTTGCAGTACGAAGACTGGAGAGTTCCAAGGGCTGGTTGCCTCGACAATGTGGCCTTTGGCAACTGTTCTTCCACAAGGGCTTGTAGTGTGCACAGTTTGACTTTAGACAGGGGCCACTGTGGGATCCAGATCGGGTCATGGCATTTCCAGGTGAGCCGAGGGGTATCTGGTAGTACGCGCTCCTCAGTGGCCCCAACTAGAAATCCCATTTGATAATAGAAAGGGAAACTCCACATTGGGATAGAACATCTCTGCTGCAAAGGGTGATGGGGGCCCTTATCACAAATGGACGGATGGTTGTTAACTTGCCTTCAGGCCCTTCGACGAGGATTGTTCTTGCTTCGCATAGACACTGTGGCTCCACCAATCCCTGAAATCATGCCTGCTACTGGTGGTAGTTTCCAGTGTTCTGGCCATTTTGAGCGAGTGATGATGGTCACGTCAGCACCGGTGTCCAGCATCCCTGGTCAGTAGATCTCTCCTCTGAAGAAAAGACCACACTCGATGGTAGGCTTGCTAGGACCCACAACTCGTGCCCACATTGCTATAGGGTTGAAAGGAATCGTTTCCCTGTGATTCTTTGGGAGTAGAAAGGCTTGTGCGATTTGAGTTCCCTTTTAAAGGAAAAATGGTAGGTTTGTGCAGCACAGCTGGACAGCGATTTCTTGTCCCGAGTGCACTGTTTGTACTTCTGGAACAACAAAGATTTCCTCTGGGCCATGGAGAGTGTCACCTATAATTAAAATGTCAAAAGGACCACCTTTTGGCCCATGCTTGCCTGTGGGAACACGATAAACATTCTCATTATTAAAGTCAGTGGACAGAGCAGTTACAAGCTGGCGGAGGGTTCCCATTGGTATCGCTCCGTGTGTTGGATCTTCTTCATGTGATCTGGAATCTCCTGGGATGATGCGTGGCTTGGTCTGGACAGCTTTCGATTTGTTGTCTTTGCACGGGGCCTGACTGTGCTCTGCTGGAAGTTTCCCGAACGCTGCTGGTAGCGCTGCTGATTCTGGGGTTTTTGGTAGGTGTTACAGGGGTTTCGGGTAGGTGACTGGTCTGGACAGTCCTTTATAAAATGTCCAAATTCTCTGCAGTGAAAGCAGCGGGCCTGGTCTTTAGAAGCCACTTGCAAATGCACCAGAAACTCCTTCAGCAATACCCTTAGCAACTGCTTGGGCCACTGTATTTTCAGTGGACAAATGACGTGTACAGCTTTCCATCATTTGCTCTATGGTAGGTTCTGTATCCAAGGGTAGGGCCCTCAGAATTGTTTTACACTGATCGTTAGCAATACTCATGGCAAGCTTGCACAACAGTTCTTTTCTTGCCTCTGTGCTCTCTGTTTTTCCAGAGCATCCTTAATTCTGTCCACAAATTTGATAAAGCTTTCATCTACCCTTTGTTTAATATTAGAAAAGTCTTGGGTAGGAATAGAGTAATCTGGGGTAAGACATAAGGAGGTTTTTGCTGCAATAGCCAAGATTTGTAGTGTTGCCTTAGGTAAGGTGTTAGCTTGGTCAGAGGGTTTCTGTAAATCCCCTTCCCCAGCCAGCTGTTTGATTGTAAAATCTGGTCTATCAGCATCTGTAGCATAGGTATCTGATAATGTTTTTAACTGTCTTTTCCAATGCCTTTCCCATAACATATATTCTGCTGGGGAAGGAAGGCAGTGGGCAATATTTTTAACATCGTGAGGTACTAAAACATGTGCTGTGAAGATAGCTTCTAGGAAACTTCTAAAAATATGTGAACTTCTACCATGTTCTTTGGCTATATTTCATAGTTGTATAAGTTCTTTTTTTGTGTTAGGTTCCCACGTTGTTCTAGTAGTGGCCTCACCTCTTTTTCCCTTTATATAAGTTACTGGGAAGGCAGAAATTCTCTGAGCGAGTTCCCAATCCCCTGCTAGAGTCGCTTCCATTTTGATTAGAGCCCATGGATCAATGTCCTCTGTATCACAATCAGACTCGCTGTCACTGCTGTCCTCAGGGGAGGAGTGAGAGTGAGCAGGCACTGCCGTATGCTTTTTATGGCATGTTGGAGCAAGATTTTGCAGAGGTGTATGGGACTGGAGAGAGTGTGAGGAGGCACATGGCAGAGCTTGGCTAGCGGGAGGCAACAGTGGAGCTGGAATGGCAGTGCCACGAGTGGCACTGTCTGTGCAGGACTGAGGCGTGTGGGGAAGTGGGGTGCTACCATGGGGGGTCTCGGAGGTTCTGTTCGGGGGACCCTGAGGGTGGGTGGGTGGTTGCAAAGCCTGGGGATGGGGTCACGGGAGAAGCGAGTGAGAGGAAGTGGTGGGATTGGCAGGGGCTGTCACGGGTACGATGGGGCGTACAGCGTGGTTTGCTGGGGCTGCGGCAGGCAGGCCGGCAGAGAGACCTCCTGCTGCGGCAATGATGGATGGTAATGGGGGTAGGGAGACACGCTTGGGTGGGGGGGGGGGCGGCAGCAGGGGTGGGGGGGGTCGTCAGAAGGGTGGGGGGGGCGGCAGCAGTGGTGGTTGGGGGTCGTGAGAAGGAGGGGCGGCGGTAAGGGTGGGTGGGGTCGCGGTAGGTGTGGGGGGGGCTGATGCGATAGAAACCGGCACAGTTACATTCGGAGCTAATACGTCAGGAGGGTGCAAGCTGCATGCCGTGGGTTGTGCAACCGGTGGAGCAGAATTTGTGCGTCCGGGGGGACGCTAAGGGACAGGCGGACCCTGTGGGCACGGAGGGGGTGGATGGAAGCGGCATTAATTCCGCATTCCCCATCCTGGAAAAAGGGGTCGAGGGTGAAACAGCCCCAGAGGCTAGAGGTGGCATTAGGACCCAGAGAAAGTGGAGGACTGGAGTCAAGGGCTGAGAGGGGAAGATTGTTATCAGCGTGATTAGCATTTGAAGGGAGAGTCTCTGGTGGAAGAAATAATGTCTGGATGCCCTCCCCAGGGGAAGATTGCATAGAAATTGAGCTTTTTTAATTAGTTTTTTTCTACTGCTTTGGTTATAGAAAGAAAGAAAGGTAGAAACCGAGTTACAGAATAATCTTCATTAGTTTGGAGGGTATTGGAATAAAATCCCTATATTGCCAGGTGGAATGTGCCTGGGCTCGTCCGGCCCTAGTGCTCTGGACCAAAGGCAGCAGCTGTGGTGTTTCACCTCAGAGACACCTTTGGCTGGCTGGAAGTTTCAGTTAGGCACTCGGAATAAGTCCAGGCATGTTAGAAACTCAGTTTACCTCTAGTGGAAAAGGTTCAGGCAATAGTGAAGAGAAAGAGAGCGGATTCCACTGGAGGGTTAAATCCAGAGTTTATTCCAGGGTCACAGAGCTCTGAATCTTGGTAACAACTCCAACAGAATAAAGACTGCATGGTTTCAGAGTCTTTTAAGCCCACAGGGAGGGGGGAGGGAAAGGATAGGTGAGCCACCAACCAGGTGGGAGGGGGAGGGTCTCAGGGGACAATGACACCTGGACAGGCCAATGACCCCAGGTCTGAGAAGCATCTTTTGAACTTCTGCCAATCACACGACACCCTTGGTGGAATGTGGAGCTTGATGGACATTACTTCAGAAAGGGGGCAAGGGGGAGGGGAAGGAAGAGGTTTGCACACCTGAGGGGCAGGATATTGCTTCACACCGCAACAGGAGAGTATATATTCTTGTTCCTAGTGTCTCCCAAAAAGAATCTAGAGTGTTAGTATCTGGAAACTGGGAAAGAATCCATTTTATAAATTTTTTCATGTTGGTTTTTGAGAGATTGCCTTCAGAGAATGAAAAGCTGTTAGCAGATAGGATTTCTAGGATTTGTAAATGTAAATCTCTCTCGTTCTGGGATCGTTTTAATTTACTGGGTTTTGATCCCATACTTCCCGATTCCCCACCAGCAGAAAAAAGAGAAAAAAAAGAAAAAAACCCCAAAGAGGACCCAAGGTAAATGTGTGCAACAAAGGCTGTTTTAAAACTTACACTGCTTCAGCCAAATGTGGGTCAAAACTCTGCTGGTTGGTGGTCTGCCTTGTCCGGCTCCACAGGATCTCATCCCGGATGTCTAAGTGAGGGCCGTCGTATGCTTCTTCAGATAACTTCTTCTATAAAGGAGAATTTATCTTAAGGAGGTCTTGGCGATTTAAGGCAGTAAGAATTTCAAGAAGAAATGCTGCTCCAGAGTTCTTGTGCTGTTTGGTGCGCCAATATGAGGCAGCTCCAGGGTTTTTGGGGTCTTCCCGAAAATGGCTGCTCTGGGTGTCCCAGACAGAGAAGTCCAGTTAAGCACGACCTTTCCAGGCCCCTCAGGCAGGCTCCAGGGCTGCAGGCAATCTTAGCAAGCTCAGCTCTTAAGTGATATTGGCTCTTAAGTGATTCTCAGCTCATTGCTTGCTAAGTGCCTTTGGCAGATGGGAGAGAGAGGAGAAGTGCTGTATGAGGTTCCACAGATAGGTTGTGATTGGTATCTTCTGCAAAGGGTCTCAGTGACAGCTCTTCTGCCAAGCTGGGCAGAGAAGGGTGTTTATATAGGGTTTAGGAGTTTTGGAAATTGTGCAATGGTAAGGGTCGAGGCGAATATGACCTATAGTCCTACAGAGAGATTAAGAAAGGGTCTGAGGGCGGTAGAGGGGTTTCTTTGGTCCAGTCATCATGTCTAGGCATTTCCTATCTTAGGCTACTGACCGCCATGGAGGCCTTGCAGGCCCTGTGCCTGCTACACATTTGGTCAAGGAGGACTGGGTCAGAAAATACCTAGGCAAACTTAACATCCACAAATCCACAGACCCGGATGAGATGCATCCAGGAGTGCTGAGAGAGCTGGCAGACACCATAGCAAAGCCACTCACAATCATCTTTGAAAGGCTGTGGAGATCAGGAGAGGTGCCTGAGGACTGGAAGAAAGCAAATGTCACCCCAATCTTTAAAAAGAGTAAGGAGGACCCAGGAAACTACCAGCCAGTCAGCCTCACCTCAATCCCTGGAAAGGTGATGGAGCCCTCATTCTGGAGGCCATCTCTACCCATATAGAGGTGTCCTGGATTGTCAAGCAAATTGTATTATATTTGCCATCTGTATGGCAGTTGTCTTCTGTCAAGGGGGCAGTTTTCCTTATCTCTCCCAAAATGACTCCTCCCTACAGGGAGACATCAGCTGACAAAGGCTATTGACTGTGCCTGTGATGTCTCCACCAACCAGCAAGAAGGAAACACAAGCTTTCCTAGGCACCATAGGTTTTTGGAGAATGCATATTCCTGAGTACAGCCAGATTGCGAGCCCCCTCTACCTGGTTACCTGCAAAAAGAACGAGTTCCGCTGGGGCCCTGAGCAGCAACAAGCTTTTGCCCAGATCAAGCAGGAAGTTGCTCATGTGGTAGCCCTTGGCCCAGTCAGGACAGGACCAGAGGTGAAGAATGTGCTCTACTCTGCAGCCGGGAACAATGGCTTGTCCCGAAGCCTTTGTCAGAAGGTGCCTGGGGAGACTCGAGGCCAACCACTAGGGTCCAAAGACAACTACACTCTCACAGAGAAGGAAATCTTGGCCGCCTATGAAGGAGTTCAAGCTGCCTCAGAGGTCATTGGCACAGATACACAACTCCTCCTGGCACCCCGACTACCTGTGCTGGGGTGGATGTTTAAAGGAAAGGTTCCCTCTACCCACCATGCCACTGATGCCCCATGGAGCAAATGGATTGTCCTCATCACACAGCACGCCTGAATTGGAAACCCGAATTGCCCTGGGATTTTGGAGATAATTACAAACTGGCCGGAAGGTGAAAACTTTGGTCTCACTGATGAAGAGAAGCAGGAACAGGTAACACAGGCTGAAGAAGCTCGACCGTACAACCAAATACCAGCAGAAGAAACATGATACGGTCTTTTCACTGACGGTTCCTGTCACATCGTAGAGATAAAAAGAAAGTGGAAAGCAGCCGTATGGAGCCCCACATGACAGATCGCAGAAGCTACTGAAGGAGAAGGTGGATCAAGCCAATTTGCTGAACTCAAGGCCGTTCTACTGGCCCTGGACATTGCTGAAAGAGAGAAGTGGCCAAAGCTATACCTTTATACTGATTCATGGATGGTAGCTAACGCTCTGTGGGGCTGGCTGCAAAGGTGGAAAAAGGCCAACTGGCAGCATAGAGAAAAGCCAATCTGGGCTGCTGATGAGTGGAAAGACATTGCCACTTGGGTAGAAAAGCTATCTGTGAAAGTCCATCATGTAGATGCCCATGTCCCCGAGACTCAGGCTAATGAGGAGCACCGAAACAATCAGCAGGTAGACCAGGCTGCAAAGATAGAGGTATCACAGATAGATTTAGATTGGCATCACAAGGGAGAGTTGTTCCTAGCTCGATGGGCCCATGATGCCTCAGGTCATCAGGGTAGAGATGCCACCTATAAGTGGGCACAAGACCGAGGAGTGGATCTAACCATGGACAGTATTTCTCAGGCTACCCATGACTGTGAGACGTGTGCTGAGATCAAGCAGGCCAAACAGGTGAAGCCCCTGTGGT
This sequence comes from Haemorhous mexicanus, assembly GCF_027477595.1. Lineage (NCBI taxonomy): Eukaryota > Metazoa > Chordata > Aves > Passeriformes > Fringillidae > Haemorhous > Haemorhous mexicanus. The sequence goes on from NC_082380.1 coordinate 93,904, forward strand.
ATGGTGGGCGGTGGTCCAAGTACAAGTATGGGGAGGGCTGGCAGATTGAATACATCACACTGCCTCAAACCCGCCAAGGCAAGCGCTATGTGCTGACCATGGTGGAAGCCACCACTGGATGGCTGGAGACCTACCCTGTGCCTCACGCTACTGCCTGGAACCACCATCTTGGACTTGGAAAAGCAAATCCATTGGAGAGATGGCACCCCTGAGAGAATTGAGTCAGACAACAGGACCCATTTCAAGAACAGCCTTATAAACACCTGGGCCAGAGAACATGGTATTGAATGCATATATCATATTCCTTATCATGCACCAGCTGCCAGGAAAGTTGAACGGTGCAACGGACTACTTAAGACTACCCTGAAGGCACCTGGCGAGGGAATCTTTAGCATTTGGGAAATGAACTTAGCAAAAGCCACCTGGATGGTCAACACCCACAGGTCTATCAATCAAGCTGGTCCTGCCCAGTCTGAACCCTTGCACACAGTGGATGGAGATGAAGTCCCTGTTGTACACATGAAAGGTATTTTAGGAAAGACTGTTTGGATTAATCCCACCTCAGGCAAAGGCAGACCCATTTGTGGGATTGTTTTTGCTCGAGGACCTGGTTACACTTGGTGGGTAACGCAGAAAGATGGAGAAACCCATTGTGTACCACAGGGAAACCTAGTCTTAAGTCAGAACTGTGTGTAAGGTTTCATTGTGATACAGATGGAAATAGAATAAGGGGTGGATAATGTCCTGGATTTTCAAGCAAATTGTATTCTATTTGCCATCTGTATGGCAGTTTTCTTCTGTTAAGTGGGCAGTTTTCCTTATCTCTTCCACGACTCCTCCCTCTGGGGAGACATCTGCTGATAACAGGCTATTGAATGTCGCTGCATGACTGATAAGAAATATAACATCCCATTGTGAGATGCTCTGCTCAGAGGGAAGAGCCAAGCATTCTACCCAGATATAATCTTGAGATTCTGTAACACCAGCATGGCTTCTCCACTGGATTTCCCAGAGGAACAGCTGCCTCTTCTTCCACAGGATCTTCAGAGGAAGATTACACCCTTTTCTATAGGATCCAGGCTCCAGCAGAACTACAACTGACACTTCAGGAGGACTGCAGCCACAATTCCAATTGGATTTTTACAGGATCCCTGCTCCAACAGAACCACATTTGTCACCCCAGGAGGACTGCAGCCACATTTCCAATTGTACTGCTACCAACACCTTGACCAATAGGGTGTCAGGTTGTGTTCTGACTGTCTCAGTGTTGTTTTAGTTTTCTGCATTGTTTTTTTTTATCTTTTTCATTTCTTCCCTATTAAAGAACTGTTATTTCCTGTTCTCATATTTTTTGCCTGAGAGCCCCTTAATTTAAAATTTATATCAATTTGGAGGGGGGGGGTGTTTACATTCTCCATTTCAGGGGAGGCTCCTGCCTTCCTTAGCAGACACCTTGTCTTTCCAAACGGAGATGGGAGGACAAGGTGTTCAGGAGCAGTCAGCATGGATTCACTAAAGGGAAGTCATGTTTGACTAGCCTGACTGCCTTCTACAATGAAACAACTACCGTGATGGATCAGGTTTTTGCATCTGTGGGTTTGTTTCCTGTAGTTTTCCTGTTGCTGGATGCTGTGGGCTGTGTGCTGTTCTCCAGTGTTTGCCAAAAAACTCTGTGACAAGTTACGGGACAAAGCATTTTGCAGCTACAGTGGAAGCTACTGACTCTTCTGATGCCATTATATCAATTATATGTTTTAAAAGAAAGTTGCTCTCTCAGGAGAAAGTATTGGGCTTATTTGTCTCCTAGGAGAGAGTTAAGACATTGGAAAGGAGCCTCCAGAGCTGTAGTTTACATCTTGAATTTTAGTATGTTGACAGTAGAATTATGAATGGTAGAGGAAGTGTTGTGGTCATGTTTTGTTCAAGCTCTGCATGAATTTGTGCATGAAACTGGGAGATTTCATGGGAGGGTTGAGTAACATCTCACTGTCATAGGAGGAAGTTCTTCCAATGTTTGCATTTAATCACTGGGTAGAGACACGCGTTCATGCAAATTATGTCTGGTACCATAGTGGCTAAGAAATACCTGAAATCAGAAACTAAATGAGAAAATAAACAAACCCACTTCCCAAAACTGTAAATCTGCAAAACAGTTTTCTAGAGCTTCCCATGTTTCCAACCACTATCTCCTTGCTTTGTGTTTCATGAATAATGAAAACAGGATTGCTTATAAAGCAGAATGGTTGAAATATGACATTGTGCTTTTAGCTTGTAACTCTTTTTTTTTCCTTCGTCTAATTCCAATAGGAGCATGGAAAAACTCAGTAGAAGAATGGACTTCAGAAGACTGTAATGAAGATGTAAGTGTGCCTTGTTAGGTAGACCGATTGATTATTTAATCTTTTCAGAGTTTTTGTGTAGTATTCAAAAACTAAATGTTTAAAGTAATACTTTGTATGCATGCAGTGATATTTCTTATTGTGTTTTTTGCTGCAATTCCTGTTTAAAATATATTTATATAAGCTTTTTTTAGAATAAAATTGCATCAAGAAATATTAATTTATTTTTTCTTGGTGGACAGTACATAGATAATAAAATTTTAAGTTTTATCCCAAATTATTTATTTGTGAATTATAATTCTGCACTGCTCAATGCTGGTGGGTGTTAACTACATACTTCCCCCTGTTTTTTAAGGATTTAAAGCCGTATGTAGTGGTTTTGGTTTGTTAATTTAAGATTTCTCTAATTTTAAGATTTCCTGGGCTAATGTACTAAAGAGTGTGGTCTGTTTTGGTGTTGGTCAATTACTAATGTACTCACTTCTTTTTGTGAGATAGGATTAGGAGAAAAGGAAAGCAGGCTTAAAACTTTAAAAGAGTATAAAGAAAATTTTATTAACAGTAATTAAAAGAAAAAAATAGTAAGAAGTAAGACTAACTTTTCCTAACACTTCTCCTCCTCCTATAACTTTTTCTTTTCCACTGATAGTATAAAGAAACAAGACTTAAAATTTCTAGTTAGTTTACTTGTAAAATAGTTTTTCTTCAGTTCACTTATGGAGAGAAGTTCCTCTTGTTAATGTTATGGAGACTTCTCATAGTTCTTTCGTGGTTCTCAATTTGGTCACGAATAGTAGCCGCCTGGGGGAAATCTGCTATCGTGAACCCCTTCTCATTTTCCACAAGCCTTCCCATAGCTTGTTTATGGGCTATGTTGACTTATGGGGTATTGGTTCAAAGATGAGCTGGTTAAAGGTAAAAGTTCTCATTATTTATTTCTAAAATCATCTTCATTCCTGGGAACAGAGATCTTGTCCTGGGGGTACAGGACTACTCTTCTCCCTTTTTCTGTTCAAACTTCTCATTAGATCATAGTTACTTTAATATCTGCTTATTTTAGTATGGAGGTTTTTGCTCTATATCAATTTGAACCCTTCATCTCCCCATAGTTTCATGTGTTATAGGAAAAAGAGTCTTTTTTCCATAGCTTATAAGAGGATTTCAGTTTTAAAATTAAGGCATCTCCTCATCCCTCCCATCTGGGACTTGACTTCTTCTTCACTGACTGTGATGTTTTCATGTTGTTCTTTTACATGCTTGCATCCTGTTCCTTTCTCTCACTTGAGGGAGGATTGAAGTATTGAAAGAGTTAGCATGTCACCTGGGCCCTTCAAATGGTCACTTGACCTGCCAGTAACTTGTGGTGGGAGCTGCGGCTGGGGCTATGTCAGGATCGGCTTTATGGTTGATTTTTGGTTTTCTTTGCATTTAATTCTAGTTGCAGGGCCACTCTGCATGGCTGTAGGGCTGCCTCTGGTCTCAGCCATGCTGGGGGGAGGGGATCTGATGGTAAGATCTTAACAGCTGCGGCCAGCCTTGCTTTGGCCAGGGTTCTGCAGCCTCCCCCCCTTCCTGCCTGGCAGCTGCTGGGGCCCAGCCCAGTCAGAACGGGGCTTGCAGTCCCCCAGAGCCCCTGGAGAGGGGCCTAGCCCCCCACAGTAGAGCCTGCCTGGCCAAGCCCGGGACGGGGCCCAGCAGGCTTCCCGGGCCCAGCCATGATGGGACCTGGTGGGCCCAGGGCGTGTTACCTTCTTGCCCACCGGGAAAGAAAGAGGAAGTTCCTGGGTTTTTTCATCTTTAACATGTGTCTTTCACAGAGGCATGTTCAGCTCTTCAGTGGTTCAATAGACTGTTAGTTACACAAAAAAGCTTTTACATCACCTTCTTAAATTCCTCCCATGTCAAAACTATAACGCCATATTATCACAAGACTTTTATATAATTAAGTGCTGAAGTTTACTGTCAACTTTAGACTCCTCATTTGCTGCTTTTTGTTTTAAATCTGAATAATTGTTCCACTTAGTCCATTTCATGTTCATAATCTTAAAAAAGGAGCTAGTAATATGCTGAAGTTGGCACTTAATTGCTTCATTCCTGTTGTTTCATCATGATGCGTTGTGTAAAGTACTTATAAGAATTTGGGTTCTCATTCTTTAACAGGCAGGAGATGTCTTCATGTCTGCAATATATTTGGCATTTGTGATCATCATGCATGAAATTCACATTTATGATTCATATTTTCAGCTATTATATTAAAGCTTAAGTAGTTCAGAAAGCAAATTAGATAGCAAGAAACATGGAAAGGAAATCTTAGGTTTTAAGAAGTCTTTTATCCTTTATATGAACATCCATTATTTCAAGTTTATTTTCAGAAGAGATTGTCTGGGAAGTCATCCCTTTTGCCTCCTCCTCTAGGGTGGCATGTCAGTGTTATTCCCAGAAATGTGTGAATGTTTCAAATAACAGATATGAAAACTCCATCCTTACCTAATGAGAGGGACATGTCTTTCAAGAAAATGAAAAGAAGTTCTAAAATTCATCGGTTTTCTGTATCAATTACTGTCAGCAAAAGCTGGCAGCTTCTTTAAACCTTTCCTCTATTTCTGCAGTATATGCTAGAAGTAAACTAAGGGCTAAGGATACTGAAAATTTATGGCATTGTTTTTACCCCTGTTTGCTGGTACAATGCAGCATTTGTAATACAGGAGGGGTGTTGAGCAATGGGTAATTAACTATCTGTCCTGGTTTAGGGCAAATTTGGGAGAAAACCTCCTAAGGGGTGCCTCTAGAAAGCAGATTCAAGTGGCCCCTCCCACAACTGGTTTGGGAAAAGATTTACTTGGAGAAAAGTGGAAAAAAACCTGTTTATTTAACAAGCAAAGTAATCACAAGCATTAAAAAAAAAAAAAAAAGAAGAAGAATATTAAACAATAAAACCTCTTGCTGTTCTGAAGAGATGAACAATTCAGAAAGTCCTTTTTGTGAGGTGTAGCTCAGTTCGCTCAGTCTATCAGTCCCTCTGGTGCTGGAATGCAGTGTCCTGGGCCCTGGTGGGCCACAGGTGTGAGCTCCCGATGTTCTTCTGGGTTTTCAGTCTAGAGCAGGTTTGAAAAGTTCCAAGAAAAAGGAAAACCACAGTCCGGAGAACTTCTCTGTCTCAGCTAGCAAAAGAAAAACTAACTAAAAGCAAAGGAGAGCTCTCTCCCTCTCTGTGCTGCAGACAACACAGTCTGTGAGAAGGAGAAAAAATGCAGGGGAGCAAGTCCAGTTTCTCTAAACAATCTCCACGCTTCTTCTCTACCCCTTCGCTCTCAGAACTAGTCTTAAAGGTGCAGAACTTAATATCCAGCATAAACAGAACAGAAAATTTGGGATACAAGCATCATAAAGTCACCCCAGGACACTATCAAACTCAAGTAATTTGTGCATGAATCTTAAAGGAACAGCAAATGAAATTTCTAGCCTGTTGTTAATTTTTATTCATTTTGGTGTTCTGGAAAAATCCCTGTAACCTAGGAGAAAGTTATTCATGTGCTGGTGTTCAGAAAGAGTGAATGAAATGAGCTGCAGGCAAATTAGCCCAAAACATTCCTGGGGAAAAAATAAAATGGAATTATTTGGAAAAAAAAAAAAAAAAAGAAGCATAAGAATGCATTCACTGTAGTTGTATGAAAATAGGTCCACTTCAAATAAACCTGATATTTGTCTTTAAGTAAATTTCAAATTAACTGCAAAGACAGAGTATGTCCTTGTAAGAGATTTGATCTACATTTTTTGTTCTAAATATAATTACATGCTATCATGAAACACATTAGGTGGATTGAAATCTGCCATGAAAATTTTAGCCAATAAATCTTTTGCAGGAAGGCATTTCTAGGAGGGCTACAAAGTAATCCAGTCCCAGGCCAGATGCTATCTAGTGTCTTTATCAATGATTTGGAAGTAATAAGATCACTGTTGAATAAAATTTGTGAGAATTAAAAAAAAATTTTTGAATGGCCATTAAAAGTAAGCCAGTCATACAGAAATCTGAGGCGCTGCTAGACTTGACCTGTTCTCAAAGAAAAATACTTTAATATAGCCAAGTGCCCATTTGTTTTATAGGAATAAAGGCACACCTTCAGAACAAAGGGCTGGTGTCGGGAAAGCAGCAACTGAAAAATTTTCAGCATTGTAGCAGATGATGAAAAAGGAACAGCTCAGCATGATCTCCTAAAGAGGTGTTGCTGTGGCAAAAAAACCCTATTGTAGTCTTTTTGTCTTTAGGCACTCTTCCCTGTCTCTTAATTATTCTTGATTTATATTTCAGTATGTGAACTCTCCTGAACTTGATTCCGAAATACTGCATCCAATTATTCATTGCTTTTACAAAACAAAACATGTGGAAAATAGCTGAAAATATTTACTGATAGTATTGGTGCTTGAGAGTGAGATTTTTAGTTTACTCAATCTGAAAAGGTTACTTTATTAGCATATAATGGGTTCTTGTTTTAGTCTAGCAGAAAATGGCATAATGTGAACCTGTGGCTGGAAAATGGATCCATGCATTAAAATGTATTATAAACAATTCCAGCAGCATGACTAATGATTGAAACAACCAAGGAAGCTGATGTATTTGCTGTCTGCAGGTAAAGACCAGGCATTTTTTTAAAAAATATTTTTGTTTAAATGTGGTGCTCCCTAGTCAAGTACAAGTTAGGTGAAGGTGAGTGAAATTTCATGTTGTTTGACCTAAAAACAATTTGATTTCTGTGATTCAATTACTAGACAGGACTGGTTATTATCTTTAGTAATGAGTATTGAGCAAGTATATGTTATTGCAGGCCCCCAGCCAGGTAATAATTAGCATTGACTCCATGATTCTCAGAAGGCTGATCTATCACTTTATTATACTATACTAATTAAGAAACCCATTGCCCTTACAGATAGTCACGATACAGGTGGACCCAATTGGTCCTTCAATCTAAACACCATCACCATTGGCCAATTAAGAAACCACCCTTTGGTAAACAAATCTCCATAACACATTCCACATGTTCATAACAACAGGTGCAGCAAGTGAAGATAAGAATTGTTTATGATTATTTTCTCTGATCTTCTCACAGCCTTCCCCAGGACAATGCCTGGGAAAGTTGTGCATTGCTCTCTGTGGTCAGAGATCTGCTGCCACAAGTATAGTATGTTGTCCGTATGCTATTAAATAGACGAAACTCCTTGCAGTGAAAATTTGAGGTTGTATGGACAATGAAGGACTAGACAAATATTGAGGTACTGTAGATGGCTCTGGATTTTTCTCTTAAAATTGTGATTATGTTCTTCTGGCTGAATAAAATTAGGTTTAACTACAGAAGGGAAGAAATAGAATACATACTAATTGCTGGAAAGTGGTTGAAAGCAAACATTTTGTATATAATATTGTTAGTTTTCATTTTTATTTGAAACAATAGCAACACTTTAAAAAAAATAGTGGGAGTGTTTCCTTTACCAGGAAGCAGCACAAGAACTTGTTTTAATTTCTTTAACTTCAGTACATCACATCAAAACACTAATAAGGTTTTGTTATTTCTGATTTGTTGCTGTTGAGTTTTTATGAGCATGCCAGAGTAGATTTTCTTGTGGTCCTCACTTATCAACTGTCCATAGGACCTGGTAGCTTAGTTGTTAAATATATTCTATGTCTGGTGATTGGAGAATGATTTTTATAATAGAAACAGGAGATTAAAAGCACAGACATTTCACTGCAGATGGAGGAAATACCCTTGTGGGGCCGCTGCTTGTGAATGGTTCTTAACTGTTCATTCAGTCCTGGGAAAATGCCAGAGCCTCAGTGAAAGATTTGTGAGTGTAGTGTACAGTGAGTGTAAATAACTTTGTTAGGAACTGATATTACTTCTAAGAAATACTAAATACATCTGTGTAATAAAGCTTTTCAGCTGCTGCTGCACAAAATATGTGTTTGGACAAATGCTGTAATCCCAGCAGACTTTTGGATTAGGTGTTTGGAGCTTGTGGCAGTGAGTTTGCTGCAGGGTGTAGTGTAAACTTCAATGTAGCCAAGCTGGTGGCTGGAGATGTCTATTTTGCATGCTGGTTCACTTAAAAAGAACATTTCCTCTTTTACGTCAAGCATGCTTTTGCATTATCACAAACATCCTCAGGCTCCTTGATTTGCTTAGTTTTCAGGATTCATCAGTGTTTTGGCCATGGTTCGTCTTATCCTGGGTATTGTGAGCATGAGAAACTTTCGACATTACAAAGAATTTGCTATTTAACTAAGAAATTGCAAACCATAAGCTGCTTCTTGTGCCATTAGCTGACCTCCTTGTGCCATATAATGCAGGAGTCTCATAACACCACAGAAAGTACTGTACACTGTTATAAAATAACATGTGTGGTGGGGAAAGAGCTGAGCGATAGAGAAACAGCCTTTTAAATTGGAAATATGCTTGAGCTGAATCTTCTTTGTTTTGGTCAGTACATAGAGTTGCAGGCTGGCAGCATTATGCTCAGGACAGAGTTGTATTCCAGAAAGATGGTATTAAAATATGTTGTTTTAGCAGGAAGGGAAGGAAATTAAGGGAGGAATTGTGGTGGTACTAATTTTTTTCATGACACAGCTAGGGGAGAGCACATGAAACATTTGAACTTTGCCTCTAAGTACTAAGTGATTTGCTCCCAGTCAGACCTTCTGCATCCTACTTAATTTAAATGTTTCATAGAAGAATCCCACATGACCATGTACAGGGACATACGTGCTTTCAGTAAAACTGCCTGTGGGATGGCAGATGAAATTGCCTCATATCTGTGATGTCCTTTAAACTGGGCTGCTAGCAATTAAAAATGCATAATTTCCTGGAAGAGCTACAATCAAATGTCACGTTCTAAAGGGATTCTTCGTGCGTGTTTGAATAGGTCAGTTATTCTTTAATCTAAATACACAGCTACACCAAAGTAGTTAAGGGTGATTTTGTGCAAATTTAAATTAAAATATAACCATTATACAGTCATATCTCTTCATATCTCTGCCTTGTTAAACCAAACCTGCACTGGCGTAACACTTATTCTGGTTTGTAAGTATTCCTGTCAATAGAAATGAATTAGCCATAGAAGTTGTAGTTGTTTAACTACTATTTTTCTAAAAAGAAAAGCTATTAAAAAAATTCCAAACAAGAAACAATCAACCTCCCTACAAACCAAAATCACCCCCTTTCCCCCCAAATGCCAACCAACCAGCTCCCCCTCCCCGACTACCTGTGCAAGTATCTATTGGAACAGCATGGTGGAAGCAGTAGTTTTCTGCTGTGGATGGTTTGACTTGTTATACTAGTATAAGCAATTGCACAGTTCTCCCTTTATTGTTTTCAAACTCGTGCTTGCAGAGCAATCTGTTTAAGATGGTTTTGCCACTCTTAGAAGTGCCAAGAAGGAACCATGAATGCTAGTTCACTGTACATACCTGAGTGCAAACCTGCTTCCACTGATGATGTGAGCTGAAATGTAAAACAGAGATACATGAAATGAGTGGGAACAGTACAATGCGTTAGACTTCTGCAACGAGATTTATCAGAGCTGCTCTATGGAGTCCTAAATTATGTCTGCACACTGATGATATACCAGCTGTCGCATTAATTACTTTCAACTGGTATAGTTTTCAGTTAAACTATTTCCCAAACTGATCTATGTTTATATACATTAGTATACCGTTCAGTAGATGAAATTTCCTAACACTTTCATTAAATTGGTATTTGATTCTGTGGAGAAGACTTTGCTGAAGTTCGACTACATGTTTTTGTCTTTTTAAGCAGAGCTGCAGAATAACTGGTTGTAATGATAGTTTGACTTTAATTTTAAAAGTGCGTGACCAAGATGGAATTTTTGAAGATGTCACAGTACTGGTGTGAGCATGTGCATGATTAAAATAACTCTTCCCCCCTACACACTTTTTTCAGCTTTCTGAAACAAAAGTCTTCACTGCTTCCTCTGTTCCAGCTGAGAATCATGTGACTCCTAGGCAAAGGTAAGATCTTCTTCCATAGTTTGCCTATACCTTAAAATCTTTCTGCTTGTTGAAGCAATGCTAGCTTGCACATATAAAACATTGACTAAAACACAGGGCAGCCTTGGCCAGAGATTGGTCAAGCTAGTTTCAAAATTGTGAGTCTTGCTTTTGTGGGTTCCTGTGTTACCTAACATTGACTACAGAAGTGGAGCCAAACTTAGAAAATCCATGAACATAATACTGACTTCTGCACAAAGACTGCTTACTGGCAGGAACAAAAATAGCTGGTAAGAAAACTGTGCTGCTGTTGTTGAAAGGGAAGCTCTGGCTTTGCTGTCCAGAAAATGAAAACTCTGCCCCTGTAGATGTAGAAAGTGTTCAGAATATAGTGCTCTGACAAATATGTTGACAGAAAAGCTTGTGTTGCTTACCAGGAAAATCACCTTCTTGCCATCACTATTACTTGCCTTAACTGATGATATAGAGTTCAGTTAGAGAATGGCAAATATGGCAGTTGCTGCCTTTGCTTGTCTTTGTCTTGACAAAATGCCTGGCCAATTATGTGGAATCAGCTGCCTGCATTAGCCTCACAGAGCAGGTTAAGGTTGTATGATGAAGACTTCTGTAGTTGGATAGCAAGAGATCTGAAAACTAGATTGCCTAATGGTCCCAAACATCCTGATACAGCTGTACTGCTATACTTCAGACTGCGGCAAAATTTTCATTATAATATGGGCGTGACCTGGAGGAGGGATGGTGTCAGTTGGCTTACAGTGTATATTCCATTCCTTTCCTTCTTAAAGGTGATATGGCAGGAGGGTTGGACTAGATGATCTCCACAGGTCCCTTTGAAACCTAACTATTCTGTGATATGTTCACATGTTTGTTGTTTTAATGCAAATATTCTTCCAGTGGATGTCCCTCAATTTATGTTAGAAAATATTTTAGTGCATCAGCCCTAGTTCTGGTGTATTGTTTTGTGGTTTGTGTTTTTTTGTTTCGGCTGTTTGTTTGGTTTTTTACTTGCCATAAGAAAGGCTTGGACATTAAAAAAATCTATGCTAATCAAAGTTCTGGAAGCAGCTCTTCAGCCCAAGCCTGTGGTATATTTAGGATAAACTTAAGTCAGAATTTTTTGAGTAGATTTATTTTATTGTCTGAATGCTTTGCTTTTCCTTGGATAAACCTGTGTTAAACATGTGTAGGTGCTAGTAGGCCATTTTAAATGTAAGAAAATTCACATTTCTCATCCTGCTCAGGTATGTATGGTAAAGTAATTTTGGATATGTGTCTACTATCTGAGAAATGTAGCTTTTATTTCCACTGCTTCTTGTGACTTCCATACTGTTAGTGTTCAGGAAAACATAATCACGGAATGATTATATGCACGTGCTTTTATTGACGAGCTCTGGGTGTCAGGGGTACAGACCCAAATCTGACTCCAACATGGGTTCGGGATTAACATGTTTTTATACCCTTATCGTTATATAACTACATATTAATTATTAAACTTATATTTTTCTATTGTATACATTGATTTCATCCAAGCATGGATTTTGTACTTTCCACCAAACCCCCCCAACATCGTTTCTCGTGATTCTTGTTACGATTAAACAATAATTATATCTAATTACCAAACAATCATCACATTTAACAATCATATTATTTATCATAGTCATTAAATGATTATACAGGTGCAGCCTAACGTTTTCCCAGGGACTACCTTAACATTTTCCAAGGGATTACCTTAACATTTTCCCAGGGCCTACCAGACCTATCCTTCTTTTCTAACTCCTCTGAATATTCCATGATTTTAGAAATATTTTATCCCTATACTATCAATACCATCACATACTCAATTGCTGCATGTGACTTAATTCTTTACTGTCTGTATACCTACCCCATACAGAGGTAGAACTTTGATCCCTTGCTCTGTGATATACAGAGAATGTGAATTATCAATATATATAAAGAGTTGACTGGAGGGATCAGCTTAAACACAATGTATCTTTTATGACTTGTCTCCAGTTACTTAGTTATATTAATCATATAGGTTATTTATGTGATACATGATGATATACATTTGATAATGATTTAAATGAGAGCAAAGAATTTATATTCCAGCTGTAGTGGTAAGTTTCAGCTAGCAGAATAATTCTGTTGCTGGTATGGCAGCTTTAGTATTAGTGCTTTCTTCAGTTTCAGCACAGTCTAATCATCGTGTTTATTCTAGCCAAACTTTGCTTTGTCTTACAGCATTGATTTGGTAACACTGCTTCAAAAGCCCGAAAAGCCTGTGACCCTTACCCAAGAGACAGAAGGCAACTCATTTGAGGCTCCCCAGCAACAAACCTTTGGCCAAGCCCTGGTTTTCACAAATTCTCAGCACAGCACCCAGATGGCATCAGGAACTGGCAGCTCCAGTGCTGTAAACTCTTATTCTCCTCAAAGTCTGGTAAAAATACCTTATGCTTTCTAAATATTCCTAATGAGTAAATATTTCAGGTTAAGTAACTTTTCCAGTACTGGCCATTTAATGAGATGGTTCAGTATTTATAAAATTCAGGTTGCAAATGTTGAAGGAATTCTTAATTTCATTCCTTCCATTCACACACACAAAATAAAGTTTACTTTTTTTTCTGGTTTTGCTAAGTAGTTGTTTTTCAGTTCACATGAAGTACTTGTATTAATTTTTGAGTAGAGAGCAGATGTATTTACTGCATGCTGATTTAGGATGAAATCAATTGTTTATAGTGAAGAGTTCTATGCCAGAAAACTGTGTTATTTGCAAACACATATCTGACTGCTTTTTGTGGAAACCTGATTATTTCTGAGTCAATTGTGAGGGCTTGAAATTGGGAACTTAAACTGATTTTCACAGAATAAATGCAACTATTAGTAAATGCATGCTATTTTAAGATGCATGGATTAAAGTACATCAGTATTGTCATAGTCAGTGATGAATTTATATCAGTGATAACCAGAGAGGGTCTGGTCATATGCTGCTGATTTTTTTATTGGTCATAAACTAAAGCACAAGAAGTGACACCTCAACATGAGGAAGAACTTCTTTACATTGAGGGTGGCAAAGCACTACAACAGCTGCACAGGGAGGCTGTAGAGTCTCCCTCTCTGAAGACGTTCAAAACCTACCTGGACCTGCTTCTGTGTCACCTGATCTGAATGACCCTGCCCTGGCAGGGAGTTGGACTGGATGATCTCCAGAGGTCCCTTCTGACTCTAACAATTCTGTGATTTATTAGTAATCTAGGACTGAAGAGGTTTTGGTTGCTGCCAAATAGCAGTTGTAGGCATTGACCCTACGGTTATGTTCAAATTCTTTTCAATTTCTCTTTCCCCCTTCTTCTTTTTTTTTTTTTTTTGTTTTTTTTTTTTTTTTTTTTTTTGTCTCTTGGTAGTCTGCAGTTCTTTGTCCTGGCTTTCGAGAACGTGGGTCTCCTAAACTGACAAACTCTACTGGATCCCAAATCTTGAACCAATTGAAATCTCCAGGTTTGGGTCAGTTTACCTCTCAACAAAACAATAATAGTTCTACTACCACTACCACATCATCCTGGGATCAAAAACCGCCCATTACCCAGGCTTCAGTCCTTAGTCAGTTTGGTGAGTGCTTTGATATAGCTTTCTCTCTGTTAGCCTATAAGATGTCTTAATGCCAATAGCAGTTTAAAATGGCCTTAAATGAAAAACTTTTGTAAAAAAACATAATCCTAATAATATAATTGGTTACAGCATTGTGTTACACTTAGTTGCTGATAATAGACATTATATCACAAACTAAGTTTTGAGAGGCTTATGTCTATCTATAAATGTCATTGAATCTTTAGAGGTTGTTGAGCTTTCATGTAATGACATCTTTGATTTAATATGCTTGAATATTTAAATGGAATTTTGTTGTGATTGTGTTGTGGTTTAACCCCAGCTCACAACCAAGTCCTATGTAGCTGCTCACTCCCTTTCCCACCAGTGGGACTGGGGAGACAATCAGAAGAGTAAAAGTGAGAAAACTTGTGGGTTGAGATAAAGACAATTTAATAGGGAAAGCAAAAGCCACACAGTCAAGCAAAGCAAACTAAGGAATTTGTTCACCCCTTCCCATGGGCAAGCAGGTGTTCGGCCATCTCCAGGAAATCAGGGCTCCATCATGTGTAATGGTGACTTGTGAAGACAAATGCCATCACTCCAAAAATCTTCCCCCTTCTCCTTCTTCCCCCATCTTATATACTGAGCATTATGTCTCATGGTCTGGAATATCCCTTGGGTCAGTTTGAGTCACCTGTCCCAACTGTCTCTTCCCAACCTCCCACACACCCCCAGCCTCCTCCCCAGCATGGCCGTACAAGGAGCAGAAAATGCCTTGACTCTGTGTAAGCTCAGCAATAACAAAAACACCTCTATATTATCAACCCTGTGTTCAGCACAAATCCAAAGCATAGCCCCATACCAGCCACTGGGAAGAAAATTAACTGTACCCCAACCAAAACCAGTACACTTTGTTTCTCAACAAATCCTGGAAAATACCTATTTTCAGTGCGCCTATGCTGTTTCTAGGTTGTAACATATTTTGTCTTTTTCCCCAATTTTTTCTCTTCTCATCATTGCATGAATTTTGACTGAGTACTACATAATTTCTTCATAATGTGCATCACATCTCAGCATTCCTTCCCAGTGTGAAGTCTATGTGTGCTGAAAATGATGCAGGTTACCCATTTTTTCTATTCATAATTGTATGGATTTTCCATTTATTTGAGTAAAATTAGTAGAAACAGTGAAAATGACAAACACTTGGTTTTACAGTGTAGTTCCTAGCAATATTCTCACTGTGAAGAGTGACAGCTCTTGTAGCTCTCTGTTGTGTGAGTGTATGTTTCCAGATAGATAAGCAGACAAACTGGTAGCAGTTATAATCTTTGACATGCAGATATTCTGAAAAAATGTTTATGTACATTTTAAGTTGATTTCTAATACACTTCAACTGTATAAAAAAACCTTCACACTGCAAATGCGTGCATCTCTTACGGTTGTTGACCAGTGCCCTGAGATACTTTCACTGTCTGAAAATAAGAAAGGGGAAGTCTTGGGAAAAACCCTGTAAGCATCCAGAGTCTCTTGACTTTCAGCCATATTGAGGTAGTAGATGACTTCTTATTTCTGTTGAAAATATTTTCTTCTGTAGGGGCAAGGGAATCCTAACTCATAATACCACTAAGTTGCAACTCTAGACCCCCTCAGAAGTAATCACATTTTATCATCACAATTAATTGCCATAAAACTTGCAGTGTGACTAAAATAGTCAGTAACAGGTTTTGGGGCCTAATGTGTGATAATGTTCACTGTATGAATAGGTTTGCTTTTATATTTTTTAAGAAACTCAAGGCAAGCAGCTCGGGTGCAGGTGCATTTTGCAGCAGAGCAGGGGATCTATAGGAAGTGGTTGGTGATGGTGTCCTGAACTGGGGAAACCCCAAGAGAGCATTGAGACTGTCTTAAGTTACAAGATGTGGCTGGGGGTGTGTATCCTATTGCCATCTGTTAGAAGTGAGGCAGTTATCTTCTGTTAATTGGGCCACCTGTTAAAACCAAGTGGGGCAGTTTTCTTTATCTCTTCCATGACAAATTCTCCCTCTGGTGAGATATCTTCTGTTAATGGGCTATTGAGTCTCTCTGCATGACTAATAAAATGACATCATCCCATTGTGAGGTGCTCTGCCCAGAGGGAGGAGCCAAGAATCCCTACCTGGATATTTTATGAAAAATCCCTTCACCAGGATTTCTTCTCCTGGGAAGCTGGGAAGCTTCAGCTTCTCCATGTTTTGCTCCTCTGGAATGTGATTTGGAGAATTGTTTACCTAGCATGTGAATTGTTTTTAATTAATGGCCAGTCACAGCCAGCTGTGTCAGACTCTCTGAGTCTGTCATGGGTTTTTGTTACCATTCTTTTCTAGCCTTCTGATGTCTCCTTAATCTTTCTTTACTATAGTTTTAGTATATAATTTTCTTTTAATACAATATCATAAAATAATAAATCAGCCTTCTTAGAACTTGGAGTCAATTCTCATCTCTCACCTTGTCCTGGGGACCCTCAACACCACAACACAGCATTCCTACCTGGATATAGTCTGAGAATTGCAACACCACAAGCAGCCTTTTCACACTGGATTCCCAGAGGAGCAGCTTTCTTCTCCACTGGATTCCCAGATGAAGACCAGGCCCATCTACACCGCCACTGGACCTTCAGAGGAAAACTACAGCCTTCTACAGGATCACTGCTTCAACAGAACCACATTTGTCACTCCAGGAGGACTGCAGCCACCATTTAATCAGACTGCTACCAACACCCCGACCAACAGGGTGTCAGGTCGTGTTCTGACTGTCAGTGTTTAGTATTACTGCATTTTTCTTTTCTCTTTTTTTTTCCTAATAAAGAACTGTTATTCCTACTCGTATATCTTTGCCCGAGAGGCCCTTAATTTCAAATTTATAATAATTCAGAGGGAGGGGGTTTACATTTTTCATTTTGAGGGAGGCTCCTGCCTTCCTTAACAGACACCTGTCTTTTCAAACCAAGATGGATTTTGGTGGCCAACGTGAGGCACAAGGGCATCGAGAGAAAAAGGGTGAGAAAAGGAATAACAGTTCTTGAGTAACCTAATTTTTGTGTGCTGGATATAGAAACCTCATTAGGTGTCACCATGTGGTCTAGCTTACCCTGGTTCGGGTGGCATGTGGTCGTGGCTGTATTTCTCCCATTTGCAGGCCCTTACCTAAGCATGGGTCCTATAACTAAGGCTACTGTGGCTATTATCCAGTTTGCTTTATAGGTTAATAAGGTGAAGAATTCATGGATCTTTAACTTCCTCTGGAAGGCAGGATCATGGGTTCAGAGCTATCACACACTAACTGTGTTTTTCAGTTACTTTAAGAATGGTACCTACTGTGAGGAAATGACACCAGGAGAAATTTTCTCCCAACCCTTCAACCAGCTCTTTGGATCTATCCCACCAGTTTTTGAAGGGTTCAAATCCTCTCTAAATGCTAATGATATCATACAGTGGTTGGTGTTGCTGATATGCCTGTTAAGCCTGTTCCATTTATCATTAAGAGATAAGGGAAGATTGACTTGGATAACCACCCTGATACCTACCCCAGAGAATAGGAATGCTGCTACAGACCCTGACACTACCCTTGGGACTAGGGATGTTGTTCCACAGCCCACCTCAGAAATGAACCACCCGGATTGGATGGGGGTTCTGGTGAAAGAGATACACAGGATGAGACAGATGCTGAAGGAGTATATTTCCCCAACTGTAGAGAAACCCTCCCCCTGCCTCGAAGAGTGAGAGTCTAATAGTGCACCAGTAGAACCCATAGACATTACAACCATCCAGGTTCCAGCTGAACTGAAAGGGCAGTCACAGCCAGCAGCAGTCGCCCCTGTGGAAACAAGGAAGTCTAAGATGAAATCAGAGCACCCAGATAATAATGATAAGAAAGGAGGGCCTTCACAACCTGCAGGGGAGCCAATGGTTGAGATCATCACGCAGTCCCTGACATACAAAAGTCTCTATAATCTGCAGAAAGACATTGTATGACAGGGGTGTGAAGCCTATACAACCTGGTTACTTTGGGTCTGGGACCTTATGGATACAGGTGTGCAACTGGATGGTGGTGAGGCAAGGAATTTGGGACCCTTGACCCAGGAATCAGGTATGACTCAGGTATTTTTAAGGGAGCCAGGGCCCCTTTCTGTCTGGGAGCAGCTTTTAATTTGTCAGAGAGAGGTTTGTCCACGGGGAGAGAATGCAGGAGCACCACCAAAGAATGCGCTGGAAAACCCTTGAGGAAGGGATCCAACAGCTGAGAGAAGTGGCAGTATTGAAGGTACTCTTTGGGAGGGATGGACAGCATGATAATGACCCCAACAAGGTCAGGTGCCCAGGGCAAATGTTGTGGAGTCTGGCAAATCTAGGGCCATCTCAATACACCACCTTCATTGCAATGATTAATGCCAATAACAACTGAGAAACAGTGGGTTCTGTCACACACAAGCTTAGAATTTATGAGAATATCATCAATGGCCCCATACAGGCTCATGTCTGCTGTAATTAAGATCCTCCAAGAGGAGATGAGGGAGAAGGTGAGGAGGAAAAGTTCCCATATGGCACCAATGCAAGTCACAGGCCCCAAAGTCAGAGCCCAACGTCCCCCAGTGAGAGAGGGTTCACCCCACGAGCTGACCTGTGGTTCTTTTTGCACGACCATGGGGAAGACATGGGAAGGTGGGATGGGAAACCCACTTCTGTCCTGGCAGCACAGGTGCATGAACTAAAGGAGGGAAACACTAGCTGAGGGAGTTTCACTAAAGTGAAGGTAGCTTCATCCTCTCACAACCGAGCTGCTGGGTATTACAGAAGGGAGGATGATCTGTTGGATCCCCTTGAAGGAACCTCTAGTATGTATGCCCAGGAAAGAAATGATAACCAGGGCTAGAGGGGCCCTGCTATAAAAATTTGAAGTGTTAGTTGATACTGGTGGGCAGTGTACCCTGATACCATCATGACATGTGGGGGCAGAACCTGTTTCCATTGCTGGGGTGATGGGGGGATCACAACAACTTACCCTGTTGGAAGCTGAGCCTGACTGTGAATGAGTGGCAGAAACATCCTATTGTTACTGGCCCAGAGGAGCCATGTATTCTAGGCATAGACTTCCTCTGGAACGGCTATTACAAAGACCCAAAGAGACTCAGGTGGGCTTTTGGAATAGCTTCTCTAGAGGCAGAGGACATTAAGCATATAAACACCTTGCCTGGACTATCAGAAAACCCATCTGCAGTAGGACTCCTGAGGGTGGAAGAGCAACGAGTACCAATAGCCACCTCGACGGTGCACCACCAGCAGTATCGGATGAATGGGGATGCCGTGATCCCCATCCACAAAATGATCTGTGAGCTGGAGAGCCAAGGTGTGGTCAGTAAGGCCCATTCACCCTTCAACAGTCCCATTTAGCCTGTGCACAAGTCTGACAGAGAATGGAGTTTGACTGTGGACTCTCGTGCCTTGAATGAAGTGACACCACTGCTGAGCGCTGCTGTGCCGGACATGCTAGAACTCCAGGATTAGCTGGAGTCCAAGGCAGCAAAGAGGTACGCCACTATTGACATTGCTAACATGTTTTTTTCCACTCCTCTGGCAACAAAATGCACGCCTCAGTTTGCTTTCACCTAGGGGGCGTGCAGTACACCCGGAACCAACTGCCCCAGGGGTGGAAGTGCAGTCCCACCATCTGCCATGGACTGATCCAGGCTGCACTGGAAAAGGGTGAAGCTCCAGAACAGTAGCAGTACATTGATGATATCATTGTGTGGGGGAATATGGCAGCAGAAGTGTTTAAGAAAGGACAGAGGATCATCCAGATTGTGCTAGAAGCCAGCTTCGCCATCAAGAAGAGCAAAGTCAAGGGACCTGCCTGAAAGATCCACTTCCTGGGAGTGAAGTGGCAAGATGGACAGGGTCAGATTCCCACTGAGGTCATCAATAAGATCACCGCGATGTCTCCACCAACCAGCAAGAAGGAAACACAAGCTTTCCTAGGCACCATAGGTTTTTGGAGAATGCATATTCCTGAGTACAGCCAGATTGCGAGCCCCCTCTACCTGGTTACCTGCAAAAAGAACGAGTTCCGCTGGGGCCCTGAGCAGCAACAAGCTTTTGCCCAGATCAAGCAGGAAGTTGCTCATGTGGTAGCCCTTGGCCCAGTCAGGACAGGACCAGAGGTGAAGAATGTGCTCTACTCTGCAGCCGGGAACAATGGCTTGTCCCGAAGCCTTTGTCAGAAGGTGCCTGGGGAGACTCGAGGCCAACCACTAGGGTCCAAAGACAACTACACTCTCACAGAGAAGGAAATCTTGGCCGCCTATGAAGGAGTTCAAGCTGCCTCAGAGGTCATTGGCACAGATACACAACTCCTCCTGGCACCCCGACTACCTGTGCTGGGGTGGATGATTAAAGGAAAGGTTCCCTCTACCCACCATGCCACTGATGCCCCATGGAGCAAATGGATTGTCCTCATCACACAGCACGCCTGAATTGGAAACCCGAATTGCCCTGGGATTTTGGAGATAATTACAAACTGGCCGGAAGGTGAAAACTTTGGTCTCACTGATGAAGAGAAGCAGGAACAGGTAACACAGGCTGAAGAAGCTCGACCGTACAACCAAATACCAGCAGAAGAAACATGATACGGTCTTTTCACTGACGGTTCCTGTCACATCGTAGAGATAAAAAGAAAGTGGAAAGCAGCCGTATGGAGCCCCACATGACAGATCGCAGAAGCTACTGAAGGAGAAGGTGGATCAAGCCAATTTGCTGAACTCAAGGCCGTTCTACTGGCCCTGGACATTGCTGAAAGAGAGAAGTGGCCAAAGCTATACCTTTATACTGATTCATGGATGGTAGCTAACGCTCTGTGGGGCTGGCTGCAAAGGTGGAAAAAGGCCAACTGGCAGCATAGAGAAAAGCCAATCTGGGCTGCTGATGAGTGGAAAGACATTGCCACTTGGGTAGAAAAGCTATCTGTGAAAGTCCATCATGTAGATGCCCATGTCCCCGAGACTCAGGCTAATGAGGAGCACCGAAACAATCAGC
The DNA here is from genome assembly GCF_027477595.1 of Haemorhous mexicanus. Lineage (NCBI taxonomy): Eukaryota > Metazoa > Chordata > Aves > Passeriformes > Fringillidae > Haemorhous > Haemorhous mexicanus. Next base: position 114,909 of record NC_082380.1, read on the forward strand.
AGGTAGACCAGGCTGCAAAGATAGAGGTATCACAGATAGATTTAGATTGGCATCACAAGGGAGAGTTGTTCCTAGCTCGATGGGCCCATGATGCCTCAGGTCATCAGGGTAGAGATGCCACCTATAAGTGGGCACAAGACCGAGGAGTGGATCTAACCATGGACAGTATTTCTCAGGCTACCCATGACTGTGAGACGTGTGCTGAGATCAAGCAGGCCAAACAGGTGAAGCCCCTGTGGTATGGTGGGCGGTGGTCCAAGTACAAGTATGGGGAGGGCTGGCAGATTGAATACATCACACTGCCTCAAACCCGCCAAGGCAAGCGCTATGTGCTGACCATGGTGGAAGCCACCACTGGATGGCTGGAGACCTACCCTGTGCCTCACGCTACTGCCTGGAACCACCATCTTGGACTTGGAAAAGCAAATCCATTGGAGAGATGGCACCCCTGAGAGAATTGAGTCAGACAACAGGACCCATTTCAAGAACAGCCTTATAAACACCTGGGCCAGAGAACATGGTATTGAATGCATATATCATATTCCTTATCATGCACCAGCTGCCAGGAAAGTTGAACGGTGCAACGGACTACTTAAGACTACCCTGAAGGCACCTGGCGAGGGAATCTTTAGCATTTGGGAAATGAACTTAGCAAAAGCCACCTGGATGGTCAACACCCACGGGTCTATCAATCAAGCTGGTCCTGCCCAGTCTGAACCCTTGCACACAGTGGATGGAGATGAAGTCCCTGTTGTACACATGAAAGGTATTTTAGGAAAGACTGTTTGGATTAATCCCACCTCAGGCAAAGGCAGACCCATTTGTGGGATTGTTTTTGCTCGAGGACCTGGTTACACTTGGTGGGTAACGCAGAAAGATGGAGAAACCCATTGTGTACCACAGGGAAACCTAGTCTTAAGTCAGAACTGTGTGTAAGGTTTCATTGTGTGGAGCTTATTAATTTGGGTATGATGCACATGGTATTAAAATAAGTGGTGAATAATGTCTTAGGTTGAGAGATGTGACTGGGGATTTGTATTCTATTGCCATCTCTTAGAAGTGAGGCAGTTATCTTCTGGTAATTGGGCCACCTGTTTAAACCAGGTGGGGCAGTTTTCTTTATCTCTTCCATGTCCAATCCTCCCTCTGCGGAGATATCTTCTGTTAATGGGCTATTGAGTCTCACTGCATGACTAATAAAATTACATCATCCCATTGTGAGGTGCTCTGCCCAGGAGGAGGAGCCAAGCATTCCTACCTGGATATAGTCTGAGAATTGCAACACCACAAGCAGCCTTTTCACACTGGATTCCCAGAGGAGCAGCTTTCTTCTCCACTGGATTCCCAGATGAAGACCAGGCCCATCTACACCGCCACTGGACCTTCAGAGGAAAACTACAGCCTTCTACAGGATCACTGCTTCAACAGAACCACATTTGTCACTCCAGGAGGACTGCAGCCACCATTTAATCAGACTGCTACCAACACCCCGACCAACAGGGTGTCAGGTCGTGTTCTGACTGTCAGTGTTTAGTATTACTGCATTTTTCTTTTCTCTTTTTTTTTTCCTAATAAAGAACTGTTATTCCTACTCGTATATCTTTGCCCGAGAGGCCCTTAATTTCAAATTTATAATAATTCAGAGGGAGGGGGTTTACATTTTTCATTTTGAGGGAGGCTCCTGCCTTCCTTAACAGACACCTGTCTTTTCAATCCAAGACACAGACCCATCAGGAGCCAGCAGCTTGCATGAGAGTGACTCACAAGGCATGGGCAGGGCCAGGAGTAATGGTGACCACGCTCTGTGGCTCTTAAGCCAGGTAGTGTTCAGCAGGTTGTGCAGGAGGCCCTGCCAGCTCAGTCAGGGAGCAATGGTATCCACTTGCAGACAGCCACAGCCAACCTCTCTAAGCTCTGCATACACCATGCTCTGGTGGGAACATGCTGCCACCCAGGTGTCAGGCTTCAGGGTGTGCCCTGCTCCTATACCAGTATTGGTCATCAGTAGTGAGCACACCTGTGGGAGATGTGCCCAACTAGAGGAATTCCTCTGCTTAGTGACTGAACTCTGGGAGCAGGTGAGTAGGTTGAGGAATATCAGGGAGTGCAAGAGAAGGACTACTGGAACCAAAACCTACCTTTCCTGGGACAGGGCCACCAGTCAGACAAGGCACATGACTGGGAAGATCCCCTATCTTCTTTCTGCTTGGCTTAACATGGTGACTTAAAGGATAGGGGGTAATGGTGACAAGTTCCTACCGAACACAGCAGGCACATCTCATGTGTGACTACCCCACCTCCCCAGGTGCCCTGGCATAATAGGTATGAGGCTCTGCAAGGGGAGCTGAGTAATGAAGACAGTGGTTCATCTAGCATGGAGGTGTCACCAAGGTTAAGTCAGCCTATGTTCTGTGTCAAAACTGCTTTCATAAAGAAAAAAAGACAGGTCATTGTCATAGGAGATGCCCTGAAGGGAACAGAAGGCTTCACATGCAGACCAGACCCACTTCTTTAAGAAGTCTGCTGCCTTCCTGGGGCAGAGGTAAAAGATGTGAAGAGAAAGCTTTCTGGCACGACACTCAGATTATTACTTTTTCAGGTAGGCAGTGCTGAAGTTGCAACAAGAAGTCTGAGAGCAATCAAGAGAAACTTTAGGGTCCTGGGGTGACTAGTTAAGGGATCGGGAGCACAAGAAGTGTTCTCTGTCCTTCCAGTTGCAGGGAATGATGAGGGAAGAAACGGGAAGAGCCAGCAGATCAATACTTGTCTTTGAGCCTGATGTCACCAGCAGAACTTTGTTTTGTTGTGATCATGGGTCAGTTTATGCAAACTAGGCTTGCCAGCAACAGACAGGGTCCACCTGTCTCATAAAGGGAAAAGGATCTTTGCACAGGAATTAGCAGGGCTCATTGAGAGAGCTTTAAACTAGATTTGAGGGGAGAAGGGGATAAATCCATGCTCACTAGAGAGAAGCCTTTGGGCAACACACCAGTGTTTGAGGGACACTGTGCCAGTGAAGTCATTAGGTCTGCCATCTCAGTGGATGTAGGGGATGTGCTGCCTTTTGCCCAACCTGGAAATGAAACTCGAGATAATTTTAGCAAGGAGGTAATATAAAAGGGGATCTTTATTTGAAGGCCTTCAGAGGCAGTTATGGAAAGATGTCCACAAAAGCCCACCCCCGCCAGGGGTGAGTACATTTTTTTAGGTTCTAGGAAATTAGCATAATTGATAAAAAGCACCAATTAGGAGGACAAGTAGTGATGCAATTCCCCCCCAGGTCAAGCCCCTTCTCTCGAGCCCCCCCTTCAGCACTAGTTGTACTTTGTCCATGAGAATGTATCTCAAGAAGTTTTTCTTGGCCTTTGTTCCCAGGAAGAACCAAGACAGCATAGAGCCTTGTACATCCCGGGGCTTGGAGCTGTGGAATTTGTTTTGTCTTTCTGCTTAAGGAAAGGCCATGGAAAAGTACTGGGAAAACTAGCCACTAATACAACAGTCTACAGAGCTACGAATACATCTGTGAAGAATACAGAGAACATATAAAGGAAAAAAAAGGCAAAACCTAAATGATATCAGATGGAGATCCATGAGGCAGCAAAGACACAAGGGTTATTGGTTTGTCAGAAATCCCAAAAGTGCCTGAGAACGGTCATACAGGAATTGGAGCTTCTCCTCCCCCGAAAAGGCAGCAGGATCAATAGCCCAAATGAAGTGCACTACACCAACACACACAGCATGGACAACAGGAGGAGCTGGAAGACATGGTGCAGCAGGAAAATTATGACATAGCTGCCATCATGGAAACATGGTGGTATGATTCACACAACTGGAAAGCTGCAGTGGATGGCTATAAACTCTTCAGAAGCAACAGGCAAGGAAGGAGAGGCAGTGGGGTAGCCCTGTATGTTATGGGGAGTGTCTTGATTGCCTGGAGCTTAATGATGGTGACAATACAGTTGAGGGTTCATGGGGAAGAATCCAAGGGAAGACCAACAGGGCAGATATCCAGGTGTGAGTCTGTTATAGACCACCCAACCAGAATGAAGAGGCAGATGACATATTCTATAAGCAACTAGGAGAAGTCTCACAATCATTAGTCCTTGTTCTTGTCCAGGATGTCAACTTACCAGATGTGTACTGGAAATACAACACACTGGAGAGGAAACCGTCTAGGAGGTTCCTGGAGTGTGCGGAAGAGAACTTCCTGACACAGCTGCTGAGCCAACCAGGGGAGGTGCTCTGCTGGAGCTGCTGTTTGTGAACAAAGGACTGGTGGGTGATGTGGTGGTTAGAGGCTGTCTTTGGCACAGCGATCACAAAATGATAGAGTTTTGGATTCTTGGAGAAGTGAGGATAAGGGTCAGCAGAACTGCTACGTTGGACTTCCAGAGGGCAGACTTTGGCCTGTTTAAGAGACTAGTTAATGGAGTCCCTTGGGAGGCAGTCCTGAAGGGCAAAGGAATCCAAGAAGGTTGGACATTCTTCAAGAAGGAAATTCTAAAGGTGTAGGCAGTCTTCTTGTGCCACAAGACTAGCTGATGGAGAAGAAGACCAGCCTGGTTGAACAGAGACCTTTGGCTGGAACTTGGGGGGAAAAAAGAGAGTCTGTCATCCTTGGAAGAAGGGGCAAGCAACTTGCAAGGATTACAAGGATGTTGGGAAAAAATTAGAAGGGCCAAAGCCCAGCTAGAACTCAATCTGGCTACTGCCATAAAAGACAATCAAAAATGTTTCTATAAATATATCAGCAGCTGTCCTGGTTTAGGGCAAATTTGGGAGAAAACTTCCAAAGGGGGTCCTTCCCTGCAACCGGTTCGGGAAGGATCCCTCAGAGAGAAGTGGAAAGAACCTTTTTATTTAACAGGCACAGCACCCCCCAGCAGACAAAATGAACAATACCGGATGACAAAACTCTTTCACTGCTCTGAAGAGATGACAAATTCAGAAAGTCTCTCCTGGGAGTGGTCGCTCTGTTATTGGTCCCTCCGGCACTGGGAATGGCTGCTGCAGGCCACTAAGTGCAAACTCTCGGTGTTTCCCAGGTCCCAGTCCAGAGCAGGTTCAAATGGTTCCCAGAAAAGGGAAAGAAAACCAGTCCAGGGAAAATTCAGACTGCCTAGCTAAACTAGCTAACAAGCAAAAGGAAAATCAAGAGCAAAGCGAAAGCAAGAGCAAAAAGCAAAAGCAGTCCTATGTACTGTCCCATCTGTGTCCTGTCAACTGTGGGGGAGTGAGCAGGCTGATAACAAAACAAAACTTGGCTCTTCAGAGCCAGTCTTGAAGGCACAGACCATAATATCCAGCATTAGCAGAACAAATGACTGGGGATACAAGCATCATAATGTCGCCCTAAGACATTAGCAAAAGGCAGGACAAGGAGAATATCCTTAATTGTGTGTGTGGGAAAGCATAGTGACAAAGGATGAGGAAAAGGCTGAAGTACTCAATGCCTTCTTTGCTTCAGTCTTTTATAACAAGACCAGTTTGTTCTCTGGGTGCCCAGCCCCCTGAGCTGGAAAATGGAGACAAGTAGCAGAATTAAGCCCCCACAATCCAAGGAGAAATGGTCAATGACCTGCTACACCACTTAGACACACACAAGTCCTTGGGGCTGGATGGGCTCCACCCAAGGGTACTGAGGGAGCTGACAGAAGTGCTTACCACACCACTTTCAATCATTTATCACCAGTCCTGGCTAACCAAGGAGGTCTCACAAGACTAGAGTTTAGCAAATGTGATGTCCATCTAGAGGAAGGGTTGGAAGTAGGATCTGGGGAACTACAGGCCTGTCAGCCTGACCTTGTTTCCAGGGGAGGTAATTGACCCGATCATCTTGAGTGCCATCACATGGCACCTACAGAACAGCCAGGGGATCAGGCCCAGCCAGCATGGGTTTAGGAAAGGCAGGTCCTGCTTGACCAACCTGATCTTCTTCTATGACAGGGCAACCTGCCTAATGGATGAGGCAAAGGCTGTGGATGTTGTCTGCCTGGAGTTTAGTAAAGCCTTTGACACTGTCTCCCACAACATTCTCCTGGAGAAACTGGCTGCTCATGGCTTGAACGGGTATACTGTGTGCTAGGTCTATGAATTTGCAGAGAACACCAAGTTAGTTGGGAGTGTTGATCTGCTGGAGGGTAGGAAGGTTCTGCAGAGGGCTCTGGACAGGGTGGATTAATGGGCTGAGGCCAATGGTATTCAGTTCAACAAGGCCAAGTGCCAGGTCCTGCACTTGGATCACGCCAACCTGTCGCAGCATATGCCACAGCACATGCCACAGTCGACATGGCTACAATACACAGAGTATCACCATACAATATCAGAAAGCTTTAAGCATCTGCATACACAGTAACATCACATCACTTTAGAAGGTTGCATGTGTCCACCCCTTTTGTTCTTTAGCCCAACCTTTTATACCCCTCATTGTTCATGTATTGCACCTGTGTGCCTTCTGTTCCCTTTCGTGATTGGTCAGTACACCTCAGCACTCCATGTCTCATTGCTTTCAATACTGTTCACCTGCTTTTCTCAGTAGTAGCCAATTAGGGATGAGGCTAGGCCACAGCCCCATTCCCAATTACCACAAACTGTCTACCTACACCAATCCCCTGCAGTGCTACAGGCTGGGGCAGAGTGGCTGGAAAGTGGCTCAGCAGAAAAGGACCTGGGGGTGCTGGTCAACAGCCAGCTGAACATGTGCCAGTGTGTGCCCAGGTGGCCAAGAAGGCCAATGGCATTCTGGCCTGTATCAGCAATAGCGTGGCCAGTAGGACCAGGGCAGTGATCACTCCCCTGTTCTGGGCACTGGTGAGGCCACACCTTGAATCCTGTGTTGAATTTTTGGCCTCTCACTACAAGAAAGATGTTGAGGTGGTGGAGTGCATCCAGAGAAAAGCAATGAAGAAATCCTATGAGGAACAGCTGAGGGAGCTGGAGGTGTTTAACCTGGAGAAAAGGAGGCTGAGGGGGGACCTTGTTGCTCTCCACAGCTAACTGAAAGGTGGTTGTAGCAACATGTGAATCGGTTTCTTCTCCCAGGTAACACATGACAAGACAAGAAGAAACAGCTTTAAGTTGTGCCAGGGAAAGTTTAGATTTGATATTAGGGAAAATTACTTCATGGACAGTGTTATCAAGCTGTTCAGGGAAGTGGTGGAGTCACCATTCCTGGAGGTATTTTAAAAGCTGTGTAGATGTGATGCTTAGGGACATGGTTTAGTGTTGGATTTAGCAGTGCTGGGTTAGTGGTAGGACTCAATCTTAGAGGTCTTTTCCAACCTAAACATTTCAATGATTCTAAATAATGCTTGCCCACAGCTGTTTCTTTAAAGTAGTGAATATCAAGTGTTAGCTTTATTATTACAGTGGTAATGTTCAGTATGAAACTTGTGTGATGTCTGAGAGAGACTTGCACGCTCTATAAAATCATAGCTGTCCAGTATGTCAGGTCACCCAGATTGTTTCATAAAGGGTAGAAGCATGAAGAGCAGAGTTCAATACTTTAATTTTGATGTTTCTTTTTCCCAATACTGACCAGACTTGAAATCGCAGCCTCAACCATCCCCAGTTCTAATCCATCTGACCCAGCGACAGCAACAACAAACACAGACATCCCCTGTTCCTCCTCCTGGGCTGGAGTCCTTCTCCCAGGTAAAACTCCACGAACCATTACCAGTAGATACCTCTACTGCTGTTAGCAAAATGTTACAGCTCCCCACTATATCTATGGATAACCAGGAAGTGACTGCTCACCAAACCCAGCAGAAGCAGCTAAAACCACCAAAACGGAGGACAACTCCAGCATCCAAGGTGGGTAATCGAGTTTGTCCATAGTAAATGTATAAGCATACAAAAGCTTGTATCAGCAATAGTATGGCCAGCAGGATCAGGGAAGCGATTTTCCCTCTGTACTTGGCACTGGTGAGGCCACACCTCGAGTCCTGTGTCTAGTTCTGGGCTCCTCAATTCAGGAAGGATATTGAGGTTCTGAAGCAAGTCCAGAGAAGGGTAATGAAGCTGGTGAAGGGGCTGGAGCACAAGTCCTGTGAAGAGCAGCTGAGGGAGCTGGGGGGGCTTAGCCTGGAAATAAGGAGGCTCAGGGAGGACCTTCTCCCTCTCTACAACTGACAGGAGGATGGAGCGAGGTGAGGGTTCATCTCTTCTTCCAGGTAACAATTGACAAGACAAGAGGAAATGGCCGCAAGTTGTGCCCAGGGAGGTTTAGATAGGATATTAGGAAAAATTTCTTTACGGAAAGGGTTGTCAAGCATTGGAATAGGCTGCCCAGGAAGGTGGTGGAGTCACCATCCTTGGAGGTATTTAAAAAACGTGTAGATGTGGTGCTTAGAGACATGGTTTAGTTGTGGACTTAGATTAATGGTAGGACTTGATCTTAAGGGTCTTTTCCAACCTTAATGATTCTATATATAAGTTTCTAGGGAGAAGGAGAGCAAAGACCATGGTCTGTTTCTTGTTTATAAAGCAGGAAATCCAAAGCTGAATAGTTTTTAGGTTCAAAATACAATGATGTCTCTTCCAAGCACATATCTAATTGTTCTGTGTGGAAAATGACTGTTACTATGTGATTTTTTGATTGACTTAATAGCCACAAGATGAATATTGGCTGAGGGGGATGATCACAGATGACACTTTGATATTGTGGAATAGTATGGCTTACTCTTTCAGCTCCAGATCAGGGCAGAGAATCAATTAATTAATTTCAGGTTACAATAATGTAGTTAATTTATGATAAGGGGGGGATTGTCACAGATCTAGTTAGCAGCAAAGGCTGAGCCAGTAACTGAAGAAGCCTGTAGTTAAGGGACAAGACTGTCAGTTACTTATATCTTTAATACAGATAGTGCATGAAAAGGAATTATCTTGGGTTTTTTTCTCCTTTAAGATTCCTGTCTCAGCAGTGGAGATGCCTGGATCAGCAGATGTGACAGGATTAAATGTTCAGTTTGGAGCTTTGGAGTTTGGATCAGAGCCTACGCTCACAGAATTTGTATCAACTTCAAGCAGTGAGAATACCAGCCAGGCAACCAACAATAGCTTGTACTCAAAATCTGTCAAGTATGTGTGAGCTCCCCTCCTGCATTCTTGCATGTCTTCTTTAAGGGGTCAAGTTTGTGCCAAAAACGTCAAGGCACAATTGCCATGTAATGAGAGGGAGAAATATGATGACATATAAGGTGAACATGTGCCCAGGTGGCCAAGAAGGTCAATGGCATCCTGGCCTGTATCAGCAATAGTGTGGCCAGCAGGGCCAGGGAAATGATTCTTCCCCTGTACTTCGCACTGGTGAGGTCATACCTTGAGTCCTGTGTCCAGTTCTGGGCCCCTCAATTCAGGAAGGACATTGAGGTGCTGGAGTGAGTCCAGAGAAAGGCAACAAAACTGGTGAAGGGTCTGGAGTGCATGTCCTATGAGGAGCAGCTGAGGGAGCTGGGGATGTTTAGCCTGGAGAAAAGGAGGCTCAGGGGGGACCTTCTCACTTTCTACAACTCCCTGACAGGAGAGTGCAGCCAGATGGGGGTTGGGCTCTGCTCCCAGGGAACAAGGGACAGGACAAGAGGACACAGTCTTAAGCTGCGACAGGGGAGGTTCAGGTTGGACATTAGGAGGAATTTCTTCCCAGAAAGGGTGATTAGACATTGGAATGGGCTGCCCCAGATGGTGGTAGAGTCACCGTCCCTGCAGGTGTTTAAGGAAAGACTGAATGTGGCACTTAGTGCCAAGGTCTGGTTGACAAGGTGGTATTTGGTTATAGGTTGGACTCAATGATCTCAGAGGTCTTTTTCAATCTAATTGATTCTGTGAAGTGTTTTCTGTGGATGACATCTGTCTTCTTAAAGAAGAAATTTATTTTCTAATTACAATCAAAATCTCCCTGGATGGGTCAGTATGAAGCTGGAGATTATATGAATATGTATAACCTTAAAATTAAGCTACCCTTTATAAAATTGCTATTTTATGTTTAGTTTTCCTGATTTTCAAATTTGTTTGAGGGTTTGTTCCTCACAACACAATTTTTTTTTCTGATTTTTGGTCCAGGAGAGATGGTCTTTGTACCATATATGTGTATTAGTACATTGGCACCAGATTACAAATCTGATGCTTCTATGGGATGAGAAAAAAAGCCAATCTTTCATTATGCAGAACCTCTTACTGAAATGCTAAAATGGCCAATGATAAATGATGATAAATGCCACCATACTTGTAACCCTTTTTTCTTCCTTATTCATTCAAAAATTGGCTTCAGTAAGAAGTTTCCCAAAGTTAAATCAGAAATATTATTAAAAATTAACTTTCACAATAATTTCTAGTTCTGTAAATTAAAAAAAAAAAAAAAAAAAGCTTTTTGGAAAGTAAAACAACAATCCTGCATATTTTAAAGTATTTTTCCTCTTTGCATAGTTCTGTTCGACTGCTACTTTAATGACAGAATTATGTTGTTAGAAGAGACTGTATGTTTCTCATCATATACCAGACTTTATGGATCTATTTGTTTAAAAAAGAGTTTATGTTCATTAATATATCCTTTGAGAAGGTGAAAATAACATGACCAAAAAAAGTGCCTGTGTGTAAACTCTTGTTTTGGTTGGGCTGGCAAGAGGAAGATGAATGGTGCTTAGTGCAGCAGATAGTTTTGAAGCAGTGATTACTGGGGACCAAAGTAAAATTATATATTTTTTCTCATTATTAGATTTTCTAGTATAAATAATGTATATTTGACTCCATGTTTAAGGTAGTTCTAGATAACTATATAGGAGCTGATATTTTCACAAAGGTACTTGAGATGTAGTGTGCCATGTTGATATATAATTTTTACTTTTTCCAGTGATCCTTTGAATACCTCTCTGCCAATATCCAATACAGTACAGGAGTCCACCTACACAACCTCTGCTGTCAGCTCTTCCAGTGTGACCTGCTCATCCCAGAGCACCAGCCCAGTAACAACTTCTTCCTATGAGCAGACTTCTGTGCTTAGTAGGATAGTGTATGAAAGCTCCATGGCTCCATCTGAACCAACCCCTGTTGCAGTTACAGTGAGTGAAATTCTGAAATAAGACTTTTAAAAAAGGGAAATATTCTTATCAGTGTTAGACTTGTATTACCCAAATATGTTAATATTTTAACCAAGCCAAGTGGTATTTTTGATTCTCAAGTCCATTCTGTTGTTTTTTCTTTTCCTATTTTGTAGCCATTTCTTGTATATGGGATATAAGAGCCTCTGCTTTTATGGGTTTTGACATCTTAAATTGCTGTTTGACCTTTATTCTTAGTAACACTTAACATTCTAGTTGAGTTTCCTTCCCTGAAGCTTAGTTTTTAAAAAAGGAACTATTTCTGTATGTAAATATCACTCATGGTATTTTGCCGTAAATTGACCATTTCCATTCAAAGGTATATTATTTATTAAATTAATATGGCACCTAGAAAATTAATCCCAAACTGTTTGTGGCCCTTCCAACATTATTCTTTTGTTTGATTTAAACTGCAGTTGGAATTAGTTTCATCTTTTATTTAAAAAAGCATAAGGAGAGATCTAATCTAGAACATAGAGAGTCTCAGGAGACATTCAAAAGCACCTACTCTATTTGTATATGGAATGTAGGTTTGTTTTAAGAGAATTTATTTTATCAAATATTTAAGGAATTTGTGAGAATTTGTAAGTTTATTTACTCCTAGCCTTTGTTATATAATGGCTCAGTCACACTTGTCTTCTGCACTAGCTCGTATTTACTGGTGAGGATCAAGCATAGACTATCCACTTCTGTACTCCAGCGTTATCCAAAAAACAACTCGTGTCTCTCAAGTCTTATCTTTCAATGGAAAAAAATTGGCATCTCTGTGTAACTTGGATAGTTAAGATTGTGAGTTGCATTAGATCAAAAACGCAACCATTTCCTATATGTTATAGCAATTCTTTCTTTCATATCAGTGTGAACCTGAAGTTTATGTTATATACAGTAGATGGGATGGTCTCCAGCTGATGGGTGCATTATGTATTTTGTATGTTCCATACACCTCACACTCGAGACAACTTTATTATGTGGTTTTGTTAAAGGCTATAAAAAAGTTAATTTTCTGTCTTTTTGGTCTTTCAATTTAGAATGAATATAGAATTTTGCATGAAGCATGTTCTGTGTGTGGTTTGGTCTGCAAATTTAATATTCCTATTTGATAATTTATTTATCCATTTCTTCTTTGTTTACAGAATGGACACAACAGTGTTAGAACACAGGCAACTCTTGACAGTAAGTTTACAAAGCTTGGTTGTGCAGAGGACTTTCTGATCCTTCCTTACTACTTGCTGTGTGCACAACTGGAGCAGTGATGTCTGGTTTAAGATTTTACATTGTTCTCACTGACTATTTTATTACTGACTCTCTTGAGTTTATTATGTATTTCCGTAGGATATACTACTTGCTGCTTGACTAGAACTGAAGTGTGAAAGCAGCTCTATTAAATCTACAAACCTAAGCAGTCTTAGAATTAAAGAAGCTGATTTGCTGCTGCTTTCTTTTGAATTTATCTGCCAAAATTAGGAGAAAATATTAAAAAATATAAAATTAAAAATTAATACAAAAATTTTTAGTAATTCTTCCAATTCTCAGTTGGGAAGCTGTGAATAGCATTTAGCTGTAATGACACAAAGTGACATTCTTAGAATGCACCTCTCATTGGGTATAGTGCTACTTGTGCCCTATTAGAAGCCCATGGGGAATAAGGGTGACTAACATGCTCCCTCTGCCAGGTACCTTGCTCCCTTGCAGTGGAGTAAGAATAACATAATACTGGCTCTGATACAGGCATTACTGTTATCTTCATCTTGGCCAGGTTCTAATGTGGTATTTTACTTGTAGCATCCCTACATCTCTGTTCCTGGAGTTAAAAAAATTAAATTCTAGTAATTAATCTTCTGACCTGTGCTGCTCTGTGAAAATTTTCAAGGGCAGCAGCGTGAATTAACATCTTTTGGAATTCCAACACTTTAAGTCTGTCTTCCTCTTAAGCATCTCTTCAGGTAGGTCACTAATAGGGCAGACTGGTTTTTTTATACTTCTGTGTAGAAAGAAGTTGGGCATTCAAACCTATAAACAATATTTTGTTAGTGCTAAGTTAAATTAAAATGAGCAGGAGGAGTGTATATGCCTGTGGGAGCTCAGCGCATCACTCCTGATATCCAGAGCTACCGAGAGAACCCTTGGGGGGCTTGGGAGTCTTAGAATGTTGCCAAAAGCACTTGGTGGCTTGATTTTGATCCATCTAAAGATGTGCCACCAATGTATGAGGAGATGGAACCTGTGAGAATCACTTGAGTGTGAATGGTGAAGAGAAGATATCATTATAAGGTAAATCACAAATTTTGGGGTTTTGGTACAAGGGGGTTATGGAGATAAGATAGAGAAATCAGGACGTGTCACCAAGCTCTTCTTTCTTCTTCCTATCTTCCATTTTCTGTTGTGATGTTGGCATTTGTGGATTGGTCTAGGGTGAGGGTGTACTTGGTGACGAGGGTGATAGGTATTGGAGATAAAAGGTAAATATGATATACGTAGTTTTTGTTATAAAAGATGCGGCCGCCTTGGGGGTGGGCAGAGTGCCTTTGGCTGCCGTGCTAGTCAGATCCTTCGGGCAGAGAAGAGACTTTGTAGATAAGAAATAATAAACAATTCTGAAGACAGAAAAAACCTAGCATCCAGACTTATCTTTTGAAGCCCAGCGTGCAAGAACCATCCTAAGCGTGTGTGAGAGCAGAGACAGACAGCCGAACCCCATATATACCCAAAGAGTTACCATTTGAATGATTGTTATATATAAAAACAACTTTTCAAGTGGAAAAGTTTCTTACTCTTATGTACAGAATTAATGAACAATGTATGAAATTCACTACAGGACTTGTTTTTTTTTTTGCTATGGAAAACAAAGATCTGAGAATTCCTAGTATTTTTGTAATTATTCTGTAACAGCTTTATTAGACCCTTTTTCTGAGCCAGTTCCCCTTTGAGAACACTTTTGGTCTTTTCTGTATTTCAAGCACATAAACTGGAATCAGTCTTCTTCCATGTATCTATTTCATTAATCCAAACTATTATGTATTTTCTCTTTTTAACATTTGAAAGTAGTGACATTTTCCCTTCTGCATGTGTTGATAATATTCTTAGTTCATAGGATGGTTTGGGTTGGAAGGGTTTTCAATTTTAGTTCCAACACCCTGCCATAGACAGGGATACCTTCCACTAGACCAGGTTGGTCCAAGCACCATCCAACCTGGCCCAGAACACTTCCAGAGATAAGGCAGCCACAGCTTCTCTGGGCAACTTGTGCCGGTGCCTCACCACCCTCACAGGGAAGAATTTCTTCCTAATATCTAATCTAAACCTACCCTCTTTCAGTTTAAAGCCATTCCCCTCTGTCCTGTCACTCCATGCTCTTGTGAAAAGTCCCTTTCCAGCTCTCTTGGAATCCCTTTAGGTACTGGAGGGCTGCTACAAGGTCTCCCTGGAGACTTTTCTTCAGGGTGAACAATCCCAACTCTCTCAGCCTGTCTTCACAGGAGAGGTGCTCCAGCCCTCTGATCATCATCTTGTCCCTACTTTGGACTCACTCCATCAGGTCCACCTTCTTCCGATGTTGGGGCCTCCAGAGCTGGACACAGTACTCCAGGTGGGGGGGGGTCTCATGAGCACAGAGTAGAGGGGCAGAATCCCCTCCCTCGACCTACTGGTTGCACTGCTTTTGATGCAGCCCAGGATACACTTGGATTTCTGGGCTGCAAGTGCACACTGCTGATTTATATTAATTTTTTCATTCACCAAGACCCCCAAGTCCTTCTCCCCAGGGTTGTTCTCAATCCATTCTCCACTCACCTTGTATTTGTGCTTGGGATTTCCCTGACCCAAGTGCAGGACCTTGCACTTGGACTTGTTGAACTACATGAAGTTTTCTCGAGCCTGCCTGTCAAGGTCACTCTGGATGGCATCCCTTCCTTCCAGCATGTTGACCGCATCACACAGCTTGATCTCTTCAAGAAACTTGCTGAGGGTGCACTCAATCCCCCTGTCCATGTCACTGACAAAGATGTTAAACAGCACTGGTCCCGACACCAATCCCTGAGGAACACCACTCATCACTAGTCTCCATTTGGACATTGAGCCCTTAACTGCAACTGTTTGAGTGCAACCATCCAGCCAACTCCTTATGCACCGCGTGGTGCACCCACCAAATCCATGTCTCTCCAGTTTAGAGACAATGATGTTGTGTGGGACAGTGTCAAATGCTTTGCACAAGTCCGGGTAGATGATGTCAGTCACTCTTCTCTCATCCACCACATTCCCCTTTTTCAGTCAGTGGGAACTTCACTGGACTGCCATGACTTCTCAAATATGATGGATAGTGGCTTAGCCACTTCCTCTGCCAGTTCCCTCCAGACCCACAGATGTATCTCTTTAGATCCCATGGATTTCAGGTTCCTTAAATGGTCTTGAACCTGATCAATAGAATTTCCTTCTCTGTTGTCAGTTATCCTCATACTTATTGCCAAGGCCAAGACTTCTTGATTTCTGTTTGTATAGCAATCTAGTAACCCGACTTGAGTCATTTAGTGAGGAAAGCAAAACAGTAACTTGAACAAACTGTGATGTGTATCTTCTGAGTGTATATGTGAATTTTCTTTTGTGACCATTCTAAGATTGTCTTTACATGCATTGCAAGTTAGTGATGACCTACTGGCTAGTGGTCTCTGATATGGTATAGAAGCATGGTCCAGCAGAAGGCAGGGCTCAACTCTCTCTTGCTTTTATTGGTGAATGAGTGCCTCTAATTCTGTGTATTATCTTCAGAGAACAAGAGATAAGTGTAGAAACAGCTGAGTATTCTGTTGGGCAGTAGAGTTGTTCAATGTCTTAGTATAGTGATCATTTGGAAAGGTACATCTGTGGTAAACGAGTTCTACTCTGTACTTAAAAGTACTATTCATGCTTAAAGTTTTTGTTATCTAGGTCACATAAAGTTAGACAATATTTGGCAACTCTTTAGCCATCAAAAGTGCTTAATGCTGTACCCAGTTGTGGCCTTTTATCATAGCTTCTTTTATTCTACTGCATTAAACATTTGACTCAGTTCTCTGAACTGATAAGTTGTATGTGCCCTTGTACTCCAGCGATCCATGTATTAAACATCAATGGTGCTGTGTAGGTTGCAATGAAGAAGCAGAGCTGTAGGTAAAAGCAGATTTGTATGGCACAAATTACTTCCGTTTGTGGAACCAAATGCAAGGAATTTCAAAGTGAAGATTGACTTGTGAACAAAAGGTCATAATCCAGATAGTGGGAGTTTAAGTGCAGAAGACTAGTTTGCTACACACATAGCATTGAAAATTATAAATCTACTGTAGGTGAAGAGCCTAAAGGGAAAAAATGATAGTTATGTTGCTGTTTGAATTTTCATTAATAGCCTTATTCTTGATACTGTTATTGGTTCTTACTGGTCAGGTTTTTGTAAACCAAGGGGAGAACACTGTTGTGTTCCTGAATCCAGGCTAGTATGTCAAGTATGCTGGAATTTGTCTTTAAATGTATCTTTTTAATTTGTTGCAGCTACTTCATCAGTTCCTGTGCTTAAGACAGAGCCTTCTCCCTCACTACCTTCTGCTGGTTCTCTGCCCAGCATGGTGTCCACTACTGCTTCACTTCTGCCTTCAGCATCGCAGCATGCAGGAACTTTGCCCAGCTTTTCTCAGTCCAGTGATCTGGCCAGCAGCTCACTCTCACAGTTAAGCAGGTACAGTAGGAGTTGTGATAAACTGAAAGGGGTTCAATTGTCAGGAAAGACAGACATAAGGGTGATTGTGTATGGGGCTGTCAGGCACCAGGGTCTCTCTTTCTGACATTAACTAGAATTAGGAGAGAGATTCAAAAGAGGCTAGGATGTTTCTGGTTACAAAGTATGAGCTCTGGGCTGCCTCTTAATGATAGAGCAGCTGCTGCCCATGGTTGTCTTGGTTTAAGACAAGTTATGAGGTGGACGCTTTGAAATAAGTTACCTCCCCTTTAGTTTTAACCAGTCCCTTTCCACCAATAAGGAGATATAAATATTGTTATAGATGAGTAATGGGATGATTGGCTCTCGCAATTAAGGGATGAACATTGTGTGTATGTTAAGAGAAGTTTTACTGATGTATAGTTATGGTATTGTAGTTTGTTGTTTAGACGTCCTCTGTTCTCCCCATAGTCCCCTTTCCCCCCCTGTGTATTGTTGCCACAAGACAGCCTGGGTTGTCCGAGACATGTGGAGGGAGGGTGTGTACATCTGCCCCTTGCATGGGGCGGTTGAGAATGGGAAAAGCTTGTTGATAGGGGATGCAGCATGACAACACCTCACCTCCAATCAAGTTACAAGAAAGTAGTCTCCTCCAATGGATGGCGAAGAAGAGTTGACTGACAGACTTTAGGAGAGGCCAAGGTTGCCTGATGCAACCCCCAGGGGTATAAAAGGTGGAGCAGCCATTTTGTAGACAAGCTCCTGGCAGACGGTCACACACTCCCAGTGCACTGTCCTTTTTCCTTATTCAGTCCTTTGTTGTATTTTGTTAAGGTTTAATAAACCTTTAAAATTTTAAAAGTGACAGGTCATTTCTCACAAATATGAGTAGATAGAAGTGAAAAAATAACAGTTTACAAAAAAAAACAAAACAGAAACAGGCAAACATAATAACAGTAATAGTCACTAGTTACAAAATTGCTGGAATCTCACAGACTCCCTGGGAACAAGGAGAAATTTAAAAATGGCAGAGTAACCCCTCCCCCAAGATGGCACCCTCCACAGACAAGCATGTGTGGAAAGACAAAGATGGCTGCAGCCCTCCCCCCTCTTTTCTCTCCAGTGGCAGTAGCAGCTCCATTGGTGAATGTGGCTGGCACACTCTGGCAGCTGGAACTTGGTCAAGGGCTAGAACTCGTGGAGAGACTTTGCCTTCCTCTTGGCAGAAGATGGCAAGGCAGCCAGCTGGGGCAACTTGGACTCTGTACCTTTCCATTTCCACTGGGCACTGCTGGTGGGCTGGGGCGATTGTATGGAGCGGGGGTGCAACCCTCTAGGAAAAAAACAAAAGAAACCCAAAAGAGAGCCTCTTCCCACTGGTGCCTTGACTCTATCTCCCTGCAAGAACAAAGGGAAAAAAGCCAGAGCCATGAGGCAAGAGAGAGTTCTGCCTGAGTGCCTCAACCTCAAAAAACCTGGGCACCTCCCAACCCTTGTGTGGTTGTTTTCCTGCTGCAGGGTCTTAAAGAGACAGTAACAATGCTGGGCACAGATAGATATGGAATACAATAACATTTTGGGTTACCCAGGACAGTGGTTTATAAACAACTTAGTGTTTCAAGTAGCTCTTGCTTCAGTCATGTCAGCTAAATTGATTCCCCTAGTTTATTTTTCCTCATTTTTCTGCAGTGCTTGCTGTTTGTTTTGTGTCGTATGTTTGAAGTTATTCCCTAACAATTTACTTCCCGGCTAATTTTGAAATATTGTGATTTCATTTATATTTGTATTTCTTAAAATTAGAAAATGGGAATGGTTCCACATGGAAAGTATGTGCCTTTTTCTAAAACATTTCCTTAAGACGCTTTGAAATGTCAGATTAGTGTTCCTGGAAGTGCATTTAGCACAGCTTAGCTCATTCACACTGTCTGTCTGATATTTTAGTGCCTGTCACTTGAGCTTTGTCCTTGGACAGGTGATATCCTGAGGCTGTGCTGATTATGTTTTAATACTCATCTTTGTACTGTATTTATTAATATAAGAAACTAATTTTATGGGCTATCACAGACTTTTTTTCTGTTAGACAGCTAGGACATAGTCTCTTAATGCACTAGTGTTTTCTGTTGAATAAAATGGTAAATGTGTCAAACAACAATAATTAATTCATTCACGTTGAAAATATATCCCCACATTTGTTTGTTGAAAAGCTGTGTACATTGGTAAAAATTTTAGTTGGAGGATTGATGCTGTTAGTCAGATACAAAGCACCATGAAAGATGATTCTTGAATTCCAAGCATGTCTGGCTTGGTTGTGCTGGTGGCTCTTGTCTGTCTCTACCATAGGTCAGATAGTGAATCAAGGCTTTTAGAAGAGCTGGGGAGAGTGGGCAAGGGAGTGGTTTAAAAATGTATGTAGGACTGAACTGTTTTTTTCCTTGCTGCTTGAAGTGGTGTCATAATTTCTGCAGGCAGAGAACAGTTTTAAAGAGTCAAAGTAAAATTAATCTATGGAACTGCCAACATTTATTCTGGTCCCACACCTCAAAAGAGCTGCCAGAAGTGTTTGCCCTTTAATTAGGGCATATAATTTAGCCTGCAACTTTGCTATGAAAACTACTGTATTTTCTTGTGACTATTTCCATAGAAAGCACTAAAATATTTGTTATGGTTAGGATCTCTCTTGCTTCTGATTTCAAATGAGGAGGGTTTTTTTGGACACCAAACCATACATAGTTTTTATATCTTTGCTTTGTCAGTGTTCAATTTGTTCATTGTGCTGTAAGTTATGTTCTTAACCTTGAATGTAAGGTATAACTTCTGTCACTGTAAATGTTTAAAAAACCATTTCAGTCACTTTTCAGGGAGATCTTAGGATTACAGATGTATGTCAGTGCTGCTGTTAGTGCCAATAGTTCACAGGCCTGGTCAGTTAGGAAAAAAAGATGGTGCTAAAGCAGAGTTGCTTTCTAAAGCAAAGCTATTGCAAATGTTTTTAATCAGGGGATTCTTTATTTTCATATTTTACAGTGTATGTATAAAACAGAACTAATAGTTCTGTTTCATCTTTTCAAAGAGGAAATTGGTTTTGGTAGGGTGTAGTGGTATTAATGGGCCTTGATTAAATTGACAAATTCTATAGTAGTAAGGCTAACTTTTGGGCTTTCACAGATGGTCCTCTTTTGCTGGGGTTTTTTTTTTTTGAGCCCTGTCTTTTGATGGTTTCTTGGGGCCTTTGGTATAGTTATGGGGCAAATACCCTGCAGTTCTCATTGGTTGAACTAATGTTATACAGGTTATGTGAGAAATACCATAATGACTCAAACGAAAGCACTATCTCACCTAATTAATACTTGTGCCCTATGGCAAGCAGCAGCAGTTGCTTATGGAAAGAATGAGAAACAAGCCATGTGTTTCTGTGAGCGTTCTTCTGGTTTTGGACTTTACATAATTCCTGAACCAGCATTTATTTTTTTCTAAAAATATAGTAATTTGATAATTATAAATGAATGGTGTTTTAGATGTTTCTTGTTAGTAATAGTTGTTTCTGTACTTCATTTTTTTAATTAAACCGTAGTAGGATATTAGTTAAAGGGAAAATGTTATGGGGGTGTGTGTGTGTATATATATACACGTTTCTACAGACAATTTTTTCTTTATTATCCTACTGTGTGTATATGTGTATACACATAGCTACAATTTTTATTCTTTAACTAATATTCTACTACCTACTCTATTTGTATACATGTATGTGTGTATATTCATACATATATATTTTAAATGTTTTAGGAAAAAATAATTTTATTGACTGTGAGAAATGACTGCTCACTTTTAAAATTTTAAAGGTTTATTAAACTTTAACAAAAAAATACACAAAAGGACTAAATAAGGAAAAAATACAGCACTGGGAGCCACCGTAACTATCAGCCACATGCTCATCTACAAAATGGATCCTCTGCCTTTTATATCCTTAGCCCCTCCCAAAGTTTTGTCAGTCAACTCCTTCTCTGCTGTCCATTGGTGGAGATTACCTTCTTATATCTTGATTGGAGGGCAGGTGTTGTTATGCTGTGCCATGTTAATAAGCTGGCCTTCTCTAAATGCCCTGACTACTGAGGGTATTACAAGGGGGAGGGGAAAGAGGACTATGGGAGAACATATTACAGTAACATCACTATACATTTTAACATCTGCATAATATCTATCCCTTAATTGTGAGAGCCAACTATTATATTACTCATCTATAACCTTAACTCTTTGCAATTCCTTTTTAGCTCCCTTTCCAATCATCAGAGCAGCTTCTCCCCTGCCTCAGTGTTGTCTTCAAGCACATCACATGTGGTAAGTCCTATTTGCATTTCCACGGATATTTGGCATATAGTCAGTTTATCTGACGATTAAGACCCTCTCTTAGTTCAGTGTGTTCCAGTATGCTAATAACCGAAACAAGAGCTTTATCTCAGGGAAGGAGGACTGCCAGCTCTCTAGTGGTAAAAAAAGTCTTTACCACTTGTGATTTGTACTTGATCAGGACTAGCTGTTACAGAGACTTGCCAGTCACACTATTGTAGAGGAAATTTTTGTGCCAGCAAGGGAGCATGGAATATAGAAATAATTTTTTATAAAAAATGTGTTTAAAAAACAAATAAAGCTTTAGATGTGGCTGTCTGAAACTGCTCTAAAATGTGGGTCCTTCGCAGACTCCACTGGAGAGATTAGCTGGCAAAGTGCAGGTGATGGAGTGGTACATGTCATGACAAATGTTTCAGGACAGATGATTTTAGAGTTTACCATGTGACATTGTTGTCACATGTGTATTTAATGCATTAAAGATAACAAGGCAAATGATAGTGAACACAGTGCTCTAGATGAGGTTGCACAAATGAAAGTCAGAGAGACACTGCCTTGTTCTGTCTTTACAATCCCATTTGGGGTGTGCAGATAGGTTACTGCTTTTCTTTATGCTTGAATTTTTGTTTGTAAGGCTCCACCCTTGTTTTGTATGTAACTTTAAAATCACACTTATCAAAATGTACTCCTTTTTTGCTGTCAGAGTTCTTTTTGGCTTCTGTGTGTCGATGACACTGTTTTGCAGTTGTGATCAGCTTACAGCTAAAGCACTGTATTGTGCTGAATTCAAACCAGGAACTCCTTTATCCTCATGTGTTCCAGTAATACATTTTATTTGTGTTTCAGTTTACCACACTGACTCTGTTGTGGGGCACTGCAGTTTCAATCTTTTAAATTCCACAAATGCACTGAAGAAATCACAATAGCAGTGTCCTGTATTTTGAAAATAAATATTGTCTTTTGGAAGAATATAGTTTATTTAACATAACAAATACTAGCTTAAAGGAGTATACAAGCAAAAAGGGCAAGAAATAATGCAAGGGAGTGACATTTGAGTTACTGTGGTATAATTTTGTGATGATATAGCAGTTTGAATCTGTCTCATGTAATAATTTTCTTTGAATGCTTAAAAATCACAAGCATGCAACTTAATTGCTTGCCTGATACATAGATAATGCATTATTTTTTACATGTGCTGCTGTTACTTAATAGATTGTTGGATTGTTGGGTTTGATTTTTAGTTTTGTTCCCTCCCCCCCCCCGCATCTTTCACTGTGCCTCATTTGCTCTGTGATCCTCAATCTTTTTGTCTCCTTTCTAGCACACTAGTGTTGAGAACACAACTTCACTTCAGCCTTCAACAACTTTTTCAACTGCTTCAACCTCAGCCACTAGCACCACCTCTTCGGTTGTCAGCATGGCAAGCAGTATGAACACTACAGCTAGCCTTGGCCTGAGTGTCACCAGTGTTTCTGCTACCACACGGGCAGCTCCCTTAATGTCTTCAGGTTTGCAATAGTAACAGTTTATGTGGAGAGACAGAGGACTTCAATCAGCAGGGCTGTCAGTTGAGCATCTTGCCAGCTATAGCTACGCTAAGAAATCCACGCTTGACTAGCATTTTCAGC
Source organism: Haemorhous mexicanus (assembly GCF_027477595.1). NCBI lineage: Eukaryota > Metazoa > Chordata > Aves > Passeriformes > Fringillidae > Haemorhous > Haemorhous mexicanus. The sequence goes on from NC_082380.1 coordinate 137,654, forward strand.
ATGCTTTATTTTCCGGGTTATAAAATAAAATTGCCTGGGTTTGTGTATTTGAGATATTTGTTAGGACATTATGTGGCATTTATGTAACATATTCCATCCCCAAAGAGCTTTGTTAATAGAAACCAGAGTAATTCTGACTTTGGAAGTTTTGGACTAGATTGACCCTGTTTGTATTCCAGGTTATAATCAGCTCTTTGCTGTGAGTTCACATTAGCTTTAATTTCAGTCTTCTCTGTGACTTGAATTTATTTGTCAGTGTCAAAATATACTGCAGTGTCCTCATTATCATATGCCACTTCCCTATTGCCACATCTAGAGAAAGGAAAAAAGTGTCTGATGTCTGGGTCATTCCACAGAAAATAGCACTTCAGAAAAAGGAATGACAGAGGGAAGGTTGGGAGGCTTCTTGCACTGAAATGAAAGCAATACTAAATTCTCTTTCTTTTCTAATTAGCCTGAACTGCTAAAAGAACATCATAGGGAGGGAAGTGAATGGTTTAAATATTGAGATCAGACTTACGTACAGAAGAATTTCTCATTTCCACAGCTTGTAAATAAAGTTTCTGATGACTGGTCAAAATTATTTTTTTTACTTTTTTGCTTCCTAGCTCTGCTTCATGTAGGCAATTGAAACTGTTTCAATTTCCTCTTTGCTATTCCCAGGTGCAGTAAGTCACCCACAAAAAGTATGCTGGCAACATTTAGTGCTTTCCAGTCTATTGCTGGTGATAAGGGGCAATGTGTTGACAGAGCAGAAAATTAAAGGAGATAATTTGCTCTTAGACTGAAAACAATGCCTGAATTTTGCCTTCAGGAGAGGACCAAGGAATGGAGACGTTCCAGAAATTATTGTAATTCTCTTGGACAGAGTAAATAACAAAATTAGACTGTTCTCTGATGGGACACTTTTCAGTCTTTAATAGCCTATGGTTTCCCTTCCTTGAGGCATGGTTAAACTCTCTAGGCTATTTTGAGCATTTTCATCAACCAGCACAAAATTCTTCTGTGTAGTTCTGCTTTTACAAACTAAGACAGTGCAGCTGCCAGGACTTGTGAGCTATCTTGTCTCAATGCTGAAACCTTTTCTTTTCTAAAGACTTGTTAAAGTGCCTGTATTTTAATTCTATAGGCAAAGCTCCCCCAAATCTGCCTCAAGGTGTATCACCCTTGTTGCATAACCAGTATGTTGTGGGACCTGGAGGACTTCTGCCCGCCTACCCAGTAAGCAATTTGTTTGTCCTTGATTGATTAAGCCTTGGTGCAAGTGAGCCCTCCAGACCTGCTGTTGTCTATGCCAACACATTTCTGTTGGCACATGTTGCACCTGGAATTCTTGTTCCAAATGCTGAAGAATGTTAAATGTATTCAGCGAGGGTTTACTGTTGATAGTAAACTGTATAAGTGTTGGTACAGACCTGATCTGGCTGCTGTTGTAGGTAAACATGCATGTTGCTATGGTTTTCAGCGTTATCAGGTTTTAGGCCCTTTGAATAAAATTAGATCCATTTAGGTTTGTATTACTGGAGTAGATAGTATTATGTAGTAATGTAATAGTAATAGTGCATAGTAATGGTTGAAATGTGCCATGTATCCTGTCTGTCATACTTTGATAGATTGCATGTAACTTTTTGGTGTCTGACCAGGGTGAACATATTTTTGGTTATCTGTTTTTTGAATCAGAAACTTAATTCTAATAATTCTTCTATATTACACTGAATGCGAGGGGGATACCATAGGTTGCTTTGTGTTCTAGTAATCAAATCTTAAATCTTGCTATTTTCAGAAGTAATTATTACAGCAAGGAAGACTGTTGCTCTTACTCCCAATTCTGAATGCCCTGTAGATTTTAAACAATTTGATGAATGATGCATCTGCGAAAACCATATTGAACATGCAACAGTAATATTCTCAGAGGACTGCTGTCACAAGGAAGCAACATCAAAGTGAAAAGCCGTTTTAAACTTTGCTCTACTAGCCTTGAAATGCTACAGTGCACCATGATAGCACAATGTGACATATATCTGTACATCTCTAAAATAGACTGGGCCTAGGTCAAACTGTTTAAACAGAGCCCCAAATTGATCATCATCAGAGAAATGTGTTATAATGTTTTATTTTTTATCTGTCTTTAAGCAGATTTATGGTTATGATGATCTCCAGATGCTTCAATCCAGGCTACCAATGGTAAGTAAATGGCTTGCTTTATTTAGTTTTAAACAAGTTATCTTCAGTGTTGATCATTTGTGCAACACAAATTAATTCATTTGATAGTGACTGGGAGCTTATCTCTATGTTCTATATTCTGTTTTTTTAATCATCCAGTTTTCTAGGTCGTATAAATTGATACAGTGAAACTGTCAATTTGCAAACAGAAGCAAATGTGCTCTGTGCTTGTGAAGTGATATACTGAATAAATAGACTCCACAACTAGATGCAGTTATGAAGTGGGTATGTATTGTCAGCACCCGGCACAAGCGAGGTAGTTCTTGTGAAAACTTGTGCCCTGAGCCCTGGTCTGAGCCTCATCTTTATTCACAAAGGTGTTCCATATGCAATACATTACACAAGCTTTTCATACATATTCAACCCCTGGCCCCGCCTGTCCTCGCCTCGCATGGTAATTAGATCCACGCCCTTCTGGGCATGCGTTGTTTGCTGTGGTGGTCGCACAGGGGTCTTTGGTGGTCTCTGAGGCCGAAGATTGTGGTCTTCCTCATGATTGAACTTATGAACTTTTCTCCTTTGCACATGTGCTTTTGGTCCCTTGGTGCTTATCTGAGTACATCTGTCGGTCTTGATGATCTTGGAGACAGAGGAGCCCCTTTATCTGGGTTCCTTGCATCCCTTGGTCTTCTCGCTGTATTGTTCTTTATGCAAGAAGCTTCAGAAATTTGCATTTTCCTATGCCCTTTGTACCATGGCAGAGGTTTCTTTAGTAAAAAGGTTAAAATTCAACACATAATTCTACAAGCTAAAATTTAAATGCTTAATTCATATTGCTAACTCAAGTGAACTCCAAAAATCTCTATTTCACTTGTGAGTTGAGAAAATTTTAATTGTTATAGGGAGAGTATGACATGTTGTCAAAGCTAGTTGAAGTCTGTGTCAATGTTTTCTTTTACCAAGAGGTAGGATTGAACAGCAAGTAAACAAATTGGCAGCCCGTAGGTGCATCTGACAGCTTTTGGAGGTGCTCATGTCACTGAAACTGCGGGGAAAAACAAATAACCTCCAACAACATTTTTAATTTTAGAGAGTTATTACTGTATTCTGGCCAGGATGTACCACAGAAATCCTCTCATCCACACTTAGGCCAGATGTGCAGAGAGAATCATTCCATGACACACGTTTTTGCAGGATTTTCTCCCAAACTTTATAGTCAAATCTCATAGTGATGCACTGTTTTAGAGTTCATTGGTCCAGAGTTGAGCAACCCTCAGTTTTCAGTTTCCCATTGGATCTGAATCTCCTCGCCTCCAATGTTAATTAGTTTTTCCTGGGGCAAAGGCAAACAAAACCCCTTGACTAAAGTTATGCAAAAATTTTTAAACTGGTATGTTTTCCAACACTCATAGGTGGTGATCTTTGCATGTGCATCATGGCAACAAATGCAGGTGAGCTGCAGGAGGGAGAGTAAATGAAGTTTTCTTCTTTACCTGGATCAAGAATGTAAATGGCTTCAGTGAAGCTGAGAGTTAGATTCACAAAGAGTCTCAGCCTAGATGGCAGAAAGGTAAATAATTTTGTTTTCAGAAAACTAGGACAAGGATCTTGAAGAGAACGTTTGGTAGTATGTTACTGAGAAAAGTCACCGGATTTAGTGATTCAGTGCATCTCTAGATGCAGAAATGGAGCAACGAGCAGTAATCTGAAAAGAAATATCACTGGATGAATGCCATAGATAAAGGTCGAAGTCAGAACCAGGTCTTTCATGTGGAGTCTGGGGACAGCCAGAGTGAGATAGTCAAAGGTAAATACAGGGATGTCCAAGACAAAACCCTGTCCAGCTGCACAGCCTGAACACCTGTCTCGAACTCAGGCAACTTTATTTTATAACCCAGCAAATAAAGCATGCTGAAAATGCTAGTCAAGAGTGTAGATTTCTTAGTCCAGTTATGGCTAGTCTTAGGAAGAATGACTGAAGGAGCTGGGGTTGTTTAGCCTGGAGAAAAGGAAGCTCAGGAGAGGCATTATTGCTCTCTACAACTACCTGAAAGGAGGTTGTTGTGAGGTGGGTGTTAGTGTTATTAAAAACAGAGTTCAAGATAAAGAAGTTTTGTAAAGTTAAATAAGGGATAAAAAAAAAGAGACAAAAGCCCAGTGCCAGGGTGCTCCTAGCAAACAGCCAAAGGACACACCAGTACATACAGACAGTGTTATCTTTATATGGTTACATCTGTGAGGTACATGCATATTCATGTTTTCATACATTATTCAAACATTCTTGCGAGATTTCAGATGTTTTGGGAACTCCTTTGTTTGGCCTTTTCGCATTCCGACTTATCTGCATGACATCCTGTGTGTCAGGTCAATATATTTTATTTCTTCTTGTGTCTCCATCCTGCTGTTTCACATCCTCTGATAAGCATTTAGTATGTCCTCCTTAAGTTTAACATGGTATTCTCTACTTGTCCTCTGATGGTCTGGTTTGTGTCACAGTTATCTTATCACTTAGAGGATTCAGTCAACGGAAAGGGGAAAACATGATCACTTTACACCATTTGTTAGGTTACACAGAGGTATTTTAACACCTAGTGATCAGCTAAGGCCTATAATATAGCATATTCACCCCACTACTATTTCTATAAACTATGCAGTGCATACTTAAAGTTATAGATTTTGTTATACTGACAAACAGCTAAATAAAGGTATACATGATATTGTATCTGAATACTTATGATTGATGCAAAAACTAATATATAAATGCGAAAGCCAATATCATATTGCAGTCCTCTTTTTTAACAGTGTCTTCTCCCATGGAACAAGTGATAGGACAAAAAGGAATGGCCTCAAGTTGCACCAGTGGAGGTTTAGACTGGATATTGGGAAAAATTTCCTCATGGTGTTATAAATAATCAGCGAGAAAGCTAAATTAATAATGATAGCGAAAGATTTTATTTTCGCGACCAAAAATACGGTCCCTGATAGCCACAGTCAAAGAGACATTGTCAAGCCTGGGATCGGCGCTGGGTGAACTTAGATCTGACCTCTATCGCATTGGACTTCTTTCTGTTCACAAATGCAGTCTCTGGCGGGGCTGTTTTATACAGATTTTTTCTGCCTGAGGCAGAGGTGCCTCCATTTTTTGTCACCTTGCATATGCATGAAGTTTCTTTTCACTGTACAGGGCTGGACAATGCTGTTTCTTGGGAGGTGGTGGGCATTGATCATATCAGGAGAAGTCAGGTATTCAAATGTATGTTCTTGACTACCTAGGTTATTTTGATTGATGATACTTATCAAGCACTGATAGTTCTTGGGTGTTCCCAGGTGGTTCCAGGAGAAGCCCATCTCCACACCGTCCTTTTGTTTGCTAACGAGACATTCTTTCCTGCTGCCACCAGGAGTTTCGCAACTTCTATGTGGTAATCTGTCTCTGGGCTGTCCGTGGTCTGAGGCTTTTTGGATTTTTGTTACATGTATAATTTATTTAACAATTTTTATTTTATACATTTTCCACACAAGCATGAATTACTTTACATCACATATTACAATGGAAAGGGTTGTCAAGTATTGAAACAGGCTGCCCAGGGCAGTGGTTAAGTCTTCTCTGTCTGTAATGACCTGATGTAGGTTGTGGTGAAGCGATACGTGGAATAAATAGACTCCACAACCTGATGTAGGTATGAAGTGGGTATGTATTGTCAGCGCCCCATACAAGCGAGGTAGCTCTCGTGAAAACTTGTGCCCTGAGCCCTGGTCTGAGCCACATCTTTATTCACAAAGGTGTTCCATATACATTACATTGCACAACCTTGCCATGCATATTCAACTCTCTGGCCCTGCCTGTCCTTGCCTCGCATGGTAATTAGATCCACGATCTTCTGAGTATGTGTTGTTTGCTGTGGTGGTTGCACAGGGGTCTTTCAGTGGTCTCTGAGGCTGAAGGCTGTGGCCTTCCTCATGATTGAACTTATGAACTTTTCTCCTTTGCACGTGTGCTTTTGGTCCCTTGGTGCTTATCTGAGTACGTCTGTCAATTTTGATCAGCTTGGAGACAGAGGAGCTCCTTTATCTAGGTTTCTCGTATTCCTTGATCTTCTCTTGGTATTGTTCTTAATCACAAGAAGCTTCAGAAATTTGCATTTTCCTATGCCCTTTGTAACATGACAGAGGTTTCTTAAGTAAAAGGTTAAAATTCAACACGCAATTCTACAAGCTAAAATTTCAGTGGTCTCTTCCTTTCCCTTGTGTATTGCCTTTGTTTTCATATTAGCTGATCTTTTCACATTTGGAAGGGTTGTGAAATGTTGTTTAGAAGAACCTGGGCAGCCCCCTCCTGGACCAAGGGCCTTGAGGGGGGAAGCGGTGGTTGCCGCAGTTATGACGGCAGCTTCTGAGGAGGTGGCAGCTTCTGAGGAAGTGGCTCTGGGTGTAGGCACTTGATTGTTGGATGTGTTCCTGGATACAGCTGCCCCAGCTCCTATGTCTGAAGCTCTTGAGGATAAGAAAGGCTTTTCCTTCGGATACATATATTGCTCCTACTCCTGCTGGGTTGGGTCCCTGGCTGTGGTCCCATGAGTGTGTGCCTGTAACAGCAGTATTGTGCTTTCTCTACCTTTTTGCCCGAGATGGCTGGGGAGCAAAGAAGAAAATGCCCCCCATAAGACTGTTTGTAAGCCAAAGTTCTTGCATTTGGGATGGCCTTGAGACCCTGTGCCCCAAGAGGAGGGATATCCAAGAGTCCTCTGGAGATGGAGCTGAACCAACTTATCTAGTTAGAGCTCTAGTAGGAGAAGGAGGTGGTCGTTTCACTTGCTGAAGTTTTAAGGTCCCCTCCAACAGCAAGGATCACATTTTACTTCTATGAGAGCTATTGTCAAATGTGACAAACACGTTCACTCTCCTGTGAAAATTTAAAAAGTTTAATAAAGGGCAATAAGAAACAAGGACCTGAAACAGAGTGGGAATTTAATAGAATAGAAATCCATTTCAGATTTAGGTGAAATGTGCCACTTTGAATTATTAAGTCTGTAGCTTGCTAACATACGTGAACTTGTTTAGTCTGTTAGCTTTGCTGCAGTCACAAAAACTGCCTCAGCCGAGGAAAAAGGAATGCAATTTCCAAGCTGAAGAGATAAGAAGGGCCCCTTGAATTTTGAAATGAAGGCAAGTGATGGACAGGATGACCAGAGAGTTTTCTCTGTACAAGGACTAGTTGGAAGTTGTAACGCGAAACCACTAAAATGAATATGTATGAACCTTTTGTGAAACTCTATGCATATGTACCAGTAAGGGGGGGATAAAAAAGGATTGGGAATTCTCAGGGGCACGCATGTCCTTTAGGGGGAGCAACCCCCACATGCATCCAGCGCTGTAATAAACATACTGGCTTTACAACTTTTACAAAGTTGTAGAGTTAGTTTTTTTCTGCAAATCAGACCATAGAGCAAAGGGTATTATGGCAAGGTCCATCTTGACACTCAGCCAAGAGCACAGTTATCTTTGTGGATACCCCTTAAATGCCTTTTCCCTTCAACCTGTTGCATATTCACATATCCTTATGAATAGTAAGCTTTTCCCCATACTAGTTTACATGTTCCAAGAATTGTTTAGCATGTCTCCTCCTTGGATCCGCCTTTTTAGAGCATGCTTATTCCTTGGTTGTGGTTTTAGTCCATTCTTATCACCTCCAATTTTTGGGCTTTGGTCCACACTGTCTTCAGACGGTGAGTGCTGATAGTTGGCATATCTATAGCAAGTTACCTCATCCTATGTTCATTAGATCTTATCCCATCTAAGAAGACATTTTAACACAAGCATAGCTATTTCACTAAGCTTAATTAACAACAGAAATAAAAACTTTATAACAAAGTTATTTTAACACTACACATATAAAACCCATTTTAATATTTGTGAAAAGCCAATATTATATTTTGTATCCATAATGTCATATGTTTTATCAAAGCTTTTGGATCAGGGAAAATGTCTGTGTGGTGGTGTTGACAGGCTGGGAGCCATGGTCTTGTCAGGCAATGTTGTGTTAAGGAGTGCTATGCTTTGGGTGCTGGCATATGCATGATGTTTTGGCATACCTAGGTCCCCTTGTCACCGAAACTGCAGGAAAAACAGAAACCCTCCAACAGCATTTTTAGGGTTAGAGAATCAAGGCATTACATTATTTCTGGCCAGGATGTTGTTCTGGTCAGGATGTGCAACAGAAATAATTTCATCCACATATAGCCTGGGCTGTGCAGAGAAAATCAGTCCATGACACATGAATTTTACTAGATTTTTCATATACTTATATATAGTAAATGCAGGGCAACCCCAACATCTGGGAGAAATTATGAGGAGGATTCCATGGATATCAGAAGGCTAATTAATAATTTATTATACTATATTATTTTATAGTATATTACACTATATTACATTACGTGTAAACTGAATCTGCACAAGCACTCAACTCCACTGCACTGAACAGAATCTCGTGACTGTCTGCCGACAGACAGAATCTCTGACACACAGAGATTCAATTGGTCAATGAATCAAAATGCTCACATCAGAATCCAATTACTAATTCCCTTCAGGTAAACAATCTTCCACAATGCATTCCACTTGTGAACAACAAGAGGCGCAGCAACTGAGATAAGAATTGTGTTTTCTTTCTCTGAGGTTCCTCACTGCAATTCCCAGAAATATCCTTGGGAAGTTGTGCCTTACTTTTCTTTGTGAAGAGAAATGTGGCCACACTTATACAGTCAAAACCCACAGAAATTCATTGGCTCAATGTTCATTGGTTCCAAGTTATATAGTTCTTAGTATTTGGTTTCCTATTGGCTACAGATCTCTTCGGCTCCGATGCTAATTAGGTCCTCATTCTTATCTCTCTTTTCCCAGAACAGGTGTCTCAGACCATACCATGGGTGCTATTTTGAGTTGATAGTCCGTTAATGGTCCTTGATGGCCGTTGATGTGTTTATCTTTTGTGTATCTTCTGTGCTACTCCCAGTCTGTTGAGATGTTAAGTTCATCAGGCCTCACCTGGTGTTATGACCAGATATGAGAGTTTAGATAAGTACTTTCCTATTGCCCAGGCCTCTGTCAGCAGACAGTAGTCTTATTGGGGCAGCCAGCACCCCAAAACCCGCTCTCATCCACAAGTTCTTTAAGAATGGACGATTAGGTTTATTATAGAATGAATTATTTATTTAATAGAAACAAATTTATCAGACATTAAGACTCTAAACAGACTATTTACTACACAGGCATAAAACAACAACAAAAAAAAAAGGAACTACTAGTAGATAACATGCAGTGTGAAGCCCAAAACTGGGCAAGAAAATAAGACTCTATAGTCAGACAGCTATAGAGCAGGTATTTGTTTATTCAGTGCTGGGACTGAGGCGAATCTCTCTGCCAAAAACTCACTCAATCTTCTTTAGCCTGCAGTTGCATTTTAAAAGTCCTCCTGCACAACATCGCCATTACATATCATTGGCATACTCATATTTGCATAAAGCTGTGTCATGATTTTATAGCAGTTTTTGCTTTCATGCATGCATCAGTTCCTTCTGTTCTGGTCGTCAGTCTTCTGGTGGTCTTTTGATGCAGGCTTCTGTAGTCTTCCTCACGTTTGAACTTTTTACATCTATCTTCAGCACATGCCTGGTGCTTCTTGTTTTTTCAGTCTAACCTGTTTTTAGCTAATTTTGCAGTTTGTAAATTTCGTTAAAATTTGCTATCTTGCTCATGATGGCGTTTGTTATCTCACTTGCCCTGCTGTCTTGCTTTCTTTGTTATCTTGCTTACTTTACCTGCACATGTTGTTACAATGTTACTTAGAGTTAACCTTTTGTTACTTACAACTTAGGAATCAAGCGCGTGATTAAAGGTACCTATTTACAGCTAGCAAAGAAATAGTATAGATTAGGATTCAATGTATCTTACCATCCAGTTGTTGATGGGGCACACATTGAAATCCTTTCCTTCAATTTCCGGAAAAGTAGCTACGAAGATGCGTTCAGGCTTGGAGAAGTAGCCGTCTTACACGTTTCCAGGGAGTGTGTAAGGGGTGTTTAAAATTACTAGATAATATTGGCTTTCGCATTTATGTATTAGCTTTTGCATGTTGTTATTGATCATAAGTATTTAGATATGATACAAATTATGGTTTTTTAGCTGATTGTTAATATAATATGCTCTATCGGCTTAAGTATGTACTATATTGCACATGGAAATAGTAGTGTAATGAATATAATATCTATGTATCACTTATAGAAATAGTGATATGATTAACATATTGTACTATAGACCTTAGCAAAACATAAGATGTCAAAAAGCTTTTGTGTAACTAATGTGATAGATGAGCAATGCGATGATTGACTCAATTAAAAAGCAAATATCATGTATATATGTTAAGAAAAGTTTTATAGATTAATAGTTATGTTTTACCCCCTTGTGTTGTTATCAGGGGACTGCCTGGGTTTGGGACATTTGGGAGGGTCAGCTTGTCACTATGGCAACACCTGACCTCCAATCAAGATTTAAGGAAGTAAATTCTACCACTGGACAGAGAAGAAGGAGTCGATGGACAAAACTTTGGGAGGGGCAAAAGGGTTAAAAGGCAAAACCTCCATTGTGTAGACGAGCACATGGTAGGAAAAATCCTTTGCTCCTGGCGCCATAGTATTTTTTCTATTCGGTCTTCTGTTGTATTTTTGATAAGGTTTAATAAACCTTTCTACATTTTTGGAAGTGAGTAGCATCTCTCACACTAAGAAGAACAGTGTAAGGCCATCCACTGACTGACCTCTCCAAGTGATAACAGTGATGCAAGACAGCACCAGAGGAGGCTGGGAATGAGCTCGTTAACTCCTCTTATCAGAAAAGTGGGAAACAACAGGGATTAAATAATGGGAAGGAATAAAATTTATTGACTTGATCTCAGGATGTCATACAGATAAGCCAGGATGGGGAACCTTGAAGAGCCCTTGCAACTTCAAAAGCTCTCAGGAATGTTTAAATAATGTATAAGCTAATGAATATGCATGTAACTCCAGCAATGTAAATGTATATAGAGAACATGATTTTAAGTTTTTTTCCAGTGCTCCTTGGCCATTTGTCAAAAGCACCCCAGTGCTGGAAATATTGTCCTTTTATCCTATTGTTATTAAACTTTTAAAAATTCTAAGGAGCGAACTCTGTTTTCAACAGAGGCTTCTACCTCCATGATAATCTGTGTGATGTTTATAGTCATAAAGAGCAGTGTCTTTGGTCAATGATATTTATTTTTCTTTTATCTCTTCCCACATCTGCTCTCCGTATTATGATGTTGATTTTTGGCCAGGCTGCAGACCTTTTGGCGCCAGGAGATGACCCCTTGCTGGGCCTTTGACCCACCTGGGTTCTCTCTTCCATCTGTGTAAGACCCGTGTCCCTCGGGCTTTTGTTTGAGTCCACTCCGGCTAGCTATGGACCCTGGCCCACATGGTCTTACATAGATGAAAGCAAAAGACAAGAAACGATCTTCTCCACGTGGGGACCAGTGTCCTGTTTATTGGCTTGGGAAGGGACACCTCAGACTCTGGTGACCCTCCAGGTAGAAAATAGAAGGTTCCCTTCTTGCAGGGAACTTTTATACCTGAGGGAATGGGGGCAGGGGAAGAGGACTGCAGCCAATGGGATGCCATTGAGGAGGGGCAAGGGGAGGGGTAACCAGGGGACAGACCACCAGGGGGTAAAGGGCAGAGGGGTGTATGAGGGAGAGACCATGTGATGGGAAAAGGGAATAACATTTCAAATCACCCAGTGCAAAACAACAACCACATAAACTATTTAGTGCAATCCAATACATCTGTACCTGCCATCTGTGGTAGAGAGAGAAGGGGGGGAGGAAGTCCTGCCACACCTGGTAGAGCAATACCTTGGGAAGAAACTTTAATTCCCTTCCCCTGGGACAGAGGCGAACAAACCTGACTAAACTTAAAAAATAAAAAAATTTAAACCTGGTATATTTTCCAACACCATCCCTGCAGGAGGTACACTGGTGTTGGAGGTCCATGGCTGGACCTTGTCTATGTTGCCCGAGAATTGCTCATGCTGCAAGGTGTTTTCAAGCAACACAATGAGACAATTGGCATGAAAAGTGCCTGCAGTGGCATGAGTAGCTGAATTTAGCCGAGTCAAAGTGATCTCTGCTGTGTCTCTCCTTCATGTAATCATAGAATGGGTTGGGTTGAAAGGGATCTTTTAAGGTCATCTAGTTCAATCCCTGTTACAAATCAGTTTAACACAAAAGACCGAAGGAAACTAAGCCTCTGTGACTAAAACAGATCAGACCCAAAAAGGTTCAAAATATACCCAAAAAACATTATTAAAATCAAATGAGGTTAGATGTTGGTGCAATAAAACTTGATATATTTTATTTTATAGTAAAAGAGGCAAAGAGAAAAGAAAAGAGAAAAGAAAAGAAAAGAGAAGTTGCGTGTGGGGGGACAAGGAGACAGTGACAGGGGTGTGAGAAACGACTGCTCACTTTAAAAATTTTAAAATTTTATTAAACCTTAACAGAAACAAAAGGACTAAATAAGGAAAAACAGGCCTGGGAGCCTCTCTCATGGCTGCCTACCACGTGTCTGGCTCCACTTCAAGGTGGATGCTTTGCCTTTTATATCTCTAGTACCTAGAGCCTTGCCAGTCAACTCCTTCCATGCTGTCCAGTAGTAGAGGTCACTTTCTTACATTCTGATTGGAGGTCAGGTGCTGCCATAGTAACAAGCCAACCTTCCCAAATGCCCGGATTACCAAGGCCATCCCATGATAACACATACTAGGGGGGAGCACATTGCAGTAACATAACTATACATTTATAAAACTTCTTTAAGCATACATATAATGTTCACCCCTTAATTGTGAGAGCCAACCATTTACTCATCTATAACGGGGGTTAAATAGAAACATGTCACCCTTCTGGGGGTCCCAACAACATCTCGTTGTTCCCATCCATCTGGTCTTCTTGGTGGTGAGAGTCCCCTGCTGCCCACTGCCACCACAAAGTATAGAATCCCATGGATTAATATATGTTTGGGCCAGGTGGGAAAGCCCACGTGCCTCCCCTGGGGAGGACAAGTTTGACACTGTCCCTTGCAACACTGTGGATCTGTTGCATCGTGCTGCAGTGCTCTGGTGCAGGGTCTGGGGACCCCTTTGGGGTGGGGCCTTTGATGGACCATGACACCCCATCTGTATCCTTGTGGATGCAGCTTTTCCTGGAATGAAGAGGCCCCACAGCTGAGGTCCTCCGCACAGTGGAGGATGGGTGTTCACTGCTCTGAAACAGAGGCTTTTTCATTACACACCCAAAACCTCTCTTCCTCCCCCACACCTTTTGGTGGGAGGATCTGTGCGAGCCTGGCAGCTATTAGTCCCAGGACTGTGGTCTCCACCCCGAAGGTGCTAAGCTTGATCCCTCTGTGAATGTATTCTTCTCCAAAGTTACTTTATCTTATCTCCATCAACAAACAGTCCAGGGCTCCATTCAGTGTTTTGGTGGTTTTCTCTGCAGCTTTTGTATAGTTTTGCTATAATAGGCAAAAGTCCTTAATGAAAATGTTTAAGCCATAAATTAAAACATTCCATTTCTGACAAACCCTCCCAGCAATGAACAGGGACATCTTCAACTAGATCAGGTTGTTCAGAGCCCCATCCAACCTGGCCTTGAATGTTTCCAGGGATGGGGCATCCACCACCTCTCTGGCCAACCTGTGCCAGTGTTTTACCATCCTTATCATAAAAAAAGTCTTCCTTATATCTAGTTTGAATCTACCCTCTTTTAGTTTAAAATCATTACCTCTTGTCCTATTGCAACAGGCCTTATTAAAAAGTCTGTCCCCATCTGTCTTATAAAACCCCTTTAAGTATTGAAAGGCCATAATAAGGTTTCCCCTGGAGCCTTCTCCAGGCTGAACAGCTCCAACTCTCCAACAAGTCCATGCCTTCCTTTTACTGAGGACTCCAGTGCTAATCATTAGTCAGTCTAAACTGGGATGGAAGGTGGAAAATGTTGAGAAGATACAGGCTGAAGAAATGATTTTGATGATGATGGCTAAACCCTGGCACAGATTTTCCAAAGAAGTTGAGGAAATATCATTCTTGGGGAGATGCCAAAACAAAGAGTGCACAGGGTTGTGGAGCATGGGAACTGCAGAGCTCTGTTTGGAGTTGGTGTTGAGTGGAGGTCACTTCTTCCTACCCCAAAGGCTTGTTGTCTCTGTGCTCCTGAGACAAGAGGCACCAACATGCTTTTTTGCAACAGGTCTTTATTTTCTGTCAAATAAATAAATAAATAAATAGTTAAAAACCCTTGTTAAATAGAATAAATGAGTAGTCAGTGGAGGCTCAGGGTCCATGACTGTTCTTGTGGTGGATCTTGCCACCAATTGTGGAGGTGGGAGGACAGGGATGGGAATGGGAATGGGGCAGTGGTCCAGAAGCAGTGATGGTGGCATGGGTGGAGCTCTACGTGTTGGTCAGGGTAGTTGGGCTAATCACACATGATATGGGTGTGGTTGTGGAGATGGAAGCAGGTGTGAGCTTCTAGGCAGATGTGGTCTGAGGCATAGGGTCTGTGATGGTGAGTGCAGAGGAAGTCCTGGATGCACCTGTGAGAAACAACATTCACTTTTAAAATTTCAAAGGTTTATTAAACCTTAACAAAAAAATACAACAAAGACTGAATAAGGAAAATTACAACGCTGGGAGTCTCCATGACTAGCAGCCATATGCTTGTTTACAAAATGGATGCTCTGCCTTAGCCCCTTCCAAAGTTTTGTCAGTCAACTCCTCTGCCATCCATTGGTGGAGATCACTTTTTTACATCTTGATTGGAGGTCAGGTGTTGTCATGTCGTGCCTCCTAGTAATAAGCCAGCCCTCCCCAAATGCCTTGACTACCGAGGCTATTACAAGGGGGAAGGGAAAGAAGACTATGGGAGGACATATTGCAATAACATTACTATATATCTACAAAACTTCTCTTAACATATACATAATATTCATCTCTTAATTGTGAGAGCCAACTATCACATTATTCATCTATAACACACCCAAAATATTTGTTGATGCTGAGCAGCAGGTTGCAGGGCCTTTGGCCTTCAAAGAGTATGCCACTGGCTGGCACATACTGCTCAAGCTGCTGGATGTGGTGCAGGATGTGATGCCATATCTTGCCATCCCAGTGGTGGTGGATGGGGCTGTTTGGGATCCTGAGGGTGTTGAAGAGCTTCTGGAGGATGCAGAGTGTGGCAGCAGCAGTTGCTGTAGGTGTGGAGGAGGGTTTTGGGGAAGAGAAAGGGTGCCTGCTGGTGGTGGTAGGGCTGTGGCATGCTAGGAGCCATGGCCTGAAGGAGCTGGAGGCTGTCCCAGGGGAAGGTGGTGTTGCGGAGACATGGGTGGTGGTGAGACCTGGCAGGAGCACCAGGGTACCATACCACAGGCAGGGCTGTAGGTCTGTGAGCACAGCCTAGGTGAGGCTGTGAATGCTGAGTGTGTGAGCCTGGTCAGGCTTGGTGGTGGTGTGGGTTTGTGCTATGCTTTGGGTGCTGCCATGTGAGCAGCTTTATGTGGTGTCATGGCTTTCCTTTCCTCACTTTCTGAGGGCAACAGGTTTCCCACTGTGGTTTTCAGTTTTGGCTGGTGGCTGTGGTGGTCTTCAGGAAGTGCATTGGTGGGGTGGCTGTGCTTGGGGAGGGTAGTGGTGTGTTGGGAGCAGGTTGGCTGTAGTGGTTCAGTGGGGGATGTGAAAGTGTTGGTATACCAACATGTGGGGCAGTTTTACTGCTGGTGGTTTTTTTTGTGATTTCTCCTTTCCCTCCCAAGTGAGCTCTGATGCCTGTTGTATTCCACTGAATTTCCCTTCCTGCCCAAGTCTCTTTTCCTTATGTAATATGCCAGTGTTGGTTGTGATTTTTTTATTTTTTCATTTTGGTATATTCGTCATCTTTTTGTCAATACATCATTCTTTTAAATTTTGGATGATTTGTAAAATTACATATTTCTTGGCAATCTCAGGAGCTCTCCAAGTCCAGATGTCATTTGAGGGGGTAGCTCTGGGCACTTGAGCACTGTCAGGACTAAAAGCAGTTTACTTGTCTCAAAATACTGTCAAAGAGGGAAGTTCCCATAAGATAAGCCACCACAACAGGCACAGATGGCAAACAGGAAGGCATTAATTCCAGGCCTAAATGGAGGTTTGGAATTTGCACACCAGACAAAATTCCACTGGACTGTGGTAACTCCCCCAGTTTATATACTGGGCATGATGTTCTGTGGTATGAAATATCCCTTTGGTCAGTTTGGGTCACCTGCCCTGGCCATGCTCCCTCACAGCTTTTTGTGCATCTGTCCACTATCAGAACATGAGACACTGAAAAGCCCTTGACTCCGGGTAAGCACCACTTAGCAACAACCAAACCATCAGTGTGTTATCAATACTATTCTTATATTAAATCCAAAGCACAGCACTGTACCAGCTACTAAGAAAAAATTAACTGTATCCCAGATGAAACAAGGACAGTGTCTACCCCTTATTCCATACTATTTGCATCATACCAGGTCCCACACTTCCCAATATCCCATCACCTTTCCTATTTTTTGATAGCTATATAGACAGATATCATTCCTTTAGTCTATTAAACAACCCTATAAAAGTTCATTGAGCTAATTTAGTCCATGACTTTGGGGTCCACCTGTCCTAACAGTCTTTCAGGCAGGAAGATGGTGGATGGTGTTGGATTGTTGCATGTTGAAGCCAGTTCTGATTCCACCACCACTGCACTTGTTCTGGTTTATGAAAGTTCATTCTTCATTAATGTGCAAATCAGAGGGAAGTCAGGTTCATTTTTCCAGAATGGATGTGGCAAAGATGGATGTCATAAGGTGCCCAGCATGATGATGCATATAGCTGCCACAGAGGTGATAATACAGAGTGTTATATAGTTATTAACACCATACAGTTTAATTAATTGGCAATTCTCACGCCAAATCAAATTCCCTTGAGGCACACACAGACTTCCCCATATTACCCACCAAGTGCGCCTAGGTCCTTGAGTGAAAGCAATCCCATGGATGGGTTTGCCTTTGCCTGAGGTAGGGATAAGCCAGACTTTTCCTCAGCTTATTTTTAATGCGCGCTACAGGAACTTCATCCCCTTCTACAATAGGTAAAAGTTTTGATTGGGCAGGGCCAGCCTGATTGGCAAATCCTCTGGTGTTGACTAACCAGGTTGGTTTTTTGCCAAATGTGTATCTCAATGTTTGAAAGTCCCACCACCCATTGCTCTTGGTGTAGTCTTAAACAGTCCGTTACATTGTTCAATCTTTCCAGAGGCTGGTACGTGATAGGGAATGTGATACACCCACTCAGTGGCATGTTCTTTGGCCCAGGTGTCTATGAGGTTGTTTTGGAAATGAGTTTCATTGTCTGATTAAATTCTTTCTGGAGTAACATGTCCCCATTAGATGTGCTCTCCAAGGCCCAAGATAGTGTTATGAGCAGTGCCATGGGGCACAGGGTATGTTTCCAGCCATCTTGTGGTTGCTTCCACAATTGGAAGCACATGGCGCTTGCCTGGGTAGGTTTTCGGGAGCATGATAAAGTCAATCTGGCAGACCACTCCTTATTTATATTTCAGCCATCATCCTCCATAGCAAAGAGGCTTTAACTGCTTGGCCTGCTTAATTGCAACATGTTTCACATACCTGGATAACCTGTGCAATAGTGTCCACAGTCAAGTCCACCCCTTGATCACAAGCCCATCTATATGTTGCATCTCTTCCTTGATAGCCTGAGGTGTCATGGGCCCACTGAGCTAGAAATAATTCACCCTTATGTTGCCAATGGAGATCCACCTGAGCCACTTCAATCCCAGCAGCCCGATCCACCTGCTGGTTGTTCCGATGTTCTTCAGTGGCCCGACTCTTGGGTACACGAGCATCTATGTGATATACCTTTTCAACCAGGTTCTTGTCCTGGTTCAGGGCAAATTTGGGAGAGAACCCCCAAAGGGGCTCCTCTAGAAAAGCAGATTCAATTGGCCCCTCCCCTAACTGGTTCGGGAAAAACTACCTCCTTGGAGAAAAGTGGAAAAAACTGTTTATTAAACAATAAAGCCTAAATAATATTAAACAATAAAACCTCTTGCTGCTCCAAAACAGATGACAAACTCAGAAAAGTCCCCTCCCCAGGTTGCAGCTTGGCTCACTCAGTCTCTTATCAGTCCCTCTGGCGCTGGAAATGTCACGGCCCAGGCCTGGCCCAGTGGGCCACAGGTGCAAGCTGCTGGTGCTCTTCTCGTGTTCAGTCCAGAGCGGGTTTAAATAGGTCCAAAGAAAAGGAGAAAAAAAATACAGTCCAGGGAACTTCTTTGCCTCAGCTAGCTAAAACTAACTAAAACAAAGGAGAGTTCTGTCCCTCTGTCTGTCCATCTACAGACAACAACAGTCCGTAGATATATGGACTCAGCAGTGTTTGAGGCCAACTGGATGGCTTTCACCTCTGCAAACTGATGGCAGGATCCATCAATAAAGAAGGCATATTGCTATATAATAATATAGCAATATATATAATATATTAATATATTAATATATAGCAATATATAATATAGATAAAATAGATAATATAGATAATATAGATAATAAATAACAAGAAAGTGATTTCTTGTTATTTATTATGTAGTGGGGCCTCTTCAGCACATGTCACCTCCTCCTCTGGTGACATTCTGAAACCTTTGCCTTCTGGCCAGTTCATGATCACTTCCAAGATTCCTGGGTGACTGCGGTTCCCTATTGGAGCTTGTTGTATGATCAGTGCGACCCACTTACTCCATGTAGCATCAGTTGCATGATGTGCAGAGGAGACCCCTCCTTTGAACATCCAACCCAGCACTGGCAGTTGGGGTGCCAGGAGGACCTGTGCTTCAGTGCCAATCACTTCCAAAGTGGCTTGGACCCCTTAATAAGCTGCCACTATATCCTTTTCAGTTGGAGTATAGAGGGCTTCAGATCCCCAACTCCAAAACCCCAGGGGTCAACCTTGAGTCTCTTCTGGTGCTTTCTGCCAGAGGCTCCAGGAAGGATCATTCTCCCCAGCTGTAGTGTAGAGCACATTTTTTACATCTTGCCTTGTCCTGACTGGCCCGAGGGGCTACAGCATGAACTGTCTCATCTTTGATTTGGTCAAAGGCTTTTCATTGCTCAGGGCCCCATTTGAAAACATTCTTCTTCTGGGTCACTTGGTAGAGAGAGCTTATTATATTTTGGAATGTGCATTCTCCAAAAGTCTACAGTGCCTACAAAAGCTTGTGTTTCTTGTGAGTTGGTGGAGACATTGCTGTTTTGTTGATCACATCCACTGGTATCTGGCAACGTCCATCTTGCCATTTTATTCCTAAAACCTGGATCTCTTGGGCAGGTCCCTTGACCTTACTTTGCTACATTGCCCCACACAATGATATAATCAATGTATTACAGGTGTTCCAGAGCTTCACCCTGTTCCAGTGCAGTCTGGATCAGTCTATGGCAGATGGTAGGGCTGTGTGCTCACCCCTGGGGCAGTCAATTCCAGGTGTACTGGATGCCCCTCCAAGTGAAAGCAAACTGTGACCTGCACTCTGCTGCCAGAAGGATTGAGAAAAACACATTAGCAATATCAGTTGTGGCACCACTTGGCTGCCTTTGACTCCAGCTCATATTGCTCCATGTCCAGCACAGCAGCACTCAGTGGTGTGACTTCATTCAGGCCATGATAATCCACTGTCAGTGTCTATTCTCCATTAGACTCACACTGGCCATATGGAGCTATTAAAGGGTGAGTGGATCCTGCTGATCATTCCTTGGATCTCCAGTCAATGAGTCAGCTTATGGATGGGAATCAGAGAGTCTCGGTGTGATATTGCTGCTGGTGCACTCTTGGCACCTGCTGTTCTTCAATCTTCAGCAACCCCACAACTAGAGTCCTCCAAGAGACCGGGCAAGGTAGGCAGCTGATAACTTTCCTCTGTCTCTAGGGCAGCTATACAGAAAGCTAACCCTTCTGGGTCCTTGGAATACCCTCTCCTGAGATAGTCTATGCCAAGGATGCACAGAGCCTCTGGGCCAGTCACAGTGGGGTGCTTTTGCCATTCATTCCCAGTCAGGCTGATTTCAGCCTCCAATACAGTCAGCTCTTGGGATCCCCCTTTCACTCCAGAAATACAAATGTGTTTTACCCCTTTATAGAATCATAGAATATCCCAAGTTGAAAGGGACCCACAAGGATCATCAAACTCCAACTCCTGACCCTTCACAGGACACCCCCAAGAGTCGCACCATGTGCCTGAGAGCATTGTCCAAAGGTTTCTTGAACTCTGGCAGGCTTGGTGCTGTGATCACTTTCCTGGGGAGCCTGTTCCAGTGCTCAACCACTGTGATACATGGGGACGAGACTCACCAGCAGAGAGTGTGAATCTGAGACTTATTTGGAAGCATCAGTATATATATCTTTACTCCTAAGAGCTTTTTTTTGGTTACAGCTGTAATCACAGTTCTACAAAAATCTGTCCTCTTGACATTTTCCATTGTTCTCTCCAAAGCCATGGTAAACGAACGCGAAGAGTGTACAGTTTTATGTTGAAATAGAAGTAGAGACTCATTCGTCCAGTTCTGTCTCAGGTAGATACGCTGCTGCAGGCACTGCTGTTGCTCTGTGTTTAACTCTTTCCTTACACCAACACCTGTTACCCCAACAAACCACCCTCTGGGTGAAGAACCTTTTCCTAGTATCCAATCTAAACCTCCCCTGACATGGCCTCATGCCATTCCTTCAGGTCCTGTCACTGGTCACCAGAGAGGAGAGATCAGTGCCTGACCCTTGTGAGGGAGCTGTATAATGTGGTCTCCCGTCAGTCTCCTCTGGGCTAAATGGACCACGTGACCTCAGCCACTCCTCATACAACTTCCTCTCAAGGTCCTTCACTATCTTCACAGCCTTCCTTTGGATGCTCTATAATAGCTTTATATCTTCCTTATATTGTGGTGCCCAAAAATGTACACAGTACTCAAGATGAGGCCACACCAGTGCAGAGTGGAGTGAGACAATCACCTCCTTTGGCTGGCTATGCCTTGCCTGATGCCCCCCAGGACATGGTTGGCTCTCTTGACAGCCAGGGCACACTGTTGAATCATATTCAACTTGACATAGCTTGAAGATATTAGGGTACACTGTGCACTGGTATCTACTAGAGGCTTATACTCTTGTGGGTCTAATGTTCCAGGCCATTGGATCCACACAGTCCAGTAAACCCAGTTGTCCCTCTCTTCCACCTGGCTGGAGGCAGGGCCTCTCTAATACTGATTACAGGATTCTCTATTTAGTTCTTGTAGAAATGGATTAAAACTTGGTTCCATTGAATCAGTAGTGAAATCAGCCCTTCCATTCTACCTGGGAATCTGCCCACTGGAGAAGCAACTTTCCTGGATGAACCCAGGATTGGGTTGTGATTGTTTTTCCCTGCAATTCCTGCATCTGTGCCTCTAGAGTCAAAGTAGGTTTTCCATCCCATTTCCTCATGCCTTCTCCATGGTCCCACAAGTAAAAGCACAGGGTATCCCATGGTGTGTACCTGTGGTAGTTGAGACAGAGACAATACAAAGCAACACTCCATTTTCAGAAGGCTTCAAACCTGTTTTTATTATAGCATGCATGCTTTTTATACATTATTACAAAACTCTTAAGTTTACACTTTACTCATTGGTCAGGAAAGAAAAACAAAGTGCTTATTGAAATAGACAGTTCCATGTTTCTCTTATTTATCCTTCTCTCTTTCTTGGTTTCTATGTCAACGACCTTGGTAGGAAATTCTTTCAGGGATAAGCATGGATCCTCTTATCAAACTTCTCTCTGGCTCACAGAAGTGGCTGTAAAACTTCTTCCACATGTACCTTCCGAATACTCTCTCAAGAATGAAAGGACACCTGCTCTCAGTTCCTGAATGTAGTGGTTTGATCTTGGCTGTGTGCTAGGTGTCTATTAAGCTGCTCTATCACTCCCCTTCTCAGTGGTCCAGTCATCATGTCTAGGCATTTCCTATCTTAGGCTACTGACCGCCATGGAGGCCTTGCAGGCCCTGTGCCTGCTGCACATTTGGTCAAGGAGGATTGGGTCAGAAAATACCTAGGCAAACTTAACATCCACAAATCCACAGGCCCAGATGGGATGCATCCAGGAGTGCTGAGAGAGCTGGCAGACACCATAGCAAAGCCACTCACAATCATCTTTGAAAGGCTGTGGAGATCAGGAGAGGTGCCTGAGGACTGGAAGAAAGCAAATGTCACCCTGATCTTCAAAAAGAGCAAGAAGGAGGACCCAGGCCAGTCAGCCTCACCTCAATCCCTGGAAAAGTGATGGAGCCCTCAATCTGGAGGCCATCTCTACACATATGGAGGACAAAGTGGTGACCTGGAGCAGTCAACATGGATTTACAAAGGGAAGTCATTCTTGACTAGCCTGATTGCCTTCTACAATGAAACAACTACCATGATGGATGAGGGGAGATCCATGGATATTGTCTACCTGGACTTCAGCAAGGCTTTTGACACTGTTTCTCACAACGTCTTCATAGGCAAGCTCTGGAAGTGTGGACTGGATGCGTGGACAGTAAGGTGGGTTGAGAACTGGCTGAATGGCAGATCCCAGAGGGTCGTGATCAGTGGCACAGGGTCTAGTTGGAGGCCTGTCACTGATGGTGTCCCCCAGGGTTCAATACTGGGTCCAGTATTGTTTAACTTATTAATCAATGACTTGGCTGAAGGGGCAGCTGCCTCCTCAACAAGTTTGCTGGCAACATAAAGCTGGGAGGAGTGGCTGATACCCCAGAGTGTTGTGCTGCCCTTCAGAAGAACCTTGACAGGTTGGAGAGATGGACAGAGAGGAACCATCTGAAACTCAACAAAGGCAAGTGCAGGGTCCGGCACCTGGGGAAGAATAACCCTGTGCACCAGCACAGGGTGGGGGCCGACCTGCTGGAAAGCAGTACTGCAGAGAAGGACCTAGGCATCCATGAGCCATCAGTGTGCCCTTGTGGCCTATTGCAGTCTCGCTTGCTGCAATCCCAAGTCTGGTCCAGCTGGGGGGAGAGTGGCTTAGAGGAACGGGTACAATGAATTTGCCAAAAAAAATCCACTTTAATAGCAAAATAGCAAACGCAGAAACCACACAGTCTGAGGGGCAAGATCCAAAGACTGGGGGAGTGTGGCGAACGTAACAAGATATAGGGATATTCTGAGGGTAAGGGTCCAATCACAAACGTGAACTCAGAACATAACCTTATATGTGACATGTTCCGAACCAACTGAGAACAAGAACCAGAATCATGACTTAATATAGAATAGTTCCATTAACATACCATCAACATACTAATTTCCATGACCACACTCTTCTCGCCATGACCAGACTAGATATCTCCCTTTCAGTACCCTGCTTCCCATGGTCTCAGGTTGATGCCTTTTGTATATGCTACTGAGGCTAAACCGCTATTCATCCCAGCCGGATGCATTTCCACAGTGGCCAAGGTCAATGGGATCCTGGGATACATTAGGAAGAGCTTTGCCAGCAGGTCAAGGGAGATGATCCTGCCCCTCTACTCAGCCCTGGTGAGACACATCTTGAGTTCTGTGTCCAGTTCTGGGCTCCTCAGTACAAGAGAGACATGGAGCTCCTGGGCTGAGTCCAGCAGAAGGCTACAAAGATGATTAAGGGACTGGAGAATCTCTTATGAGGAAAGGCTGAGGGAGTTGGGCCTGTTCAGCCTTGAGAAGAGACAACTGAGAGGGGACTTCATTAATGTATATAAGTATGTTAAAGGAGGTTTTGAGAAGATGGAGCCAAGCTCTTGGTGGTGCCAAGCAATAGGACAAGAGGCAACAGGCAGAAACTGATGCACAGGAAGTTCCACCTGAATATGAGGAAGTTCTTTACTGTGTGTGTGACTGTGCACTCCCTCACTAGAGATATTCAAGAACCATCTGGACACAATCCTGTGCCATGTGCTTTGGGATGATCCTGCTTGAGCAGGGATGCTGGACCAGATGACACCACTGGTAGTCCCTTCCAACCTTATCCATTATGTGATATCCCTCTTAATTGCTGGAACTCCTGGGTTGGTTTATGGGACAGTTTCTTCTCAGCTGAGATGAGGGAGGAAGAAATACTGTCTTCATATTCCCGGAGATGGTGAACCACTTCATCCACTGTTAGTGGTGGATTGTCTTTCCAGATTAATGTTGTTAAAGGGTTGGCATGCACTGTTGGTGTGCTCTGTACACATTTCCACTTAATGGGTTGTAGTCATTGGACTTTGTCTGGATCTTTATGTAATTATGCATTGTCTAGGTCATAATGAATTATCTCTCGCATGGCTAATTCCCTCAGGTGTAAGATACCTTTCTCAATTGCAGTCTAGTCTTGGGTGACATGGAATATCTTCCTTCTAGGGATACCTTTCCATCACACTTGACAGGACTTGCCTCCAGAGACTGAGGGCTTATGTAATTTTTCCCATTGCTTTGTCAATGCCTGCTTCCTTAGCAAGTGATCCCAGATGCTTGATTTCCTTACCCTCTATTTCCAAACCGCTAGCTCTGTTATCTCAGCATCAGAACAGCTAGGCAGTAATAATACACTCACCTGGATGACAGGTGAAATCTTTTCATATCTCCTGCAGCTCATTTAAGGATAGAGATTGAATGGTGGCTACCATTTGCTCTTCCTCTTCCTCCTGTTCCTGTGAATGGCACTTGTGACAATCCTGCTGCTTCACCCTCTTCGCCCTCCCTCCTTGTCCTCCATTACTAAGCTCTTTTATGAGCTTGTTAGCGTTCAGGAACACATAATCACGAGAAATGATTATATGCAGGTGCTTTTATTGAAGAGCTCTGGGTGTCAGGGGTAAAGACCCAAATCTGACTCTGACATAGGTTCGGGATGGATATGCTTTTATATTCTATCGTTATATAACTTTCATGTTAATTATTGAACTTACATTGTTCTATAGTATACATAGATTTCAGCCAAGCATGGCCACCTTAGACTAGGAACATACAGTTTCTCATTGTTCTTCTTATGATTATACAAGAATTATTTTAATTACTAAACAATCATTTCAGCTAGCAATTATACTACTTACGCAGGTAAAACACAAGGCTTAACATTTCAGAGTTTATCTTAGCATTTTCCAGGGCACCACTATCATTATCCCCCCTTTGAAAGCATTTTCACTTCACTATAGGTGTAAATGTTTTCACTTGATACAGTCTTTTACTTCTCAATTTATGCTTGATGTTCTTCAAATCTAGGGTTGATGTAAAAGTTGTCGTGGATGCTATCACAGGCTGGAGAACCAGAAGATAGTGGGCATGGATCTCGTGTCAGTGCCTTTATTATTTTCTGGTTCCAGGACGTTTTCTTCTGTATTTCTCTCTTTAAGATTCTGTAAACTAACTACCAGCTTGTAGTCAAATCTTTTTGCTCTTCTTGTGCTTCATGCTCTATTTGTTTCAACTGATTGATGTCATATTCTACATCTGCAGTTACATTTGGGATGTGAACGCAGCAATGATCAACTCATCTCTTTAAAAATCCACATACTCCATGCTCCTTCAGGAGTAACAAATCTAAGGCTAATCGATTTTGCAAAGTCATTTTTGTGGTGGCTTGTAATTGTACGTTTAATTCTCTAAATCTTTCCCAGGTGACTTTTGCCAGTCTATCTACCTGACCTGTAAGTTTGTACAGCATCTCTCTATTCTGATAGTTTGCTATAGGACTGAGTAAAGACTCTAGGGCTCACCCAAGTTTCACTCCACTAGAGGGTTCTTGCCAAGTGTCATTTGGATTTTTGTTGTCTAGAACTTCTCGTCTTGCTCTTATCTGCAGAAGTTCATGTTTTCCATTAAATGGGGACTTTTTCCAAATTGGACATAAGGTTGGGAGGCCCAAAGTAATTTCCTTTACTTTCCCATCTACAGGCAGATGTGTTGTCTAGGTACCATTGCTTGTTGCCCATACAAATTGTCTTGCACTTTTAATTGTACTCCTGGTACATCTTATAATCACTTTATCATTCATTTTGCTTTGTTTATGTTTGATCTCTCTGCAAGCACAACTAATCTGTAGGGCTATTTCCAGGAGTGGCATCTGTTTTATTTCTGCATCATCAGAAGTGCAGTCATAAGTTTTATTGCATGCTCACCAACTTACTTTATCTGCCCATGTTCTGCTACTAGTGGCAGTGTATGTTACTGCTGGATCTGTTTCACTCTCAGAACCTTCCCACTTAATACACCAGGGTGTGTTTGCCATATATTGGAATTTTTGAAGTATACTCACAGACCATGCACTGTCCTAAGGCTCTATCTGATCTTTCTGATTCTCGGCCTCACACTTCCATACCAGAGTGGTTTCTGTAACATTTTCTATGATCTTTTTATAGTGTGGCAAATAGCACTGCCATGGTGTGATGCCTCTTGACTGTCTTATAGGGGTTCCTAGTATGCTATCACTTAGAATACAGTCTTTCTGGCTCATAGGTCTCATCCATGTTCTTATTTTCTCCCAAGTTTCCTCGACTACTTGCCTCAACTTGGGTACTTGTTTGCATGCAATTGTTTTGTTCTTTTGTATTTCAGGTAGTTTTGATGTTATGATTCCCCAATTTACTGGATCTCCTGCTGCCTTAGGTATTGGCAGACAGGCAGTTATTCTACTGGTGTTTTGCATTTTGGCAAAATCTTTGACTAATTCAATCATTACATTCTCAGTTCGAACTATGTTAGAAATTTTTATCACTTGTGTTTCTGCCTCTCTCTTCATTCTAGAATGAAGAGTGGTTAGTTGATCTTTTTGCATCCTACATCCTAAAGACATTAATGACCATAACATTAGCACAATTACTAATAGCATTCTCAAAGTAATTAAACACATCTTATCTGCAGTCTTGGTTCCACAGTTTACAGAGTCTGTGATCCAGGATGGACTTTCTTCACTCGGGTATAGTGAATCCAGGGGTCCACACCGGCTACTTTGACTGCTGTAAAGGTGGTCAGCAGTACCTGATAGGGTCCACTCCACTTTTCTTTCAGCGGTTCTCTGTTCCAGTTTTTAATGTACACCTCGTCTCTTGGAAGTATTTTATGAACTGGATTCTCGAGAGTTATTGGTCTATTCCACACGAGGATGCTCCAGAGCCGAGCTAAAGTTTTCCCAAGAGACAGAACATAATTATACACTTCCTGTTTTCCTGTAACGTGTACATTAGGGTTAGGCTCAGGAGATTCATATGGTTTCTCATAAAATATCTCATAAGGACTGACTGACATCTCGCTCTTAGGTTTTATCCTAATCTTCAACAGTGCTATTGGCAAAGCCTGGGGCCACTGCAGCTTGGCTTCTTGGCATATTTTACTGATTTGCCTTTTTAGTGTCTGATTCATCTTCTCTACCTGTCCACTTGACTGGGGTCTCCATGGTGTGTGGAGGTCCCAAGTTATCTCCAGCAATTTACTTACTTCTTTTACTACTGTAGCTATGAAATGGGGCCCCCTATCTGATGATACTCCTATGGGTACCCCGAACTTGGGAATAATTTCTCGTAGTAACCACTTAACTGTTTCTTTTGCTTGGTTTGTGCAACAGGGAAGGGCTTCTGGCTATCCGGAAAATATGTCAACCCCTATTAACAGGTATTTGTATCTTTGAGTTCTTGGCAATTCTACAAAATCTACCTGCCAATAGTCTCCTGGCTCTATTCCTATCCGAATTCTTCCAGCTGTGCCTGTCGCCTAGCCACTGGGTTGTTTTTCAAGCAGATATCACATTTTGACATGACTGATTTTGCCATTGTTAACATCCGTACCGAAATTAAACTCTGCTTTAGCAATTTTACCAATGCCTCTGCACCCCAATGACATTTGTTATGTTTAATTTGTAGAACTTCTCTCATTATCAAGGGGGGTACCACTATCTGTCTTTGTGCAGTCACATACCATCTTTCCGAGTTCTTTTGTGCATTTAGTAAATGTGCCAGTCTCTCATCTTCTACTGAATATTTTGGTTTTGGAGGCAGATTAAATTGGGATATATTGAGCTTTGAAGGTATCAATGCCACTGTTGTTTGCACCTCTCAAGCAACTTGTTGGGCTGCCCAGTCTGCCTTTCAATTTCCTTCACAGATTTTGGAGTTTCTTGATTGGTGTGCTTTACAATGTATAATTGCCACTTGTTCAGGTTTATGTATTGCTTTTATCAATTGCAGGACTGCATCTTGGTGTTTAATGTGCATACCTTGAGAATACAATAATCCCCTTTCTTTCCACAGTGCTCTGTGTACATGCACCACTCCAAAAGCATATTTTGAGTCAGTCCATATATTTACCTTTTTCTCTTCACTTAATTCTAGTGCTCTGGTTAGAGCAACCAGTTCTGCCTTCTGGGCAGATCTATTTGATGGTAATGCTTTTTCTTCCACTACTGTACTGACTGTTGTTACCGCATATCCAGCGTATCTGGTTCCGTTTTCCACGAAGCTGCTCTCATCTGTAAATAGCTCCCACTCTGGCTGCTCTAGTGGGACGTCTTTCAAGTCTTCTCTTGTTGAATAGGTGTACTCTATTACCTCTACACAGTTGTGCTCTAATGGGCCTTCTTCAGTTGTGGTACCTAGGAACAAAGCTGGATTCAAAAGGTTAGTTGTTTTTAATGTGACATCATCCTGCTCAGTCAGGACTACCTGGAACTTTATCATCCTGCTTGGAGATAGCCAATGGCCCCCCTTCTGCTCTAAGACAGTGGTTACCATGTGTGGTACATAGACATCTATGTGTCTTCCCATAGTAAGCTTCCTGGCTTCTTGTATCAGCATCATGGTGGCTGCGACCGCCCGCAGACATGGAGGCCACCTGGCACTTATGTTGTCAAGTTGTTTGGAAAAGTAGCCCACCAGCCTTTTCCAGCTTCCCAGTCATTGGGTCAGGACTCCTAGTGCTAGGCACAGCCTTTCATGTACAAAGAGGTGAAAATCTTTAGACAGATCAGGTAACTCTAATGCTGGAGCAGTCGTCAGTGCCTTTTTTAGTTTTAGGAAGGCTTCTTTTTGTGGCTTGCCCCAGGTGAATGGCTGCGTCCTCTGAGCTTCGTACAGGGGTTTCGCAATCAGTCCATAGTCCATGATCCACAAGCGACACCATCCTGCCATCCCGAGGAAGACTTGCAGCTCATGTAATTTCTGGGGCTCTGGAATAGCACAGATAGCTTGGATACCTTGGTTAGTACCTAGTTTTCTTTGCCCTTATGAAATTTCACATCCCAGGTAGATCACAGTCTGTTGGGCAATTTGTGCCTTTCCTCTGGATACTTTGTAACTTCCCATTCCCAGTGAATTTAAAATCTCAATGGTTACCTTTATACAGGTTGCTTTTTCTTCTGTAGCTATTAGTATATCATTAACAATATCATTAACATACTGCAACAATAGGTATTGGTCTCTTGGTACTTGCCCCTTTTCGTTCTTAATCTCCAGCTCTTTTGCCGGTTGGTTTCCGAATAGGGTCGGCGAGTTCTTGTCCCTTGTCGTGTCCAGGTGAGTTGGGTCTTTCTTCCATTCCCTGGGTTTTCCCACTCAAAGGCAAACTGTTTCTTACTTTCTTTGTCAAGGGGGATGCAGAAAAAGGCGTCTTTTAAATCAATTACAGTAAACCATTTATATATCTCTTTTTACGGATGTTAGCAATGTGTAGGGATTTGTTACCACTGGATAAATGTCATTTGTTATTTTAATTATTGCTCTCAAATCTTGCACTAATCTATATTCACTATTTGGTTCCTTTACTGGAAATATTATGTCCTAACTTATTTTACAAATTCTATGTCTAGTCAGCTGCTATATTCTCCCACCACCATCGCCTTGGTAATGTTTTCTTGCCGTAACTAATTGCCTTGGTGAAACCTGTCTGGGCACTCTTGTTTCCAATGCTCTTCCCGCTTGCAATACGCACATTGATTTAGGCTTAACCCTTGCATAACTGGTCCTCTACCACGACTACTTCCGCCACATCCTCCGAAACTTGGGTTCCCTTTTCCTTCTACCGCTGCCAAAGATTTTGCTGCTGCTCCCCACCAGATTCTCTTTTGCGATTATTATACACCCTCCAGGCTACCCCCAGGATTCTGAGTTTTCGTAACTATTCTCACTACTCGTGCCACCTTATCAGGACTTTCTCTACAAGTTCTAGCTGACCGCCTCTAAATAATCAAATCTGCAGGAAAAAAGGCACTTCTACAAACACTGACCCCTCCACTCTCACACCTTGTCGCAAGGGAGCAATCACAGTCTGTTTTCGTCTGCCTGTGTCTTTTCCCTCCACAACCCGGGCAAGCCCTGACCAGCTTTAGGTTCCGTGGGCCACTGGGGTCGCTGATTCATTACCACCATCATCTTTTTCACCTGCATCCCTCTCCCTCCTTTCTATCATAGCCAGGCTTTGCCCAACTCCCGAGGAAGAGGAATCTGGTGACGATGGGAGAGGAGGATAAAGAGAGAAAGGTGTACTAGATGAGACAGGTTCAGGATCAGGTGAGGTAGGGGCAGGCAGTGGGACAAGGACAGATGAAGCAGGTGGATAGGGTTAGGTTCTCTTAGTCTTATTGGAGCTACCTGTAAATCAATATCTGTATAATTTTCCCTATTCAATGCCAAATGTTCTAGACAATGTTCCTCGCAAACTCCACACTTATCACTTGCAGACGCTCTAACCACCATTAATCTACATTCATCCCGCCATTCTGGCTTTCCCGTAAATAGAAAAACAAATCAACATACGAAACCTCATCCATTGTTGGTTTTTGTTTTTCCTTGTTTATCTTTTTCTTTTTTTTTCTTCTTTTTTGTCTTTTTTTTTTTCCTTTTTGCTTACAAAACGACATTAACTGTGAAATACTGTTATATTGCAAATTCCCGTATTTCGGCCATTTTTCGCCATTCTCTAAGACACATTCTGGCCACCATGTATTACAGTAATTAATCAACTTAGCTTTACATAATTCTTCCCCAAAATTACCCTGTTTCTAATGTGCTATTAAGCACCCCAAAGGAGAAGTTTGTGGAATAGAGGCATTGCTGCCCAAAATTCCTTTGAGCTTCTCCAACCAAAAATACCAAAGCCGAACCAGCAACGCTTTCGCGATTGTCTTACGGACGGCGCCTAGGCAATACCACAGGAATTCCTTAGCCCAACCAAGCGTAGCTTTCGCTGCGTCTTACTGGCAGGCACCAAAACCAAAATAAAAGCACCTTACCTCTCTCCTGGGGACGTTGTGAGCGGCAGAGGCGGTCGCGGCCGATGGGCTCCCCGAGAATCCCTCGGTGCCGGCTGGAGCTTGATCAAGTCGCAAACTCGCCCAACAGCACTCACAGGGTCCCATCTGGGTCGCCAAAAATGTTAGCGTTCAGGAACACATAATCACGAGAAATGATTATATGCAGGTGCTTTTATTGAAGAGCTCTGGGTGTCAGGGGTAAAGACCCAAATCTGACTCTGACATAGGTTCGGGATGGATATGCTTTTATATTCTATCGTTATATAACTTTCATGTTAATTATTGAACTTACATTGTTCTATAGTATACATAGATTTCAGCCAAGCATAGCCACCTTAGACTAGGAACATACAGTTTCTCATTGTTCTTCTTATGATTATACAAGAATTATTTTAATTACTAAACAATCATTTCAGCTAGCAATTATACTACTTACGCAGGTAAAACACAAGGCTTAACATTTCAGAGTTTATCTTAGCATTTTCCAGGGCGCCACTATCAAGCTGACCTCTGTGTACATTTCTTCTGTTTAGGGGCAACTGATATCGGCACACGTTGGTTCTCTGGTTCATCTGCAAGGCCTGTCACAGGGGTTGGAGTAGTTGTAGGGCCTGTTGTCTTGTTGTCAGATCCAGAGACCTTCTTGTACCCCTGAGAGTACTGAGTGGTGTTGAGCCAGGCTCAGTAGGCCTGGGCCAGGCCCCAGCATATTGCAGTGATTTGTTTCTCTCTGGAATTGCCAGGGTGACTGTCCTGGTTTGAAAGACAGGTGTCTGCCAAGGAAGGTGGGAACCTCTTTGGAATGGGAAATATTACCTCCTTCCCTCCAAATTATTATAACTTTGAAATTATCTGGCTTATTATAAATCAAAGGCGACTGACATTGGTGAGGGAGAGAGAATGATGCATCTGACTCCATCATCAAAAGGCTAATGAATTACTTTATTATACTATACTATGCACATTGTATCTAAACTGCATCTGCCATGCACTCACTCTTGCTCACAACTGCACAGAACTGCACTCATCTTTGATTCTCTCATGATTGTCCCATGACAGTCTGACACACACACACTTCTTGGCCCTGATAGGCCAAGGGAACAAAACATCCTCACTTTGGGTAAGCAATCTCCATATTGCATTCTACTTTAGCACAACAGAGGCACAGCAAGCAAGATAAGAATTGTGTTTTCCTTCTTCTCGGCTTGTCTCACAGCTTTTCTCTGTTCAGAGGGCATGTGAATATCACAGGGGCTTTCAGGAAAAGATATTGGAAAAGGAATAATAGTTCTTTGCTAGTGTATGTATAAAAAGGCAAACAAACAACAACAATGGCAGCAACAACCAACAGAACCAGAAACCCAGTAACAGCCTTCTTTCGGCCATTAAGCACTTTCCCCTTTGGTGCAGTGATGGTCATAGCTGGCAGGGGCGCTGTTGGCTCCCAGCAGGGTAGGGCAAGGTGCAATGATTCCCCCACAGCTGCAGAGGGTGTTGTGGCTTGAGCTCAGCCTCCTCTGTCCACGCTGTAATGGCAGGCGAGCCAGCAGAAGAGATAGAAAAGGGGCTTCCTTTACAAACCCACAGGGGCAGTTGGTCCTGGTGCCCCTCTGGGTGGCGAGATGAGCTTTAGCAGGAACCTCAGAGCGGCAGGCTAGAATGGCAGAGGTGAGCAGACCCTGAGGGTGGCAAACAAAATGAAGCAGAAACTCTGCAGCTGTAGCAGGAACCGCAGGGGGTTGGGCAGACACAGGGTATCGGGTTAAAGTGTCGAGAGAAACCCTAAGTTGTGGCAGAAGACAGCAGAGCTGGGCAGTGACAGCTGGGCTCCTGAAGGCATCCAGGAGAGGCTCCCTTGGAGGGGCTCGGGGTCCCAGGTTTTTCCCTGGGACACCCAAGTAGATGGTGAGGGTCCTTTTCCAGTAAGGTCAGGTGTTAATAAGGTCCCAGTTCAACCATCATTTAATTGAACTTGTTAGGAAAATTGATCCACAAACATCAGAGGTTTATGTCCAAAAAGGAGACAAAGGAGTCCTTTGTCTTTATTCGAATAAAGGGAGAGGCCATGGGGCATTCCCCTGGGGTGTCTCAAATTTTTGGAGGACGCAGCCTCCTTTTTATCCAAATTTCCTGGCCACATTTCCACACTCTCTTTCCCCATTGGCTGAGGTACTTGAGAGGTACAGACTTCCCGATACGCCTGATACCAAAGATTTACCTCTAATGTATAACCCTCCTTTTTAATTTTTAATTCTTATGGAATTTAGGGGTTTTTATTCCCCATTGTTTCTTTCATCTTTCAATGTCCAATTTAATTTATCAGCAACCCGAAAGTTTATTTGTAAAAGCAAATATCTTTTTCCATTCATCAATCAGTGGAATCCTTCCCATTGGTAGGAGAAGCAGTGGGAGGACAAAGGTGCCGTAGTGGCATCCAGTCCTCTGGGCAGCAACCGTCTGGCACTAAACCCCACCTCTCTCCACTCTGATCCTGAGAGCAAGAGAGAGAGAGAGAAGCTGAGCCCAGCCCCTCACCCTCCAGCCAAAATCTGGAGGTATCTCTGCCCTCCCCAAGAGAAACCCCCCCCCAGCTAAGAGAGTAGACAGCTGCACCCTTCCCCCCACTTTAGCCACTTCTTTTGTTTCTTAAGTACCAGTCATTATCATCTCCTAGGTAACAAATGGGAGAAAGAAAAAAAAAAGGAAAAATCCTAACCCTCAACAGTGACAGACGTTTTCCAAATATATTACTAGTTTTTTTGGATTCTACACTTGTTCAGGGCAGGGGCTGGTGACAGTATAGTTGGGGGTCTGCTACAGGCTGCCTGACCAGGAAGACCAAACTGATGAGGCCCTCTATAGACAGATAGGAGCGGCCTCACATTCACAAGCCCTGGTCGTCATCGGGTGGGGACTTCACCCTGACATCTGCTGGAAGGACAGCACCACAGCAGGGCACAAGCAATCCAAGAGTTTACAGGAATATGTTGACGACAACTTCCTTCTCCAAGTGATAGAGGAGCCAACAAGGAGAGGTGTTATGTTGGACCTTGTTCTCACCAACAACAAGGGGCTGGTGGGGAATGTGAAGCTCAAGGGCAGCCTGGGCTGCAGTGATGATTGTGAGAAACGACTTCTTAAAATTTCAAAGGTTTACTAAACCTTAACAAAAATACAACAAAAGGACTAAATAAGTGTCCTGGTTTAGGGCAAATTTGGGAGAAAACCTCCAAAGGGGGCTCCTCCAGAAAGCAAACCCACACGGCCCCTCCTCCCAACCGGTTCGGGAAGGATCCCTCAGAGAGAAGTGGAAAGAACCTGTTTCATTAACAGGCAGAGCACTCCCCGGCACACAAAATGAACAATACCGGATGACAAAACTCTTTCACCGCTCTGAAAAAAGATGACAAATTCAGAAAGTCTCTCCTGGGAGTGGTCGCTCTGTTATCAGTCCCTCTGGTGCTGGGAATGGCTACTGCAGGCCACAAAGTGCAAACTCTCAGTGTTTCCCAGGTCCCAGTCCGGAGCAGGTTCGAGTGGTTCCAAGAAAAGGGAAAGAAAACCAGTCCAGGGAAAATTCGGACTGCCTAGCTAAACTAGCTAACAAGCAGAAACAAAAGCAAGAGCAAAGCAGGAGCAAGAGCAAAGCGAAAGCAAGCACAAAAAAAAGCAAAAGCAGCCCAATGTACTGCCCTGTCTCTGTGTCCCACTGACTGTGGGGGAGTGAGCAGGCTGATAACAAAACAAAACAAAACTTGGCACTTTAGAGCCAGTCTTGAAGGCACAGAACATAATATCCAGCATAAACAGAACAGACGACTTGGGATACAAGCATCATAACATCGCCCTAAGACCCTGATAATCACAGAGACTCCCAGAGCTTCAATTTTTCATAAGGGAAAAATTGAAGCTCTGGGAGTCTCTGTGACTATCAGCCACATGCTCATCTGCAAAATTGATGCTCTGCCTTTTTTACCCTTAGCCCCTCCCAAAGTTTTGTCAGTCAACTCCTCTGCCATCCATTGGTGGAGATTACTTTCTTACATCTTGATTGGAGGTCAGGTGTTGTTATGCTGCACCTCTTGGTAATAAGCTGGCCCTCTCCAAATGTCCTGACTACTAAGGCTATTACAAGGGGAGAGGGGAAAGAGGACTATGGGAGGAAGATTGCAATATCATCACTATACATTTTAATATCTGCATATCTATCTCTTAATTGTGAGAGTCAACTATTACATTACTCATCTATAACACCATGAAATGGTGGAGTTTGAGAACCTTAGAGCAGCAGCAAGCTCACTGCCCTGGACTTCAGGAGAGCAAACTTTGGTCTCTTTGGGGATCTGCTTGGTAAAGTCTTATGGGATAAAGCCTGGGAAGGGAAGCCAAGAGAACTGGTTGATGTTCAAGGATCGCCTCCTCTAAGCTTAGGAACAATGCATCCTAATGAAGAGGGAATCAAGCAAAAATTCCAGGAAGCCTGCTTGGATGAAGAAGGAGCTTCTGGACAAACTTAAACACAAAACAGAAACCTACAGAGGGTGGAAGTAGGGACATGTAGCCTAGGAGGAATACAGAGAGACTGAGCAGCCAGGAATCAGGTTAGGAAATCTAAAGTACTCGCAGAAGTAAATCTGTCCAAGAACATCAAGGGTAATAAAAACAAAAGCTTCTATAGGTATGTCATTGTATTGGGTTTGTATGGCCAATCTTTGGCAGTGGAGGAGCTGCTGGAGTGACTTCTTTGAGAAGAAGCCAGAAGCTTTCTTCATGTTCAGCAGAGCCAATCCTTGGCAGCTCCAAAGACAGATGTGCTGCTGGTCAAGGCTGGGCCAATCAGAAATAGTGGTAACACATCTGTGAGAACATATTTAAAAAGAAAGAAAAAGTTACTGTGCAGCTGTAATTGCAGCCAGAGAAGAGCGGGATGAGAACATGTTAGAGGAACAACTCTGCAGAAATCAAGGTCACTGGACTAGGAGGGGGAGGAGGTGGCCAAGGTGCTAGAGCTGAGATTCCCCTGCAGCCTGTGGTGAAGACCATGATGAAGCAGCTGTGTCCCTGAAGCCCATGGAGATCCATGGGGATGTAGAGATGCACCTGCAGCCTGCAGAAGAGACCCACACTGGAGAAGGTGGATGCCTGAGAGGAGACTGTGACCCCATGGGATAATAATATCTCTAATTCAAGTCTCTTTTGCCCGTGATGGTATTTCAGTTGTGATCTCTCCTGGTCCTTATCTCAACTCATAAAACCTTTGTTATATTTTCTCTCCCCTGTCCAGCTTCGGAGGGGAGTGAGATAGAGGCTTTGGTGGGTACCTGGCATCCAGCTAAGGTCAACCCACTACAATTGGCAATAAAAGAAGGACTTGGCTGGATGGTTGCACTCAAAGACTTGAAGTCAAGGGCTCAATGTCCAAGTGAAGATCAGTGATGAGTAGTGTTTCTCAGAGGTTGGTGTTGGGTTCAGTGCTGTTTAACATCTTTGTTGGTAACATGGACAGTAGGATTGAGTGCACCCTCAGCAAGTTTGTTGATGACACCGTGCTGTGTAGTGCAGTTGTCATGCTGCAGGGAACGAATCCCATCCAGAGGGACCTTGACAGACTTTAGAGGTGGGTCTGTGCAAACCTCAGTTCAACAAGGCCAAGTGCAAGATCCTGCACCTGAGTCGAAATTCCAAGCACAAGGATAGGCTGGGCAAAGAATGGATTGAGTGTAGCCCTGGGGAGAAGGACTTTAGCATGTTGGTGGATGAAAAACTTAACATGTCTCGGCAATTAGCGCTGGCAGCCCAGAAGGCCAAGTGTACCCTGGGCTGCATGAAAAGAAGCATGACCAGCAGGTCAAGGGAGGTGATTCTTCCTGTCTACTCTGCTCTTGTGAGACCCCACCTGGAGTACTGTAATCAGCTCTGGAGCCCCCAACATAGGAAGGATGTGGACCTGATGGAATGAGTCCAGAGGAGGCCTTGAAGATAATCTGAGGGCTGGAGCATTTCTCCTATGAACACAGGCTGAGACAGTGTGGGCTGTTCACCCTAGGAAGAGAAGGCTCCAGGGATACCTTGTAGCAGCCTTTCAGTACTTTAAGGGAGCCTAAAAAAGAGCTGGAGAGGGTCTGTTTACAAAGGCGTGGAGTGACAGGACAAGGGGTAATGGCTTTAAACTGAAATAAGGTACATTTAAATTGGATAATAGGAAGAAATTATTCCCTATGAGGGTGGTGAGGAACTGAAACAGATTGCCAAGAGAAGTTGTGGCTGCCCCATCCCTGGAAATGTTCAAGGCCAGGCTGGACAGGGCTCTGAGCAGCCTGGTCTAGTGGAAGGTGTCCCTGCCCATGGCACAAGTCAGTGGGGGTAAGAACTAGATGATCTTTAAAGTCCCTTCCAACCCAAACCATTCCATGATTCTGTATACTGGACATGACATTCTATGGTATGGAATATCCCTTTGGCCAGTCCAGATTAGTTGTCCTGGACATGCTCCCTCACCGACTGTTGTGTACCTCTGCCCTGGCAGAGCATGAGATGCAAAGAAGTCCTTGACTCAGGGTAAGCATCACTTAGCAACAACAAAAACAAGTGTATTATCAATAATTTTCTCATACTGAATCTAAAGCAGCACTGTACTAGCTACTAAGAAAAACTGAACTCTATCCCAGCTGAAACCAGAGCGAACAGTGTGAAGGGCACAGTTTCTGGGGCAGATATTTTTAAGTTGGTGGTTGGAAGGTATCTTGGCTTAGGGCAAATTTGGGAGAAAACCTCCAAATGGGATCCCTTCAGAAAGCAAATTCAAGCGACCCGTCCCCCAACTGGTTCAGGAAAAAATTCCCTTGGAGTAAAGTGGAAAAAACTGTTTATTTAACAGGCAAAGCATTCACCAGCATGAAAAAATGAACAATATTAAACAACAAAACATCTCATTGCTCCGAAGAGATGGCAAACTCAGAAAGTCCCTTTCATGAAGTGTAGCTCGGCTCACTTAGTCTCTTATCAGTCCCTCCGGTGCTGGAATGCAGAGTCCCGGCCCTGGGGGGCCACAGGTTTGAGCTTCCGGTGTGTTTCTGGGTTCTTCAGTCCAGACCAGGTTTGAACAGTTACAAGAAAAAGAAAAAAACACAGTCCAGGGAACTTCTCTGCCTCAGCTAGTAAAAAACTAACTAAAAGCAAAAGAGAGTTCTCTCTCACTGTCCACTGCAGACAACACGGTCTATGAGAAGGATGCAGGGAGCAAGTGCAGTCTCTGATAACAAACTCCATGCTTCATCAGTGAGACCAAAATTTTCACCTTCAGGCCAAT
Organism: Haemorhous mexicanus; assembly: GCF_027477595.1. Lineage (NCBI taxonomy): Eukaryota > Metazoa > Chordata > Aves > Passeriformes > Fringillidae > Haemorhous > Haemorhous mexicanus. Next base: position 176,526 of record NC_082380.1, read on the forward strand.
TTGTAATTATCTCCAAAATCCCTAGGTGATTCAGTTTTCCAATACAGGCACGCTGTGTGATGAGAGCAATCCACTTGCTCTATATGGCATTGGTGGCATGGTGGGTAGAGGGAACCTTTGCTTTGAACATCCACTCCAGCACCAGTAGTCGGGGTGCCAGGAAGAGTTGTGCTTCTGTGCCTATTACATCTGAGGTGGCTTGGACTCCTTCTTGTTGGTTGGTGGAGACATCGCGGTGATCTTATTGATGACATCGGTGGGAATCTGACACCATCCATCTTACCACTTTACTCCCAGGAACTGGATCTCTCGAGCAGGTCCCTTAACTTTGCTTTTCTTGATGGTGAAACTGGCTTTCAGGAGAATCTGAATGATTTTCTCTCCTTTCTCAAAAAACTCTGTTGCTGTGTTCCCCCACACAATGATGTCATCAATGTACTGCAGATGTTCTGGAGCCTTACCCTTTTCTAGTGCAGTCTGAATCAGGCTGCGGCTGATGGTGGGACTGTGCTTCGATCAAGCAAGCTAAGCAGGTGAAACCACTATGGTATGGTGGGCAGTGGTCCAAATATAAGTATGGACAGGCTTGGCAGATTGATTACATTACACTGCCCCAGACACACCAAGGTAAGCGCTGTGTCCTCACAATGGTAGAAGCCACCACGGGATGGCTGGAAACCTACCCTGTGTCTCATGCTATGGCACGTAACACCATCCTAGGCCTTGAAAAGCAAATCCTTTGGAGGCATGGTACCCCTGAGAGGACTGAGTCAGACAATGGGACTCATTGCAAGAACAGCCTTATCAACACCTGGGCTAGGAAACATGGCATTGAGTGGGTGTACCATATCCCCTACCATGCACCAGCTGCAGGCAAAATGGAGAGGTACAATGGACTGTTAAAAACCATCTTGAAAGCACTGGGTGGGGGATCTTTCAAAAACTGAGAGCAGCATCTAGCAAAGGCCTCCTGGTTAGTTAACACCTGAGGTTCCACCAACCGAGCAGGCCCTGCCCAATCTGAGCCCCTGCATATAGTAGACGGAGACAAAGTCCTAGTGGTGCATGTTGGAGGTTTGTTAGAGAAGACAGTTTGGATCAATTCTGCCTCGAATACAAATAAACCCATTCATGGGGTTGTCTTTGCTCAGGTACCAGGTTGCACATGGTGGATAATGCAGAGAGATGGAACAACACAATGTGTACCTCAGGGAGATCTGATTGTTGTGTGAGAACCATAAGTAAATATCACTGTTTGCTGAACATCACTGCCATTGTCTGTATATAGCTGTATACTGTAGATATATATATATATATGTATAATGTATGTGTTTGTAAAGTTAGAATATATATTAGTTTTGGTAGTAAGCTGACGATATGGGGATATGGGGTGAAATGTCCTGGGGTGACTTTATGATGCTTGTATCCCCAATCGTCTGTTCTGTTTGTGCTGGATATTAAGTTCTGCACCTTTAAGGCTGGTTCCGAGAGTGAAGGGGAAGATAAACTGCTAAGAGCTTCCTCTGTGCCTAGCAAAACTAATAGCGTGCTAGCTCTGAGAATTGGCAACCTGTTAAACCATTAATAAAGCTAGATCTGCCTCTGTGAAATTCACATTTTAAAGACAGTCAAGCCCAGGAAAAAACTCTCTTTCTTCCCGCTTTTAGAGAGAGAAGTTCCCTCTCCCCCTCCCGGCGTGGTGGCCGGGCGGGAGGAGGGGAGGCCGCAGAGCCCCGGTGTGCTGCAGCTGGGTCCTAGCCTGGCTGCTGAGATCTTAGCCGTTCCCCTCCCCCCTCCCCCCCAGTGAAGCTGCTGAAGAAACTTTCCTAGTAAACAGCTCTGGCCCCAGCCCTGCAGAGATCACATGACCACCCACAGGCCTGGGCAAGATATTAACTCTTTCACTGCACAGATGAAACTTGCAAAACATTGATCCTTTCTCAAGTGAAAGAGTGAAGACACGTAGAAGACAACATGAGACACTGAGCTCAATAAAGAAGAAGTCAAATTCCAAATGGGAGAAGAATGAGGAGATGCCTTAGTTTTGGGCTGAAATCCTCTTGTAAAGCTATGGAGAAGAATATAATTGATTCATCAGACTCTTTTTCCCTGTAACTCATTAAATGCATTGGGGGATGTAGCGTTCTAACCACAGCCATGAACAGAGGCACCAGTGTTGAAATAAGTAGATGTTCCAGTAGCTGTGATCAAATGAGAAGTTTGAACAGAAAGAAATGAGAGAGATGAGATGAGAAACCTTTCCCCAGGAATGGAAGAAAACCTTTTTTTTCCCAGAGACGGATGAAGAGAACTATTGTTTTTATGCTACAATAGCTCATCCTTAAAAATGGCACCCCCATAAGTTGACATGGCCCAGGAACACAGCTGTGAGAAGGCTGTGAAAGATGGGAAGGACTTCGCAAATGCAGATTCCTGGGCGGTTGCTATTCGTGAAAGTTAAAAACCACAAGCGAACTTTTTCTTGTGGAGAAGTCTCCATGGCATGGCAAGAGAGACTCCTCTCTCTAAGTGAACTGAAGAAAGACTATTTTAGAGGTGGTAACTTGACTGAAAATACCAGGTTTTGTCTGTGTACATTGTCAGTGGGAAAGAGGATTTGGGGGGCAGAAAAAGTGTTTTAAAGGTTTATTCTGATTCTTATTCTTCATTTAGTTCTGTTAATAAAGTTTTATTTATACTCTCTAAAGTTTGAGCCTGCTTTGCTCTCCTGTTAATTCTTATCTTGCAGCAGAAAATGAGTATTTCTAGTGGGTGCATTGGCATTTGGCCAGTGCTCAACCCACCACATTATTTGGTGCATTGGCCAGGAAACAAAAAATTGGTGAACCAAAACCACTACACAAAATTGGTGTTTCTACCTGGTTTTGAATTGAAACCGCCACAGAGGGTGAAGGAGCAGCTGATGCTGGTAGTGAGTGAGCAGTTTCCTTCATGTGGAATGCTGTTCTGGCCTTTCTGTACTGGTTGGTTTGAGCCATGTTGGGTGGTAGTGTTTGGGGAGGCATATCTTTTGGTTTGCTAATGATATGTTGGGGTGAGGAAGGCCTAGGCCAATGTACTCTATGTAGTTAGGCAGGTCCCCCTGACCACTGGGTTGTGACCACAGGCAGGAGCATCCTGGGCCACTTGTTGTTATAGGAGAACAATGAGTAATGCATGTCCTATGCTTTTTTTGGCTTTTTGGTGTTTCTTGGGTGGGTTTGGTTGCACTGAGGTGCTGTTCCTTGTCCAAATCTCCCCAGGCCTTGGTGGGCCCCTTCCTTGCCTCTTTCAGGTGCACTTTGTCCATGCCACCCTGCTAGACCACAAGCAGTGCTGTAGTGTTGCTGAATGATTGTGATGGGGTGGTGGAGATGGCTTTCATATCTTGGCAGTGGGAGACAGTTTGAAAGGGAGAGGGGTAGTGGTGGAGGAGGAGGAGTGTGTAGGGCAGGCAGCATGTTGTTTGGGCGAGTGTGTGCTTGAGGGTCCAGCATCAGTGGGAGATGTCTGTGGACTTGGAGGGATATGGTGGGTCCCTGAGAGTGGTCTGCTGTCCAGAGCCTTCAACCAGGGCAGGAGGCATCACTGGGATGGGCTGCAGGAGGGAGGCTTATCCCTGCTTGCCTGTGGAGATCCTGTCTTTGCCCTTCATGCATATGTATGATGGCCTTCTTCTCCTTAGAGCACAGCAATTTTCTCCAGTGCATGGACTGTGTCTCAGCCTGGCCCCAGCCTCACCGTGGTCATGCCTGTTTCCCTGTTGGCACAGGCACCTGACTGGAAAATGTATGAGCAATGCTGAGCAATCCCAGCCCTTGCTGCTGTTGCCTCCACTCAATCTGTGGCTGCTGATGTTGGCTCGAGATGGGCATTTGATGCAGGTGTGCTTGGTGGGGGACAGGAGCTGGTTGAATCTTCATCTGCCACATGAGTGTGTCCACATGTTCAAAGCAGATGCAAGCTTTGAGTTGGACATGGTCCCAGAGGCAGGTGCAGATGAAGTCCTGGATGAGCCTGAAGTATTTGTTGATACTGAACGGCAGGTTGTGAGGCCCTTGGCCTTCAAAGAGCATGACATTGTCTGGCATGCATTGCTCCAGGTGGTGGATGTAATGCTGGAGGTTGTTGAGGAGGTCCTGCCATGCCTGGATATCCCAGTGTTGGGGAGTGCTGGGACTGCTGAGGATGTACAAGAGGTGCTGGAGGATGTGGGGGCAGTGGCGACAGCTTGCTGTGGGTGGTTGATGTGGAGGAGGATGTTGAAGGCAAATGGCACATGCTGGTGGTGGCAGGGCTGTGGTGGGCTGAGAGCTGTCCTGGGGGAAGGTGACTGAGTTCTTGCTCAACTAGTCTCATCAATTCTCCACATTTTGAGGCAGCAAGCCTGGCAGTTTTCTACACTGTGCTGTTATGGTTCAGTGGGTGATGAAAGCATGGTGGCAGAAGATTTTGGGGTAGCTGTACTGGGGATGCATTTTAGGGTTTCCTTTTTGTCTCTTTTGTGAGTGGTCTTGCTTGGTTTTATTTTCAAGTTTGTCAACCAACATTCATTTTTCTTATGTCATACTCTTATTATTTGTATATATGAGTTAATGTACGCTTTCTTTTATTTCTTATTGACAAACATTTTTAGTTTGTTGGTCTTTTTTTTTTCCCCCTGTGAAATACACCAATCACTTGTTTTAAAAATTTTGAAAGTTTATTAGTAATAAAATGGTTATAAAAATAGTAATACAAATTAGAGCAATAAGAATTTGGAATATCAGAGTTAGGACAATAAAGGACAATAAAAGCAAAGAATACGAATGTTCTGATGCTTTCTTTAAAAAAGCATGGCTTGCTAAAAAGGATTAACCCTTAAAAGCAATAGCCTGTTGCATATTCATATACCTCATACATGATGCATAGATGCATACATTCCTTTCAAACTAGGGATTTCTCTGGTTATTGTCAATTTCCCTTCCTTCATCTTGTAAATCATGGTCAGACTCCATGGAGTCTGCAAGGAGACTAGTTCTTCACATAAGGAGGCAATAATTTTTTCTCTTTGGGATTTTAGTGTCTTGTTGCTGTTATCTCTGTGCAAAGAATTTCTTGATTATCTCATCTCTTTCTTGAGCTAGTTAAAAAGTATCCTACATAGCATAGTTTCTATTTTAACATTATGTTATAACCTAAAACTATATTTAACACACTACTTAAGAAAATTAATACAGCATAACTTTCTACCATAACACATATAATATTCATTTTTATATTTGTGAAAAATTAATAATAAAATACACATTTTTCACACCCCCCACCTTTCCCTATAACATCTACAACCTTGCTGATGGAAGAATGTTTCCTCTCTCTCTGCAAATATCTTGAAGAATGTTTTTGGGGTCATATGTCATTTCCCCCCAGTTTCTCCTCAGTGTGTTGATATTTATAAATAAATGCATAAATGTTGTGAAGGTTTTTCCATCAACTATTCATGCAATGGTTGTGGTTTCTAGATTTTGCTGTATTTTTATTGTGTTTTGAATTTGTTGTGGAAATTAGGCAACATTAGATGTATGGGAGGCAGGAACTGGTAGAAATAGTTGTCTTTGACATGCTGGTCTGTTTACACCTTGAAAGTGGGCTGAGTCCCAAGTGCAAGTCATCACTGCTTCCTGGGAAGCTTCCAGTAGTGAGAGGTACTGGTGGCTGCTGATGCAGTGAGTTGGGGGAAGAGTATGTGTATGTCTTTTAAAATTTAATTCAATTTCTTAATGCCTAAGTTTATGCTGTAAATTCTCACTGTGTTGTGTTTTGGGAGTTTTGTTTAATTTTGGTGTATATTACATTGGGATATGCTATCTTTTCCGTTAGTCTGTTGCAGGCTGCCTGCGTAGTAGAGATCTTATAAATGCCTTAGCTGGTGTGCGTGCTACCTAGAAAGCTGCTTGGTGGAACTTACTTCTATTACATTAGAACACATTGATTTTCAGTCCTTTTCTGTTTTGCATTGAGTCTATTCCTGATATGTCAGTTTTGACTTTAGGCATCTTCTCCTGCATGCCTTCTGTAGGTCAGGAAATACCCATGTTGTTTGATGAGCAGAGTATCTCTTCTGATGTTTTCCTATGGGTGGGAATGAAATGTAAACATAACTGGTTTGCACTCGTATTTTCTAATGTTTTTTGTTTTGAATGTGTGTATGCACAGGTGTGTGGGATAGGGATATTCAGTGCTGATGTGGTTTTCCTGTCGTGGTTTAATGCCAGCCAGGCACCAAGCCCCAAGCAGCCACTCACTCACTCCCCCACCAGAGGGATCAGGGTGAGAATCAGAAGAGTAAAACCTTGAAAACTTGCAGATTGCGATAGCGATACAGAACAAAGCAAAACAAGGAAGTAATTCACTGCTTTCCATGGGCAGGCAGGTGTTCAGCCACCTTCAAGAAAGCAGGGCTCCATCACATGTAAATGGGGACTTGGGGAGACAAACTCCATCATTCCAAATGTGTTACCTCCCCCCCACCCTTCCTTCTTCCTCAAGCTTTATATGCTGAGCATGATGTTTCATGGTCTGAAATATCTCTTCAGTCAGTTGGGGTCACCTGTCCCAGCTGTGTCTCCTCCCAACCTCCCACACACCCCCAGCCTCCTCCCCAGCTTGGCCGTACCAGGAGCAGACAAGGCCTTGACTCTGTGTAAGCTCAGCAATAAGAAAAACACCTCTATATTGTCACCGTGATATTTTCTGAAAAATCCCTTCACCAGGATTTCTTCTTCTGGGAAGATGAGAAGCCTCAGCTTCTCCATGTTTTGCTGCTCTGGAATGTGGTCTGGAGATTGTTTATCTAAACATGTGAATTGTTTTAACTTAATGACCAATCCCCATCAGCTGTGTCGGACTCTGAGGAGTCAGTCAGGAGCTTTCATTATCATTCTTGTTTAGCCATCTGATGTATCCATTTTCTTTAGTATAGTTTTAGTATAGCATTAATATAATATAATATAATATAATATAATATAATATAATATAATATAATATAATATAATATAATATAATATAATATAATATAATATAATATATCAGCCTTCTGAGAACATGGGGTCAGATTCTCATCTCTTCCCTCGTCCTGGGGACCCTCACAAAGACCACACTATATTATCAACCCTGTGTTCAGCGCAAATCCAAAGCATAGCCCCATTCCAGCCACTGGGAAGAAAATTAACTCTACCCCAGCCAAAACCAGCACATCCTCTACCTGAGAGGCAGTGGTAATAATTGCAATCCTTAGGTCCTGTTCTCATGCGGATTTGGTTTTATTTTTTCTGATTTATATAGGGAAAAAATGCTACTGTGTCAGTTCCAGTTCATGTCCAATGAATCCTGTTCAGATCTCTTTTCCAAATCTGCTTTTTGTGTTATGATGTTCCTTAGAAGGAGATGGGAGTGCTGCTTTTGAGTAACCTGCAAAGATTTTTAATATGAATTTGGTTGTTTTGCTAAGTGATTCATGCTGGAGGTGCTGAGATGGAATTAACTGGGAAGGAAAGTAGGATGAAATATAACACAGTTTCAAATTACAGAAAACACCTGCAATTCTAAATCCTTGCCAGATGGTTTCATGTTCAGTGATGGAGGACTGGATTTAGGAGATGGGAAGGATGGGCAGAAATGCAACAAGGCAGAAGGTGCTGGGGAATTTGCAGAGAGGGGTATGAAGGAGGAGGATGCATTTCCAATGTTGAAGACTGTGAAAATTGATACGTAAATGGTTAAAGCATTAACTCTTTGTGTTGGTTTGAAGGCAAGCCAGCAGGAAGAATTAACTCCACGCAAATATGTTGCAAGAGATTGCAAATCAGAACTACAATTTAATAGGACAACTACAAAAATGGCAATACCACAGGAACATTGGCTTAAACCAACAAAGTCAGAATATAACCTGACACCCTGTTGGTCAGGGTGGTGGTAGCAGTCCCATTAGAGTGATGAATGTGGCCTTGTCAAAGCAGTGATCCTGTAGAAAGGTCTGGTCCTTCTCTGGAGGCCCAGTGGTTGTATCATGCTGTCCCAAGTCCCAGATTACATACAGGTAGGAATGTTTGGTTCCTCCCCCAGGGCCAGGAATTTCACAATGGTATGATGTAATTCTATGAATTATGCTGGTGAGTCCTTGATGTCCCATTAGCAGGGATGGCCCCCCCTTTAGGCTGTGTGCATTGGGTAGCTGTTGCAAACAAGCGGCTATTAACAGCTCATCAGAAGGTGATATAGGTGGTGAAAGAATACATACCTTACATTGTAATGCAAGGCACTCCTGATGGATTGGAGGCGGTGGGGAGAAAACCATGAGAATTAGGAGGAAAATTACTTAGTAGAGTACCAGCCTCATATGTGGAGTTCACCCAGAAGGGAAAGGGGAAATTTTTCATTTTTTGTCCCAAACTGAAGACAAAATATTGCTTTGGTTTTGCTGGCATGTCCTGTCTAAGTGAGAGCTTTCTAGGGTGAGAATTTTCTTACCTTCCTGTAGAAGAATGATCTAGGGCAGTGGTCTCCACCTTTTTTGATTGCACCACCTCATCAGCAAAAAAAATTGTGAGCACTCCCAATATATTTTTATTTATAAATTATATATGTATACTATTGTACTAATATGTATGTCATAAAACATACATGAAAATAAAAAAGGATGAAAATAAAAAAAAAGGATGAGAGCAAATTTTTATTTTCATGCTCTATTTTATTTTTTTAAATTGTATTTATTAATTATACCAAAACCAATTTCTTCATGCACCCCAGTGGATTGTCTTGTGCACCTCACTTTAGAGACTACTGATCTGAGTTCTCTTGTAACATAGTTTAAAGTAAATTTTCCAGTCATCAGGTGGTAACTTGTGAAAAATGCATATTTTATGATTGGCTTTTCGCAAATATTAAAATGAATATTATATGTGCTATGTTAGAAAGTGATGCTGTATTAATTTTTTTTAAGTAGTGTGTTAAATATAGTTTTAGGATATAACATAATGTTAAAATAGAAACTATGTATGTGGGATATTTTTTTTAAAGAAAGGAATGAGGTACTTGCACCAGATAGCAGCCACAGGACACCTAAATCTTTCAGAGAAAAATAATTTATTGCTCCCTTATCAGAAGAAACTAACTTCTTCCTGCCTTGCTTATCCCTGAAGATGCCTTCAGGATTAAGAGGAAGGAGTTGACACTGACCAGACAGACTCCTTTGTTTGAATGGAATTTATGCATCATGTATGAAATGTATGAATATGCAACGGCCTGTTGCTTTTAAGGGTTAATCCTCTGTTAACGGGTTTCCTATTTCAGGTTTATTTTGCCCAAAAAGAGGTACCTGGACTGTCTGTAACTCTTTGTTTTTATTGCCTCATATTGTCCTAAACCTAATTGTCCAAATGTTCATTACTCTAATTATATTACTATTATTATAACCATTTTATTACTATAAAACTTTTAAAATTTTAAAAACAAGTGATTGGTGTTTTTCACATAACTCTTTTTCAAGTTTTTAAAATAATTGTGCTGTTTTCCTAGCTGGTGTTTTTTACTTTTAGAAAACAGAGCATGTTAAAACCTTTAGACTACATCCACATTGTGATTATGGTCCTGGCTTCAACCTAGGTCTTTGGCCTCTGATGGTCTGTTGCTCTTCCAGACATAGTCTCGCTGGAATATGACAGCTCAGAGCTGCGGGTTGGGAGGGGTAAGCATTTAGTCGTTGCCTTTAATTTACCATTAAGAGATTAAGTATTTGTCTATGATATTAAGAAAGTCTGTAAAATAGGTTTATTTTGAAGTTGAGGATACAGGTAAACCTTCAGCTATGCTGTACATGATAAGGTCAGTTTCTGCCCAAACTTCCTTTAGTTCTTTTAAAAATTTCTTATGCTTATAAGAAATATAAGGGTTATATTATAAAAAATATAAGGGTTCATAAGAGTTGTCCAGCTCTGTTATGATTTCAGCTATCAATAAATGATGATGTCTTTTTCTAAGGATTACTACGGAATTACATTTCCTGCTCCTGCAACCTTGACAGGCAGAGATGGAAGCCTTGCTAACAACCCCTTCTCAGGTGAGTATTATTTAAACATGAGGATGGTGAGTGAGATGTGCTGGTCATCCTGCTGTTGCTGAAAAAGCAGTTATTTTCCCCTTCTGTAGGCAGTTAAACCCATCAGTCCAAACTAGCAAAACAAAAGCAAGCATCTCTCTCTAAACACTGATGTTGATTTTTTTTTTTTTTTCTTCATGATTTTGGTCAGTAATTCATATGTGACTTGGTGGTTCTTGGGAGTAAGTTTGATGCCCTTTGAGAATAAATGCAAAATTGTTACAAATTTAAACGGTAGTGTCATCTAGCATCCTTCCCAAGTGCACATAGGTGCTTGAAAACTATTTCATAGCTTAATAATTCTTGAAATTTGACTGGCTTGCTTTCCTTTGTTACTGCTATTTTAGTACTTGTATGTTCTCAGCAGGAGCTGCCTCTAGCAGGCTCTCTCTCACCCTCTCCAAATCTAATGGACTTCATTCCCAAAAGCATCTGGTCTAAGAAGCCCTTGTTCATTCCTGCTCTTACTCTTCAGTTATTGTTGTGCAAAGATGACTCTAATGCTATCCAGGATTTTCAGCCAGTGGTTTTCTTTCACTACAATCTGATTACAGCTTAAAACTGTAGCTATAGGTGTTATAATTCCTGTAACAATGATATTAAGTGTTGTCATACTTTTTGGTAACCAATATAAAGGAATATTAGTTGGGAATGAGATAGATATGAATGATATATGTCACCTCCCCAAAAACATGTGAGCATAGTGCTCTGTAGGCCACCAGAAAATGCAAGTGTTCAGGAGTTTTTCTGCTGCATAATCATTTATCTTGGGAGTTTGCTTTTGGTCTAGTAACCGAATTTCCCTTCCTACTTCTTAAAAAAGGTGGGCCACGATGCAAGTCTTGCTTTCCTGGCCTTCAGCTATCGTTTCCAGAACTTTGGTGGTGTGAGGAACCAGACATTAACTCTACTCATGCTTGACAAATAAACAGACTGACATAAATATGCCTATCACTTCCTGTAAATGCTGACTTGCTTTCAGCCCATGAAGCTTAGCTAATCAGTTTAACCTCTAGGAGAGTCACACTTTAACCCAACAACTATCTGCTCTTTGACTGTTTACCATAGTTTTGCTTTTAGCATGTTTTATTGCAATGATCTGATATAATGAATCTGCTCAGATTGTGTGAGATAGGTAAGTATTGATATCTCCATTTTAACAATGGATTAGCCATGGCATGGAGTTCTCTGCCACTAACAGGCAATGTCCCTGTAGTCATCAGGAACAGAGACTGGGAGAGGGCTTCCCATGAACAACTGCAGGCTTTCAAATGTAGGATGTGTTCTCTTTTGTAGTTGTCTACTTGTATTCAGAGATTTTGAATCCTTTGAATTCTCGACTTCTGGTGTAGCTTTTCTGACGAGTTTGTTCTTTCGCAGGTGATGTAACAAAATTTGGCCGTGGGGATTCTGCCTCCCCTGCTCCTGCTACCACGCTCTCTCAGTCACAGCAGAACCAGACTCAGACTCACCATACAACTCAGCAGCCATTCCTCAATCCAACCCTGCCCCCGGGGTACAGCTACACTGGGTTACCTTATTATGCTGGTGTGCCCGGTGTTCCAAGTGCATTCCAATACGGGCCAACCATGTTTGTAAGTGTGATAGCCTAAACTGTAACCCTCCCTGTGTGCCTCTCTGGTTTTGCTCTCTTCAGCCCAAATCTTCTACATCTTAGAATCACAGGATGGTTTGGGTTGAAAGGGACCTTAAAGATCATGTAGTTCCAATGCCTCTGTCATGAAGAGGGGCACCTTTCACTAGACCAGGTTTCTCCAAGCCCCGTCCAACCTGGCCTTGAACACTTCCAGGGATGGGGCAGCAACAACTTCTCTGGGCAACCTGTGCCAGTGTCTCACCACTCTCACTGGAAAAAACATCTTCCTTATGTCTAATCTAAATCTACCCTCTTTCACTTTAAAGCAATTCTCCCTTGTCCTGTCACTACAGATCCTGGTAAAAAAATGTTTCTGTGTCTTTCTTATAAGCTCCCTTTAAGTACTGAAAGGCCACAATAAGGTATTCCTGGAGCCTTCTCTTCTTCAGGCTTAACAGCCCCAACTCTCTGAGCCCTTCTTCAAAGGAGAGGTGCTCCAGTCTTCTGATAATTTTTATGGCCCTCCTCTAGACCTCTTCTAACAGGTCTTTCTTGTACTGGGGGCCCCAGAACTGGATATGGTACTCCAGGTGGGGTCTCATGGCAGCAGAATAGTCATCTTTCCCAGTCTGTAAGGGATCTCCAAAAACATGCAAGCATGAGAAAATAGCTGCAGTCTCTTCCTCAAGAAAATGGGAAATTTAAAAGGCCAGAGCTCATGGATTCCTGTGCAGGTTACTATAAATAGCAGACAGCTGCAGCTCTTGGACTTGGTGTTCCTGAAAGCCTGTAGCACCCTCCAGATAGTCAAAGGGAGATCCAAAGCTGTCAGAGAGCCGAGAATGCCTAAAAAATCCTTTTGAGGATGGAGGAGACTGGATTAATTCAGAGAGCAGGGAGTCTCAGGAGGGAAAATGTTATTTGGGAAGAGGGATGCTCCAAGCAGAACAGTAGAGGACTATTTTAGGGCCCTGTATGACTGTCTTATGAAACAGACTTGGACAGGAGTTGGTGTTTCATTTGATTCTGTGGGTGATAATTTGCTGTTTACAGTCAGTGTATGAAAGAGATTCAACAAGGCCAAGTGCTGGGTCCTGCACTTGGTCACACCAACTCCCGGCAGTGCTACAGGCTGGGGCAGAGTGGCTGGAAAGTGGCCCGGCAGAAAAGGACCTAGAGGTGCTGGTCAACAGCCAGCTGAACTGATGCTGTTGAGTCAGGGACGGAATGAAAGACTCCAGTCTTCATAAGGTGAATCAGAAGGCCCATTTAATGAAAGTAGTGTGTCCTTTTATAATGTGACTCGCTAAGGTGAGACTTGATTGGTCTCAAAGTAAAAACCTCTCACACTATTGGTGAACTATGAATAGCACACTCTGGAGAACCATATCTATAAACAACGGTTACAGAAAGAGAGATAATAATTGTTTTAATTCTTTTTTTTAAGTTTCTCACAGCTTCCCAGGAAAATCCTGGGACAGCTATGTCTCTCTCTGTTCAGAGGATATGTGATTACCACATTGAACATGTGCCAGTGTGTGCCCAGGTGGCCAAGAAGGCCAGTGGCATTCTGGCCTGTATCAGCAATAGTGTGGCCAGCAGGACCAGGGCAGTGATCATTCCCCTGTACTGGGCACTGGTGAGGCCACACCTCGAATCCTGTGTTGAATTTTTTTGGCCTCTCACTACAAGAAAGATATTGAGGTGGTGGAGTGTGTCCAGAGAAGGGCAACAGAGCTGGGGAAGGGTCTAGAGAGTAAGTCCTATGAGGAGCTGCTGAGGGAGTTGGGGATGTTTAGCCTGGAGAAAAGGAGGCTCAGGGCAGATCTCATTCTCTACAACTCCCTGACAGGAGAGTGCAGCCAGGTGGTGGTCAGGCTCTGCTCCCAGGGAACAAGGGTCAGGACAAGAGGAAATAGCCTCAAGCTGTGCCAGAGGAGGTTCAGGTTGGACATCAGGAAGAATTTCTTCACAGAAAGGGTGATTAAGCATTTGAATGGATTGCCCAGGGAGGTGGTGGATTCATCATCCCTGGAAGTGTTCAAGAAATTACTGGAAGTGCACTTAGTGCCATAGTTTAGCTGACAAGGTGGTGTTCAGTTGAAGGTTAGACTTGATCTTAGAGGTCTTTTCCAACCTTAATGATTCTATTATTCTAAAGAAATACACAGCCTGTTTTGAGAGAGGGCTGTGATATAATTGGGGGGCAGCTCTGGCAGAAAACTTGGAGCTTTCATAAAGCCACTACAGCAATTTATTTCTGGAAGCATGAGTGCCATGTCCCATGTCAGCCCAGTGCTCCCAACTCCAGATTGAATTTCCCATAAGGTGAAGGTGCCTTCTCCACTAGATGGCAGAGGGACCTTGTGTTTTGTGTGCCATTCTTTGGTTAACAGTCTTTTGTTTCCTTCCTTTGTCCAGGTACCTCCAGCATCTGCTAAACAGCATGGAGTCAACCTGAATACCACGTCGACTCCTTTTCAGCAAGGGAGTGGCTATGGGCAGCATGGCTATGGGGCAGGTATGCTTACCACTGTGCTTTTCACATGCATATCTGCAGAGCTGTTTGCTCACTGTAACACCTTGTCTTGTACACACTGGCAGGCTATGATGACTTAACACAGGGAACAGCAGCTGGAGATTACAGCAAAGGAGGCTACAGTGGGTCATCTCAAGCACAAAACAAATCTGCTGGCACTGGACCTGGGAAAGGTAACATGAAACATGAGGTTGCTCGAGTGGGATTTAGTAGGGCCAACTCCCAGTGCTGTGCAGTCAACACAGCAGCCAGCTCTAAACAGGGTCTCGATCCAAGCTGTTTGTCCATCTCACATATACAAAATGCTTTTTTAATGGCCCAAGTGTTCCTTCTACACATCATGGCTGAACTTTGCATAAGGATTTGTGTGGCTGATATGCAGCTTTGCCCACAATTATACATGGGAGAAATGGTAAGCTGTTTCCTTTGCTGAAGTTTTCTTTGCTGAAGAATATAGTGATCCTACAACAGTGCTGTGTTTTTGAAGCCTAAGCAGTTGGATGCTGTTGCTGAAATTGTCCTTTGCCAAATGAAGACTAAATTGGATTTCTTGGTAGTCACTTGAGGTAGCCGTGTGTTAGGGTTGAACAGGGCAATTCACACATCTCTGGGCTGTTTGGCTTCTGTCTGTACACCCTGTAACTCATCACTTTCTTTTGTGCCTGAAAATGTTTCCTTTGTGACTGTAAAGGCTGAAGAATTTGTATAGCTCATATGAAAGCTTTATTCTGCTCATGCTGGTTAGACCTGAGAAGTGTATACTTAACTGCTTAGCACTAACTAGTTCATCCTTGGACTTCAGCAAGTACCAAGCATTTGCTGTGCATTTGAAATGCTGTCTTCAGCCAAGAGCTGATCACGCTCTCATCTGTAGAGGAGCAATCCAAAATGGAGCAATGTCCTCAGAAGGAAACAACCATAAAGCAGTGCACACCCTCTGAGCCCAGTCCTCTGATTCACTGGCCAAAGGAACAGTTAGTTTTATTCTGAGCCAAGTGAAATGATTAGAGGCAGTCTTTATAAGACTGAATAAAGTGGCTAGTTTGAAAATCACCTTGCTGGTGATGTTCCTGAGCCTGATATGGCACCAGACTGTCTGGATGGAAGGCAGCCTGAATCAGTGATATTAATTTTCTCTGGGCAGAGGATCATTGCAGACCTCACCCTTCTGCAGGATGTAAAAGGACAAGGGTTCAAATGTGTAGCAGATGCTGAATCTCATTGCTCAGTGCAATCCTAGGGGAAAGCTGTCTTTTTGTGAGCTCGAATGAGTGTTTGGTGCAGCAAACTGCTGCCTGGTGAAGTGCATTTGAATCCAAGTGGTAACCACTGGGTTGTGAATGTGGGTGATTTATTCCAGTTGACTGTCTTCCTGCTTTGCAGTGGGAGTTAGGAACCGAACCATTTCTTCTGTTCCCATGTGCAGTGCTGTGGGTCTGACAGCATGGAGAACCCCACCGGGTGGGCCAGCAGCAGCATCAGGGTGTGGGGTGCAGAGATTGCAGACAAAGGTGCATCCACTGAGGCTGTCAGAGGTGCTGGGAGCAAAGCATGGGACTCATGCTAGGCGATGGTTGACTTTCCCATTGTTGGTGGCTGTTTTTTGTTTTCCAGGTGTTTCTGTGACCTCGAGTAACACGGGTGTACCTGATATCAGTGGCTCAGTCTATAACAAGACTCAGGTGAGCAATGCTGGACTCTCCTCCCCAGTGCTCTTGAGGCCTGACTGATGGATCCCTTTGTGGAGGAGGCTAGGGTCATTCCCAAGCCACTTGGTTCTCAGGGTTAACAGGCATTTCTTATGCTGGTTGTTTGCTGTTGGAGAGGAGTCTCACTCTCTGTCCCACTGCTCCTGATGGCAGTTGTTGGCATAGGTGTGGGCACTCTACACTGCCCATGCTGCCCCACACGTGCTGTGTCCTGGTTGCAAATGAAGTGTGATGGCACTAATGTTTTTGGTCAAAATATCCCTCAAAGCAAGTGAGTCAAGAGGCTGGGTTGAGCTTTGGTCAGGGGGAAAAAAATCTTATTGGAAGTGGTTCTTCTGCTTTTGTAATTTCAGCCTGAGACCCCATAATGTGTGAAGGACTGATTTTAGGCAGCTGCTGCCAGCTCATGTCCCACTGAATAAAAAGAGGTCAGGGAAAAAAGGAGCATAGTAGCTGTGGAAATAAAAATGAAATGTTGGAGTCATTAGTTCAGAAGAATGGATGAGAAAAGGAGCTGAAGCTCATCTGCTGAAGTGCTTGCAGGTGTAACTTGGCCTACTCTGTGGGGGTTGATGAAAGTTTCAGGTGATGTGTGTTTGGGCCACTCTTGTTCTTGTTTGGTCACCATGGGGCTGCTCACACCAGTCTCTTATGCTGTCCCCCTCACCTCCTGTGCAGACATTTGACAAACAGGGATTCCATGCTGGCACACCACCTTCTTTTAGCCTACCCTCTGCTCTCAGATCAACTGGGCTGAACCCTGGTGCTGCCCCAGGTTATGCTCCAGCCCCGTTTCTCCATATCCTCCCTGCACATCAGCAGCCTCATTCCCAGATGCTGCATCACCACCTTCAGCAAGATGGGCAGGTGAGTCAGCCCCTTCATCATCTTCAGTGTGCCTGAGGGCAGATTCCTAGCAAGGTCTTGGGGGTTTTTGCTTCCTTCTGGTTTTTGCTTTGCTCATTGGGAAAGGGCCTTGACAGCAATTGTAGAGTGACAGACTCAATACTGTTGGCCAGCTTGGGGAGGGAATCTCATGATGTTCAATGAGGGGAAATGCCAAGTCCTGCCCCTGGGGAGAAACAACCCCATGCACCAGTATATGCTGGGGGCCAAAGCAGCTTGGCAGAATAGGCCCTGGGCATCCTGGTGGACACCAAATTAACCATGAGCCAGCACTATGCCCTTGCTGTAAAGGCATTCTGGGCTGCATTAGCAGGAGTGCTGCCAGAAGGTTAAGGGAGGTGATCCTTCCCTTCTGCTCAGCACTGATGAGTCCCATGTCCAGTTCTGGGCTCCCCAGTACAAGACAAACATGGATTGGAGAGTCCAACAAAGGCCCACAAGGATGATGAAAGGACTGGGTCATCTCTTATGCATAAAGGCTGAGAGAGCTGGGACTGTTCCTCCTGGAGAGGAGAAGGCTCAGGGGAGATCTCATCAATATATAAGTACCTGAAGGGAAGGTGCAAAGAAGATGGAGCCAGGCTCTTCAGTGGTTCCCAGTGACAGGACCAGAGGCAATGGGTACAGGCTGAAACACAGGAGGTTCCTTCTGAACATCAGAAAACATTTTTTTATTGGGATGGTTACCAAGCACTGGCACAGGTTGCCCAGGGAGGTTGTGGAGTCTCCATCCTTGGAGCTGTCTGGACAAAGGTCTGAACAACCCTGCTTGAGCAGAAGGATTGGGCAAGAAACCTTGAGAGGTCCCTGCCAGCCTCAGCCAGGCTGTGATTCTGAGAAGAGGCCGTCCTGATGTGGGGCATGGAGAGATGGGCTGTGAGGTGTGAAGCCCAGGCAAGTGTTGATGTCCCCTGGCTGTGGCAGGAGAGCAAGATGTGAACACTTGTACTGTAATTCTGGCAGGGAAATCATCCCCTTGCAGGTTGCATGTTGATTCCAATTTCTGATTTGGTTTTACCAGCCCATGTGTTTCCTTGCTATAAATGTTCCCCCAAAAAAGTTCTGCCTTGGAATCAAGAAACAGGAAATTACTTCTGTTTCTTAATGTGTGTTGTCTTTGGCTGGTGTACTGCTTCTGTTCACCTTGGGAGAGTTCCTTTGTTGTCCCCAGTGCTGCTCCTCTTCTTCCTTGTCATTAAACCTGAGTGGGAGGTAGTGGGATGGTGGTCTTTGCTCTTCTGTTTGGTTTCTCTGTGACTGTCCTGGATTGCAGGATGCAGAGATGTTGCAGAGCAGAAAGAGATCCGTCCGGAGGGCAGCATCGCTGTGTTGGCTGAAGCTCCTCTGCTGATGTATGGACAGGCTTGTCTTCCTAGTAGTGTTGGTGCTCATGTCTCCTTTCTTTCTAGGGTGGATCTGGCCAACGTAATCAACCCAGCACCATGCAGCAAAAGTCTCAGGCTACCAAAACCTATGGTACTTCTCCATACTGGACAAACTAAATCCAAAACTGGGGAGGGGGGAGAGAATGAAAGGAGAGGAGGCAAAAAAAAAGAGAAAAATAAAAAGCTGACCCCCCTTCCTAGAATTATTAGGAGAAATTACTGCTCAGCCAAACATCTGTGGGGGAGAACTGCAGCCAGGCAGCCATTCTCAGTGTGACTTGCCTGCTTCCTCTTGAAGTTGCTGTTGTATGTAATATATTTATATATGTATTTGTAAATGCAATAGAGGCTAAATGTGGTTTTCTGCATCTTGCAGCCTGTTTTATTTTCTTTGTAGGGAAACTTATTATGAATTTCCCATCTGCATCAGATCATCCTTCCTTGTTTTTTTAAGCTTTATAACTCTGTCAAAAGACAAACTGTGCCTTTTTCTTTTCTTTTTTTTTTTTTTTTTTTTTTTTTTTTTGAGCTGGAGCCTATTTATTTAATGCAGTTCTAAATTCAGGCAAATAAGACCTGCTTCCCCCCCCCCCCCCCCCCCCCGAAAAAAAAAAAAGTAATCAAGATGTGTCCTGTTTATTTGATTTCTGCCCTCAGCCCCCAATATAGCTGTTACTTGAAAGAGATAAAAAAGGGGCTGGGGGAAGGGAAAAAAAAATTTTTGGGTCCTTCTGTGGTATTGTCCACAAGGGTCCCAGGATGAGGGAAGAGACGAGAAAGTTGACTCCATGTATCAGAAAGTTTGATTTATTATTTTATGATAGATAATATATTAAAACTATACTAAAAGAACAGAAGAAAGGATTTCATCAGAAGGCTAAGCTAAGAATAGAAAAGGAATCAATAACAAAGGCTTGTCTCTGACTGAGACAGTCTGGGCAGGTGAACTGTGATTGGCCCTTAATTGGAAACCACCAGATGAGACCAATCACAGATCCACCTGGTGCATTCCACAGCAGCAGATAAGAATTGTTTACAGTTTGTTCTTGAGGCCTCTCAGCTTCTCAGGAGGGAAAAATCCTAAGGAAAGGATTTTTCATAAAACATGTCGGTGACATCTCACCCTTTTTATTTTAAATAAATTAAAAAGAAAAGTGTTTGCAATTTCATCTGCTGGGCCATGCAGAGGAAAGAACAAGCACCTGAGAGGCTATGTGTTGCTAATCAAAACATCAATCAAATGCTGGTGTGGAACCATCAGGGAGATTCTTCACCTGCAAAACACTAAATTCCATCACATCACCAAAACAATCTTAAGATATAAGAAAATGCAAAAACAGTGCAAAGAAAGTTCATTGCTTCAAGTCTAAACAGCTGAGTTTCAGGAAAAAGTCTAAACTGAAGATGTTCTTCTTTGACATCGCTGAAAGTCTCTTTTTGTCCTGAAACAGGCTTGCAAAATTTTGGTTTTTCAATGCTTTTTGAGCTGCTAGGTCTTTCACCTCTTTTTATTTAATTTGTTTTTGTTTTTGGGTTGTTTTTTTTATCAGAAAGCTTGCTTATTTTATGATAGATAATATATTAAAACTATACTAAAAGAACAGAAGAGAAAGGATTTCATCAGAAGGCTTAGCTAAGAATAGAAAAGGAATGAATATCAAAGGCTTGTCTCTGACCGAGACAGTCTGGGCAGGTGAACTGTGATTGGCCCTTAATTAGAAACAACCAGATGAGACCAATCACAGATCCACCTGGTGCATTCCACAGCAGCAGATAAGAATTGTTTACAGTTTGTTCTTGAGGCCTCTCAGCTTCTCAAGAGGGAAAAATCCTAAAGAAAAGATTTTTCATAAAACATGTCGGTGACATCCTTCCTCTTTCTTTCATCTCCTCATTCTTTCCTGCTGTGGACGATGAACTCTTGTGGGCAGTTTGTTCACTGTGGCCCTGAGCTGCACTCTCACCTTTTTATTTTTCACTTTTTTAATAATAAAGACCTTTTTTTGTTAGTGGCTTTTGTTTGTGGGGTTTTTTTTTTTTTTGCAGGGGGGGGTGGTTGTGTGTTTTGGTATTGGGTTGGTGTTTTTTTGTTTCTCTAGCAAGAGACTTTGGATGGCTCAATGGGTCCTGCAACTTCCTTTCTATCATTAGAGGCAAAAACTATGTAGCAGTTTCTTAAATTATAGTATAAGCTGTGTCTTGTACCTCTTTTTGCCTTGAGCCACCCTGCCCAGAAAAGACACAGCTACTTGATGGAAACTTCACCTGTCCCTCCCCACTTTTTTCTAAAACAAGACCCTGGAGGCAACTCCTGGTCTTTCTTGTCCTATACCAGTGCAGTGAATGTTTTAGGAGTTTTATTTCTTTTTAACTCTCCCTCCAACTAATAAATATTTGAGTGTATCACTAGTGTTTTCATTTTCAAAGGCCTCAAGCAGTTTTGCTTTTACAGCCTGTCCCTTTCTACCTTCTCCTGCTGGGAAGGTAAGAGCAAGAGATGGGTGTGCAGGGGATGCTGAATACTGTGACAAAGGTGAGCACACCTTGGTACTGAAAGCTCATAGGCAGCTGCATTGGGTTGGGATCCTGGGCAGCACCCTGACTTCTGCCACAAGCATCATGTTCTGCATTTGCTGTGCTCTGTCTGAGGCCCTGTGGAACAGCTGGGAATGGTAAGGAGGGAGCACAGCAACACTATCTTTCCTTGTTTTCCCCATGAAGTCCAGGGCCTCCATCAGGAGGAAGGTCTGTGGTGAGGTTCAATAAAGCGAAGTGCTCGGTCCTGCACTGGGAATACAACAATCTGTTTCTGCAGGCTGGAGACTTACTGCCTCCCTTCCCTCCCCTGGCAAGCCTAAACAGGATGTTTTCCCCTTATAGTCAGCATCAACAGGGCTCTTCTGCAGGAATTTTCTCTCTCTGTTCCACAGTCTGATGGTAGAACCAAGGTTGCTCTGCTGCACTTGGCCATCAAGGAAATGGAGAAAAAAAAAACCCCAACCACTGCACAAGGGGCAGCCAGGTTTGTCCAGTGCAGGGCAGCATGGAGTGTTTGTCCTGGTTTTGGTACAACACCTGCTAGATCAAGACACTACTGTCAACTCAAGACAGGCAGGAGCTACAAGCAGGCCTGATCCCAGGCAGAAGGCCCAGACAGCACTGTCTCATTCCCCAACATGGAGACTCCTCTAGGAAGTCAGCTCTGCAATGCCATAACCACTCCTCTAGCATGGCTGTGAAGCAGAAACATTCAGGCCCCAAACACATTTGACTCGGCCGTTGCTGTGCTGCAAACAATGTTGTATAGCAAATACAACACCTGTACACATGTCCTGCTAATTTCAGCACTGCAAAAACAGATACTTCTCCACTCTTGAGCCTGGAGGGAACAGCATGGGCCAGGCAGGGCAAGCACCCTGAAGGGGTGGTTGGCAGTGATTACCTCAATTCCTCTGCCGATTTTCTGCATGAGGTCAAAGCACCTTGCCCCAGAAAACTGGCCACCAGCAGCACCCCAACCCCATGCCAGCACCACCATTACTCCAAGTCCTTGCATCCTGCTGCAGTCATATGATACCATTAACAGTCTTCTCCCTGGTCTTCTCTTTGCTGATTTAAGATGAATAAATATAACAGCAAAGCTCATGGCTTTTTGCCAAAGTGCTTCTCCAAATCAGTTTGTTCTTTAAGGTATAGACAGCTGTCAAACAGCAGCTTTAGTTTTCCAATAACCTTGTAGATTATTTATGTACATGTATAGGTATTGATACTGGAGCACCACTGAATTTGTGAACAGCTGATATTCAAAGCTTTAAGTAACCCATGCAAATAAACCAACTCAATTAACAGGGAAGTAACAGTACTGGCATATTTTCATTTCACATTTTATTAATAGATGTGCAGAAAAGACAAAACATAACTACTGAAGGGGAAGACAACACAAAAATGCATCAGTTAATTGTTTCTGATAAATTATACTGAAGAAAAAAAGGAAACCATCTGGGATTTCAGCTACAAAAACTACTAATAAATGTAGTGTACCCTGCTGGTTTCAGAATGGTTGAAAACTGTATTTGAAAGGGTAGGTAGTTGCAAATGTAAACACTAATATTGGCTGAGATGAAAAAAAGGTTAAGAAAAAAACAGAATACAAAGATCAGGTAAACATTTTTTCACAATTTCTTAAATAGGTAAAAAAACCCCAAAACAAAACAAAACAAAAAAAGCCCCAAACATAATACCCTCATTTCAGTTTATATCTCAAAAAATGAAACCAGCAAGTCAACAAGCAATGACACTGAACAGGATAGTGGGGAAGAGAAATTAGTTTGGTTATGGTCAGAGCTCTCAAAATAAGTTGCTTTTTGTCTTTAAAAGGTTAACATGAGATAATGCATCTTATAACACCAAGCTTGAAAATACAACTCACTGGAGAGCATACAGTGAACAGTGAAGACAGTCAAAAATACAAGGGAAATCCTGAAAGATGCAGTATCATTTCAAACCAAGTCAGCACAGCCAGTGTTGCCATACTCTGTTCCTTCATGCTTCCAACAGCCCCTCAAAGCTGGAGGCTGATGTTCCTGGCCCAGTGTGGCCTTGAGACCAGTCTTGCATCGAGTGCCAGAGGCCCATTTGCCAACACCAGCATCACTCTCCCAGGGCTGGTGTGAAGCTGGGAGCTGAGGGGGGGGGGCTTGCTGCTGGCTCCAAAAAGCACCAGGGGCTGTTAGTCCTTGATGGAAGGATGACCTGAAGGAGCCCTTGTGGGACACTTTAGGAAGGTTTGTTTTGCGGGGATAATCAAAACTCCACAACTTTGTGAAAGTTGTGAAGCTGGTATGTTTATTACAGCGCTGGATGCATGTGGGAATCTTCCCCTAAAATGACATGCATACTTCTGGGAACTTCAGGTCCCTTTTTACCTCCCTTTCAAATACATATGCATACAATTTCACAATAGGTTCATACATATTCATTTTTACAAATTTTTTGTGACATTTGGAGCTAGTTCTTCTTTATCAGAAAGAATTCTTAAATTCTTAGGTCAGGTTGACCTGCCCCCCTCAGCAGTCTCTGTCTCCCCCCCCCCCTTATCTCTGTCCTTCGCTGAAGCAGTTTCTCTGAGCCTAGGCTTTTTGCAGAAACAGGCAGTCAGACTAAATAGCTATGTTTTCAAACTACAGACAACTTAAAGATGTAAATTTCACCTAAATCAAAATGGATTTCTACCTTGGAAAATTTCTACTCTGTCTCAGGTTCCAGCTGCCTCCCCAGGTAAAAAGCAAGCAGGAGGGCAGACCATCACAGAACACACTGGGGACAAGGTATTACCACTTGGGCTGCCTTCATTCTGCTGAGGGCACACTAGCACAAGCTGGGGCAGAGGGACAGGGACTGTCCTTGCTGCAGCAAACCCCAGCCAAACAACATTCTGATAACTTCAAACAGAGCCCCACAAGCCTTCCTCCCCTCCCCAAGGGCTGCCTTCCCCTCCTCTCCCTCCAGCCAACACACTTTAAACTTGCTCACTCTCATCTTGCTCTTTGCCTCCCACCAAGCTGATCACAGAACAAAGTTTACTCCCACCAAAGTACCTCTTGAGGGACTGCAGCTGGTGATGTATCATTAAAACCACCAAGCTATACCAAATGCCTGAGCCTGCAGTTCTTATCAGGGTGACTGCCTCTTGTGAGAACAGAGGGTCTCGCCCAAGCAGGGCCAGCACCTCTGATCTGCTCCTGGGGCTGCCAGAGCTCAGCGCAGAAGGGCAGGGCTGGCTGCCAATCCATGTGAAAGGTGAATTCAGGGCACTGCACTACAGCTGAACAAGAGCACATTCCAATGGGATGAGGGTGCTGAGGGCCCTAAGCTCTGCCAAGAGCTCCCAGAATCGTGCAGGAGACTGAGCACAGGGCACCAGCTGAAGCATACTCCTAAATAGGCTGTCAAACCCTGATTGCTGGCTTTCTTTTTCAGCCTGAAAGCACTGTGTACCCTTCTCTTTGTGGGGCTGCACACATCCACATGTGCCCCAGCCAGCCAGGCAGGAGAGAGCCCAGCACCCATCCATCTCTCTGCCCTAGGTCCCAGAAGCCACTGCAGGCACAGGAACAGCCTGGCTGCCCCAGGGAGCTTTATCTTCTGCCAACCCCACACAGCTACAGCAGAGCGGCATTTACCAGCAGGTGACCTACATAAGCAACAGAAAGAAGGCTCAGGCCAGCACTGGGCTTGGGCTGCAGGAAGCAAGAGCTACTAGCAAGCACTGGAGAAGGAGACTCTCCCACTGCCAAAAAGAAGCTCAGGATGAATGCTGGCCCACTGGGCAGTGGGATACACTTGTTTTCCTCCCTCAGTAGAGAGGCAGCTGACAACAGATCCCAGAAGAATGGCTAAATGAAACTTTTTCAACCCAAACCTAGTCTGAAAAAAATAATGCAACCCAGGGCTCAGTTGTACAGACGTGAAGTGTTAAGTGTTTATTTTAGGGTTCATATCACAAGCCTTTTTCAGAGACAAAGCTGATTGTGCCCTCTGGGGATCCAGGGGACAGCTATTTCCTAATTTGATCAGGCTAAACAGATTCCTGTACCTTTCAGTAACATCCCATCAAGCTCAACACACAGTAGCTTTACACTTTCCACCCCACACCTTATAAAGGAAAAGCTACCACCACAAGGCTAAACAAATGTACACACGCTATTATTGTAAATGGAGCAGCTAAATCCTGGCAATTTGCTTTGTGTGGATTTTTTTTTCTTCCCAGTAAATGCAGTACTTGAGCTCCTGAAAATTCGTCTTCCAGTGGGTTTGTTCCAGCTTTAAATACATTAAACATCTCAATGCAAGACTGTATTTAATTCAAGAATCTAAACACAAGCAAACCTGTTTCACTGTGAGCATTTTGTAGAAGTGAAAAAGGGAATTTCTTTTAAAAAAAGAAATCATAATACAGTGATGAAAGGGTTAAGAATGCAAGAATTCAGACATTCTGTGGAGGGTCTCTAAGAGGTCCATAAAAAAGGAGCAAACAGATCCATACAACAGGAGACAGCAGGAGACATTTTTTTTTATTTCCCCCCCCTCCCCCCCACCACTACTTTTTTGCTGGACTCCTGCTAGGTTACCACTGCTCCCTTCTGGCCTGAGTTGACAGGGCAGTACAGGGGCATAGAGGGAGCAGGTCACGACTCCTCATTGCCAGAATCATCATCATCGTAACAGTCGGCATCCTCTTCCTCCTCGTCTTCGTCATCAATGTCATCATCGTACAAGTCGTCATAAAGCAAATCTGAACTGTTGTCATTGGAAGGCACTTTAGTTTTGATGCAGTACTCTGCCAGTGTAGTGGGGACCTTCACACCATCCTTCTCTGCCTCAGCTTTGGTAGCCAAAACCTGTTTCCTGTGGGGAGGAGGACACAGAAACATGAGCAGGGCCGTGTACTGGCAGCAGTGTGGCTCAACTCCCCACCTCCCAACCACTCCCTGTCCAGCCCTCCTGGCAGCTCAGTCAAGAGAGCTGATGTTTGGCTGAAGCACCACAAACATCACTAGAAACAGATTTAGTTCCTGCAGCCCCAGGCTTGGGAGCACTCCAAGGGTGTTTGCAGCACACACACTCTCAGCAACATATGAAATCAATTATTCTATAGGACTCTGTATTAGAGATCTGCCAGAACTCAAAGCAAATTCCATTACATTTTTTACAGAAGGGATAGTCACAGATTTCCTAAGATGACTTAGGAAATGCCATCCAGAGATGCTATCCACAGCCACCCTCTACCACTGATGACTCTACCTCAACATGCTCAAAACTCTAATTCCCACAAGCATTTGTCAGCTCTGAGCTCCCACTGGAGGGTAAGAGCATGTGGCTGCACTCTGAGATGCAGCTGTAACCCCAACACTGACCAAGGATTGCAGGAAACAAGTGTTTCCCTTTGCTCCAGGATGGGCTCTGGTTGGTGCCTCTCAGCAGTACTTGAACTGCGAACTGTTGCTGCCTCCCAGCAGGGAGAGGAGCAGATGGCAGCCTGTTCCTTTACTCCCACCCACATGCTCAGTCTGCCATACTCTGTTTATGGAGTACATCCAGCTGAAGCCAATGCAGCTGGAGGGGACTAAAATAACCTCCCAGCAAGGCTCTTTGCATAGCCCAGGACAGTGACTGACTGCCCTGTGTAGCTCCAACCAGGGGTATATCCAGCTAGCAGTCAAGGTATACCTGGTCTTGCCCCAGGCAAGCGTGACAGCAGTCCCACTGCAGTATGGGCTACCCATTTCCACTCCATGGCAATCTTGGCTCAAGTTTACATCACCTCCCTACAGCACCTGATGAACCATGAATTTCTCAGAAAAGGGCAGTCAAGACTAAACAGTGCTTCCAGCTAATCAAACCCAGCTGTGCAAGCACTTGCCAAATCCTACTGATATTCCTTCAAATTGGAGGGACAAGATTATGATTCATGAGTGAATTAAGCACAGAATTAGTAGCATGAAGGCAGTTTGAATCATATCTCAAGCAATGCAAACAGTCCTCAAAGGTACACAGGGACTTAGACTAGAATTTACTAGCAGCCAATAGGTTTTGCAGAGTATCGTGCCAGATTAGTCTGAAAAAGAACAATACAAAGACAGAAGCTTGCACCATTTCTGTCCAGAAGAATGAACTTGGAGTAAAGCTGTAAAATTCATTTTGAAAGGAGCAACCACAGTGAGAAGCTGGTTTCAGCAAATTCTGAAATCAGCCTGTTTCATAGGATTCAAAGCAGGAGGCCAGTAGCACAGCATCACACAGAGCAAAGTTTACCTTATGATTTCAGCATACTCCTTGTCTTTTCCTTTACTGTCCCTCCATTTCCTGAACATGACTGATGCATCCACATTGGCAGGAGAGAATGTGTTGGGCTCATTAAGCAAAGAGATTACACTCAGTAAGATAGTCCTGAAACAGGTAATCACAACAGCAAAGTCAGAGCTAACACATTCATGGATTCTGGATACTGACAACTTCTTTAGGTGATGCATCAGAAACATGTTTAAAGTCAAAACTTATGAATAATTAAGGATATCTAAGTGTAGTGGGTTGATGTTGGCTGGATGCTAGGCACCCACCAAAGCTGCTCTCACTCCCCTCTGCAACTGTACAAGGGAGAAAAAATATAATGAAGGGTTCATGGGTTGACATAAAGGCAGAGAGAGATCACTTGCCAAATACCATCACGGGTGAAACAGACTTGAATTTGGTATATTAATTGAATTTATTACTAACAAAATGAGAGCATGATAATGAGAAGTAAAATAAGACCTTGAAAAACACCTTCCCTCTATCCCACCCTCCTTCCCAGCTCTACTTCCTCCCCCCAGCAGCACAGGGAGATGGGAATGGGGGTTATGGTCAGTTCATCACCCATTGTTTCTGCCACTGCTCAGGGACAGGAGTCCTTCCCCTGCTCCAACGTGGAGTCCCTTCCATAGGAGACAGTCCTCTACAAACTTCTCCAACATGAGTCCATCCCACAGACAGTTCTCCAGCTCCAGTGTGGGTCCCTTTCCATGGGGTGCAGTCATTCAGGCACCGCTTGCTCCAGTGTGGCTCCCCCATGGGATCACAAGTCCTACCAGGAAACCTGCTCCAAAATGGGCTCCTCTCTCTCCATGGGTTTGCAGGTCCCTAAAAGTAACCTGCTCCAGCACAGGCCTCCCACAGGTTCACAGCTCCCTCTCAGGCATCCCTCTGCTCCAGCATGGGGTCCTCCATGGTGGAGGGGGACAGCTGCTTCATCATGGTCTTCACCATGGGCTGCAGGGGATTCTCGGCTCTGGTGCCTGGAGCACCTCCTGCCCCCCTTCTCCACTGACCTTGGTGTCTGCAGAGCTGTTCCTCTGACGTTCTCACCTCGCTCTGGCTGCAATTACAACTGCGTAGTCACTTTTTTTCTTTCTTCTTAAATATGTTATCACAGAGGCATTACCATCATTCCTGATTGGCCCACCCTTGGCCAGCAGTGGGTCCATCCTGGAGCCGGTTGGTGTTGGCTCTGCTGGACATGGGGGAAGCTTCTGGCAGCTTCTCACAGAAGCCATCCCTGTAGACCCCTGCTGTCAAAACCTGGCCATGCAAACCTAATACACTAAGGACTGATGCCGTTGGGGTTTTGCCTTTTTTTCCCCTATGTTTTCTATATTCTTCACACATATATTTGTAGCTGTGTAGTCTATTGTATTAGTGACTAGATTTCTCCGTACTTATCCATGGCCTTTCCCTAGGCAGAAAGACAAAACAAATTCCAGAGCTCCAAGCCCTGGGATGTACAAGGCCCCAATGCTATCTTGGTTCTTTCTGGGAACCAAGGTTGAGAACAACTCTTCGAGATACATTTCATGGACAAAGTACAACTAGTGCTGAAGGGGGGACTCATGAGAAGGGGCTTGACCTGGGGGGAAATTGCATCACCATTTGTCCTCCTAATTGGTGCTTTTTATCAATTATGCTAATTTCCTATAAAAAAGTACTCACCCCTGAGGGGGGTGGGCTTTTGTGGACATCTTTCCATAACTGCCTCTGGAAGCCTTCAAATAAAGATCCCCCTTTATATTACCTCCTTACTAAAATTATCTCGAGTTTCATTTCCAGGTTGGGAAAAAGGCAACAGGACAATAGTTGAAGTAAGAGCAAATACTTATGAACTTCAGACCTTGGTGATCAGCATAGGGAAGATGACACAATACAAACCTCAAAGGCCTAATCTGATGACAGACTATCATGTCTGTACACATTTGTGACAGGGCAGCAGGTAAAGCTTGCATCAGACCATCTTCAGTTTATCTGTACGACCCATAGATGGTGCAGGGTTGGAAACCTGCTTAGTGAGCCTGTTCTTCATGACATTCAGCCTCACAGCAGAAAGCCAGGCTCTTTGCTTATCCTGACTGATACAACCCAAGGCCATCTGATGAGGCTGCATTGCCTTCCCTACCCCACAGTGTATTAAGAGGTTGGAGCTGTGGCCAGGTCTTCCTTCTCCTCACCCTGTGTGCCAAGACTGCTGTAGCAGTACTTGAAAAATATCTGCACTCTCTTCCCCTTGCTGTACTCAACACTCAGGCAAGCTGCCAAAAGCCCAGCAAGATTGAACTGCTGGTACTCAGCAAAGCCAGCATGAGCCAGTCACATAACCCCTGGCAGACAGACAGCCTTCCTGGATTTCTAGCAGCAGCCCAGAGCTAGCCAGCTGCCCTGCTCTGCTGGCATTTATCAGGGACAAACACCACCTCCCTCTGCTGGCCAGATCCTTTTGCATTTCCTACAACTCTTTGCATTTAAGAGATTCAGCCCTTTGTTCCTCACACAGTGTCACAACCATCACAAAACTCAACAGCAAATCCCATCAGGAAGCTCTACACACCTGGCCACCGGGCTGTAGCTACCACTGCAAGAGCTTCCTGCGTCTGAGGTGGTCCTGCTTTGAACAGCTTTTAATTTAAATGGAAGGGAAGAACAAGAGACAAGGAAATAAGTCTTGAAATACAGCAGTACATAGCAACTGCTTTGCAGAACATGATTAAAGGAGACTACAGCCCCAACTGTACTTGAATTGATTTAGAGGCATATTCAGAGCAATGTATGCTGAGCATATCTACAAGCATATTGTTATAAATGACAATATAGTATTGGCTTTTGCATTTATGTATTAGCTTTTGCATATTATTATTAATCACAAAGATTTTGATATGGTACAATTTATATTTCCTTTTAACTGCTTTTTGGTATAGTATAATCTGTCAGTTTAAGTATGCACCATATAGCTTATATAAATAGTAGTGTGATAAATATATCTTAGACCATAGCATAATATTAAAATAGAGACTATGTGATGTTAAAATGCTTTTTTACATAACTAACTCAGAGAATGGTGTAAGATAATTAGGTGGTTCCCCACATTTTGTGGACGATCTTATCTGAAGGAGAAGATAACAGCAACAAAAACCAGAACACCAAGAGAAGAATTTATTGACTCTTTGTTATCAAGGCATGTAAAAACAGCAGGATGGAATCAGAAGAAGAAATAAAATATATTGATTTAATCTACAAGATGGCATGAAGACAAATCAAAGGTTAAAACCAAGCAAAAGAATTCCTGGAACATCTTAACTCCCAGGAATGTTTGAATAATGTATAAACTGTCATGAATATGCATGTACCCCTGTAATGTAACAATATAGAAGAACATTGTTTTAAGCTAAATGTATGTTTTTTGGCCAATCACCAAAAATATGCCAGTGCTGGATATTTGTCCCTTTTTATCCCTTATTAATCTTTTAAAATCTCAAAGAGTAAGCTCAGTTTTTCACAAAATAATTTATCTGGGATACAATTCCAGGAAATGTTTGGCCATTTGGATGAAGACTTTATAGAAGGTTTTGAAACTAAACACTTGCATCTAGCCAGACTGTTCAGTATAGCTATCAGGAGAGTCATATACAATTTACTCTCCAAATAATGTAATTCAGCAGGAAATAGAACAGCAGCTCTGGAAAAAGCTGTCTGGTCAGACTGGAATGCTGGGCAGAAAATAAACCATCTTTTACTTCAAGTCAAGAATTCACTTAAAAGCCTTTGAATTATCAGCAATCAGGCTGCAAAGCCAGCATGTCAGCTTCAGCATCATTACTGTAAAGCAAGCAAAATATAGAGAAAGCCAAGGACAGGAATTCACATCTGGATTTAGCACCCACTCTGCCACAATCTATCTACTGTCTATTAGAGGTGAGACACTGTGCACTTTTCATTTCTGACCAGCACATTAGATCAGCTCCATCACTGCTGATATCCTTAAGAGCTGGCCATTCTCCTTAACTCAAACCCTGCTGCTGTGGGTAAGCAAGGTGAACAAGGTATAGTAACAGGAAGGGATCCCAGAACAGGGGATCTGACAGGACAGAAACCACAAAAAAGTTCCACCATGTGTGACTGAAAACACCCTCAGCATCACATACAAACTACACCAGACTAGATACAGACTAACCCTCTCCAGTATAGTTATGGATCTGTTTCTCCCTTAAGTGAGGTTCTAGCATGTTGTTTCATGTGAGTTGTTTGCATGAAGAGTGGGTATTTAAAGCCCACCTTTGCTTTCTTATATCCCCCACCCCATTCTGGGGAACAGTGTGCTCATCAGCTACCATATCTCTTTGGTTTGTGTTTACAGTGCTGTTGTCTTCAGAGTGAGTGCCTGTCCTGGTTTAGGAATGGTATTCCCCAATTTAGTACTCCCACTAAAAAGACCATGACCTGCAGTTGGCTGCCTCCCCCCTTTGATGGGAGGCACAAAAGATCATGGGTTGAGATAAAAACAATTTACTGGAAACATCAATGAGATTAGAAAACAACAATAACAACAGCAATATAAATAGCAAAAGTGTACAAAAGGGAGGGTGATCCACATGCAAAAATGCTCACCATGAATCCTGGGGAACAATGAAGAAAAGGTGGGCAGGTTTCCCCCTCCTGCCACACCAGTTTTCTCCACCGGAAGTCCCATCCTTCTTAGAAGCCAAAGAGTAACCTAATGGCACACTGGCAATGATGTGAGGTAGTATAAAATAACCTCCTAGCCCTGCCCACACAGGTCCAGGCTCCACCCCCTCATGGCTACTGCAAAAAAATTAACTCTGTCCTGGCTGGAACCAGGACAGTTCCTCTACACGCTTTTATCAGCAAAGAGAAGCCAGTAGAGGCTCAAGGAATCAGAACTGTTAACTGCATTTTTTTCTCTCCATGTATGAACAAAAGTATCAGACTAAGACTGTACTGAAAGTTATGTTACATCTGAACAGTTTCTGCAAACAGCTCAATGCACTAAAGCAGCCAAAAAAAGCCAAAAAAATGTTGCCACATTATATCACAGTACAAGCTGGCTTGTACTGGGCAATTAATTTGGCTACCCAGACAGCTCCATAAAACCAGCCTCTGGGTTGAAAGACAGGAACCTCAACCAATTACATTCCATCCTAAGCTGCAGGCATATCACTGGTCCAGGATCTGGGGGGCCTAAAAGATCAGACCAATGGCTGTCTAGACCCAGGAGTTTTGAACTCCCTATAAAAGAAAGCTCTGAACATTAAAACACAGTTTGCTGATGATCAACTGGTGTTGTGTCATGTGTCTGTCTCCAACCCTACGTTAACAACAAAAATGGGTATCCTCAGAAAACAAAGCAATGGTAAGATGAGGCATCATATATCAGCACAAGATACAGATATACCAACATCTTGAATATTGTGCTGAATTCTGGCCTGTGCACCTTAAAAGACTGAGTGAGGCCAGGCAAGATGGAGAAAGGTAACTAAAATTTATCAAAGAGCCTCAACCCCATAGCCCTGCAACCACTTCCTCAGCTTTATGGGACATAAGAAAAGCAATACATTCTGCCATACAGATCACAACTGCATTCCTTCACCTCTTGATGGAAGTTTGCTATATTTACTTATGCCAGCCTCATCTAGCTCCAAGTGATGGGAAAGTCCATATTGACTGTGTTTAGAAAAAAATAATGAGCATGCTTGAAACCATTAGGTGGAGAGATGCACAAGTGCTCTCAAAGTTGAAGAATTACATTCCTTACTCCAGACAGTTCAACCACAGTCATCTGTAGTAAGCAGATTTACAAAATTCAGCAGCTGACGAGAAGCCCTAGATTACATAGGCAGTAGGCTTAAAGTGAAGGACAAGTTTTATTTCTGCTTGCTGATACAGCTGAGGAATGTTTTCTCTCCAAATATCACTGTTAAGATGAACATGTTCCAAGAGTAAGCACCAAAAACTGCACCATAGTAAGGGAGAGCAGAAATCAGAGAACTAGTACAATAAGAAGTTGCATGTCAATATTTAGGGTTGTATATTGTGAAATACTCAAAATGTGTGCGCATTATAAGCAACTAATGCCCAAAGCTGTTTTCTAACTATAAGTTGAAGCTTGTCACCTAGTCCTAACCATATCAGATGTTTGAAAAATACAGTTTAATAGCCATCTGAGAAGAGGGACAGGTGAATGTAGCTTAGCAATAAACCAACTTAAGATTGTATTTAAGCTTATTTTTCCTTTTTATAAATCTGAACTAGAATGTGTATTTGGTACAGATGCATTGGATAACCTTTACCTCAAGCTCTAAGGATCAGATTTCCAACCCTTCATGACTTCATGCAGCTAAGATACACAATTTCTCTTGGACCCTTTTAACCTTCAAGTAGCATGCTCCAGGAGGAACATCAGTTGTTATAATTTGCTGACTGCTACAATTCCTAGTCTCCTACTACGTTAGCTCTAGTTCAGCACTTTGAAATGTGTATTACAATCATATTTCAAGGGTCAAGAATCCATTGAATCCCCTTTGTTAGATCTTTGCTTTGATAGAGGCTCCTTTCAAATGAATTTTGTGAAGCCAAGTTAGATGAAAGCTGAGTTAAACTGTTAGACAATATTTTTCAAATCACTATATTCCCTCAGGTGTCCTGAGATCCTTACTGGATTTACCAGTAAATAACAGATTTCACGTTGAGGAACCAGCATCTAATAAATCTGAGAGCAAGAATAATTCTCATATGATAAAAATCTAGAGGCAATTATTTTAAACTTATTTGGATAATAAATCAGTTTAAAATGTTAGAACAGGAAGTACCTTACTCAGTTTTTTCACTACATCACTTACTACTCCAGCTGCACAGGTAAACTGCTACTTAATATGCGTTTTATCAGTTCCGTATTGGCAGTGTCTTGTAATGAGAATGAAATTCAGCTGGTGTTTAAAAAGAAAAAAAAAAAGGACAGGTCAGCCCCAAATGCCTCTAATACTTAGTGATCCTTTGGGTCTTTTTGTCAGGAAGAAAGCTGCCTGGCTAACCACTCAAGATATCACACTGCAGGACAGGAGACACACAAATACTGTAAGGCAAACAGCAGGCAGGATTATGAACAAAATTACTCCTACAGGGCACAAATACCCAAAAATATTATTTTCCACTAGTGGTATCTTGGAAGAGTTTGAAAACCCTAACTATAGCATAAAAATGACCGGGGAAGGGCAGAAAATTTGAAATCAGTTGCTTTGGGAGCATGAAACCCTGCAAACAGGACAGAATTCTCCACATTGTTAGTCCATCATCAGGACACCTCAGCATCAGCACTTTAGACAACTTGATAAGTCTGGTTTGCACCCAGTTAAGGACCTAAAGCTCCTAAAGTTTTGAATTCTGTTCCAAAACGTTCCCAACACAGGTCATAATCTTGGAGTGAGATCACAGGCCTCTGAGGTCACTGTTGTACATCACAGATTCACAGTTACCTGACATTTTGGGTAGGGTTCCACCTCTCGGAGGGCAGCTCTCCACTTTGTGGGTCATCTACAGGTGGGTGAAGAATTGAAATACATACATCCCCATTCTGCAAGACAGAAACAAAAGTTGAGAATAGCCTGGTTTGAGGCAGAGATTTGATGACACAACCAGGCCAGCTGACCCAAATGGGCTAAAGGGATATTCCATACCATATGGTGACATGTTGGTGTTCGTGTGTCTGAAACTTAACACACAACAGACCTCCTATTGGTCATCAGCCAAACAGTGTGTTTTATTGTTTGGGGCTTGCTTTTATAGGCAATTCAAAGCTCCTGGTTCTTAAACAGCCATTGGTCAAATACCCATGCCTCCCAGACTCTGAACCAGTCAAATGCTTGTATTTTAGGAGAGTTGCTATTGGTTGAGACCTCTGTTAGTCAGCCTAGAGACTGGCTTATGTGGAACTGGGCTGGGTTTCTTATTTGTAAATGGATTATGTTCAGTACAAGTCAGCTTGTACTGCAACATCTCACCCTTTTCTCTTTACTAAAATTGTAACTTGCTCTCTGTCATCTATTTGCAAGGGTGCCTTGCAATCAGGGTGACAGAAAACAGCATGGTTTTAATTTTCATAAATTATATATTAGTGAAGCTGTAGCATTTTGGTTCAGAGTCTGTAGGCAAGAATTCAGGTTAGCATGTTACAGGCTTAAAGTTTAGTTTACAAATAATAATTTATCTTTAAAAATGTCCTGGATTGCCAAACAAATTGTATTCTATTTGCCATCTGTATGGCAGATGTCTTCTGTTAAGTGGGCAGTTTTCCTTTTAAGTGGGCAGTTTTCCTTATCTCTTCCACAACCAATCCTCCCTCGGCAGGGGACATCTGCTGATAACAGGCTATTGAATGTCACTGCATGACTGATAAGAACTATAACATCCCATTGTGAGATGCTTCACCCAGAGGGAAGAGCCAAGCATTCTACCCAGATATAATCTGGAGATTCTGGAACAGCAGCACGGCTTCTCCACTGGATTTCCCAGAGGAACAGCTGCCTCTTCTTCCACTGGATCTTCAGAGGAAGACTACACCTTTCTACAGGATTACTGCTCCAACAGAACCACACCTGACACTCCAGGAGGACTGCAGCGACATTTCCAATTGGACTGCTACCAACACCCTGACCAAAAGGGTGTCAGGTTATGTTCTGACTCTGTCAGTGTTGTTTTAGTTTACTGCATTGTTTATTTTATATTTTTATTTTCTTCCCTAATAAAGAACTGTTATTTCTGCTCCCATATTTTTGCCTGAGGGCCCCCCTTAATTTCAAATTTATAACAATTCGGAGGGAGGAGGTTTACATTTTTCCATTTCAGGGGAGGCTCCTGCCTTCCTTAGCAGACACCTGTCTTTCCAAACCAAGACAAAAAAGAACAAACTACTTAATTCTTAACTATTAAAGAAAAGTCTAACTACTAGAAAAAACAATTTGTAAACAGAAAAACAGTTTGTAACCTTGAAAAATAATTTGTAAACAAAGTTGTAAAGTATATCCTAACTCTAAACTGAAATTAAAAACTTTGAAACATTCAACTTTAGAACTGTAAGAAAAAAGCAAACTTAACAGATAAAGCAATTTGTAAGCAAATAGAGTCTCTATATGAACTGTTATTTCTGTAGTCTCAGATTTCTATGAGGTAGTTATTAATTGTTCTGGTTTCACAGTTCTGTGATATCTGTTGACGGGACATTGGGTTGATGCTGTGGTTCCAAGCAGGACGTAGTTCAGGCTGGATACATCAAGCAGGTGTCTAGCATGCCCCAGAGTCCATTGAAATGTATTTATCATTTGATTATTGTACTGTTATATGATTGATTGAAAGACATTATATTTCCTTTGACTTAGAGAAGGGGTGTACATTCACCCTAACCTTCCCCCCCCTCCTTTTTTCTTTGTATTAATGATTAAAATTAGGATCAGAACATGGACTTTGAACAGTATTAATAAGGTACTATTACCTAGAGGGTTGCTGAGAGGTCTCTTTTCCACTATGAGGACTTGAAAGAACCCCTTCTGGACAAGGCTTTCTCGTTTATCTCAAGGGGAAAAGGGTTTAGTTTTTTTAAAGTTTGTATACTAATATATTTTTTTTACCAGCCAGGTTCATGGCTTGATCAGGCCATGACTTGGTTGGGAGATATTTTCTGTATTTTATATTTTAAAAACAAGCTTGTATTAATATCTAATGCAAGAAATTTTTAACATGAACAACTTATGAATAATTAAAGAAATATAGGTATTTAAATGTTTTAGTTACTATGGTAAAAGTGCAAGTAATATACCTTTTTATTTTTGTTCGAGTTTAGAAATTTGTTATTGATTTAACAGGTGACTTTTAGGTTTTTTAAATGATGACAGGTGGCAAATTCTCAGTTAAAAAAATTTGCAGGTTAAACTTGCTTATGATGTTAGTAAATTAATGTTCTATGTATGCTTTAGTGGACCTAGAATGTTAGGATGAGGATATTCTTTGAATCTTCCAGGTTGATTTAGAGACAATGCAAGCAGTAATACTAGGAGTACACCAAGAAAAGACTCGTTAACATACATCCTAGGATCTCTTTGAGACATGGTAGCCCATGCCTGAGACAGAAATGTAATATTTTCTTAATAACTTTAGCAGAATCAGCTATCATAGGCTTATAAATGTTGGTTTTAGCAAATGCAAAAAACAATAATAAATATTGTACTATGAGTTCTAGGGCATATTTAGTAAACTGCTGTGTGATTTTGTAACCTTTGTGCGACAACCCTTCAATATTTTTACCCTTAGCACATGTTATTAGTTTATTAGAGTTTGTGGAATATGAGAACTTTTCTATAGTTGAAATATCAGAAGGCAGGGTGGCTATGAAGTTTCGTTGAGGTTTAAGGGGTATGAACTTGGTCTTTGTTTGCTTATTCACTGTCCATATATAGGGAGGTGCTGGTTTCCCACTGGACTTGATGATAGTGGCTCACTCTTAGCTGCTGTAAAACGGCTGTGCCATGTGATCAGCACCATCTTTTCAGGATGGCTTGATTGCTATTACTCCCATGGCACCACACCCCTACACGCTTCTTTCCACGGCTTTTTGCTGGGTGGGCTCCCTGCAGGGACTTTTCCCACGCTCTGCTTCTTGATTTGGTGTCTGCAGCTCTTCTCAGATCCGCCCTTGGAGGAAGGGTTGGGGGCGGGGCCATGCCCACTGGCGGCGTGACTGTGTTCTCCGAAGATTGGCTTGGGGACGGGGCCCTGCCCTCTGACGCAGGCTGGATCAGGGGTGTAGATGTGTCCTCCGACGGAGACGTGGTTTAGCTCCCTGAAGTTGCTGGTGTTCCCCTGGGGCAGGGCCACCCGGTTTCAGGAGACAGTCTCGGTGTTTTTATGGAGATGGAGGGTGTGGAGCTGGGGCTGAGCCAACCAGCTCTGGGCAGGGGTGGTCTGGGCGTTTCCATGGTGATGAGGGGCGCGGGGGGGGGGGGCTGCCCGCTTGGGGGGGGGGCGCTCTCGGGAACAGCATGGGGCTGAGTCATGGTCTCAGGCAGTTGTGAAATAAATGGCGACACGGCTTGAGTCACTGTAGGAACCCTGTAGAGCAGACACGGAGTAGCATTTGCGCGGTGCCGACACTGGACACCCCTGCGTCGCTAGGACCCTGCCGCCCCCTTCCGTCTCACTGCGTGGTGGTGTCCCCCTTTGCAGGGAGAGGGGTGTGTGCGGAGGATGGCTCTCTCAGGAACAGTGCCGGTGCGGGAGGGGAATTTAAGGTAGTTCAGCCACATGGAACAGCATGGCTGGCCTTTTCTTCCAGCCATGTGCTCTGTGGGTTTGGAAAGGCACCCATTCCCCCCAAAAACTCATCTGGTGTGCTTTCCTCACCATATATTTCAGTATTTAACAGTCTTATTAAATCCAAGATAAGTCCCTGTAACAATGTATCTGAACAACTTAGGCCTCAGCGTGCACCAGCCATACCGCTTGTAACTGTTCTTATCAGAATTTTCTCAGGGCACTGTGGAATTCATCAAGGTTACTAAGACATAAACTGTGCTAAAATAAGAACAAAGAAGCTGAGAAACTGAATACCAGACTTGCAAGAACTAGATAATAGAGGACTGTGAAACACCTGGACTGTAACCAATCACAGATGCTGAGAAATGGAGGCAGAGAACGAGGGAACAAGACAAAGGCACCAATCATGAAGGGTCTACTTAGTAGTTTGTAGAATCTGTAAAAGCGTGTATAATGTAAACAATGAATGGCTTCTGCTTGATCATATTGGTCAGTTGTACAGGAGTCCTGGATTTCCCGCAATAAGTCTCCATGGGTTTATAACTCTTATTGCATTTTCCTCTCCCTTTGAGGCTGCTCTGATGATATATTGACCAGTTTGTGCTGAGGTAATAAAGTCAAAAGCAGCTTCTTTAGTTGTGCCTAACCGTGGTTCTTAGCCCACATTATTAATGCTAATAATGCTTTTTCATCATAGTCTACATCCCATTCCTCAAGAAGTTTCCATACCTTTAGTACTGGGTGGTCCTGTGTAGAAATAAAGTTTCCCATGTCTCCAGTGGGGTTTTTCTTCTATTTTCAGCTTCTCCTGTTTCTTTTTTTTCACATAGCCCTTTGGCTGTGACTTTTGCAGCCTTTGCTGCCACTTTTGGGCTCTCCCTGCCTCTTTCTTTCCAGCATTTGGCTGTAGGGACAGGCTCAGCAGGCTCTGCCCTGTGTCTCTCTCCGCTCTACCTGTGGGCCAAAAACTTGGGCTGCTTGTCATCACACCAGGGTCACCATGTGACACGTTGGTGTTCGTGTGTCTGAAACTTAACACACAACAGACCTCCTATTGGTCATCAGCCAAACAGCGTGTTTTATTGTTTGGGGCTTGCTTTTATAGGCAATTCAAAGCTCCTGGTTCTTTAACAGCCATTGGTCGAATACCCATGCCTCCCATACTCTGAACCAGTCAAATGCTTGTATTTTAGGAGAGCTGCTATTGGTTGAGACCTCTGTTAGTCAGCCTAGAGAATGGCTTATGTGGAACTGGGCTGGGTTTCTTATTTGTAAATGGATTATGTTCAGTACAAGTCAGCTTGTACTGCAACAATATGGCATCAATTCAGATATAAAAGCTAAAGGAAGGAGGAAGAAAGGGGATATTTGTTATTTGCAATGTTTGCCTTCTGGAGCAACTGCTACACATGTTGAAGCCCTGCTTCCTGAGAATTGGCTGGACATCACTGTAAAATATGTTATGAAATAATTCATGCTTAGACAGAGAATGTATTTTATAGGATTGTAAAATCCAAACGAGTCTCTGACCACAAGCAGCCCAGGCACAGATGTCTACTTCGGAATGTTGAAATTCCTGAAGGCAGCAGGAGAACAATACCCCTGTTTACCCATTAATAGACGTGGCCAGCTTGATGATCATCATCCTCCAGAGTAATCAGGAGACACCCAAGAGTGATCATCGCTTGATAGATACCATCGATTAAGACAACAGAAGTCCAGAAAGATACATCTGAATACGCTTGACTTCCCATTACATGATCAGCGCCTGCCACTACTCAGGAAACAGCAATTGTCAAGCGCTGCACAGTGAAAGAAACTCTCATGCATATGCGGGGTTACAAAAGAAATTGGAGTACCTCTGCCTCAGGCATAAAAAACTGTATAAAATAGCCTCGATGGAATTCATGAACAGAGGGGGATCCGACGCGATAGAGGTTGGATCTAGGTTCACCCAGCACCGATCCCGGGCTCAACGCTGTCTCTTTGGCTGTGGGTTTTTGAGGACCGTATTTTGGTCGCGGAAATAAAATCTTTTGCATTTATTAATTTGGATTTCTGACTGATAATTTATAACATCACTCACTGATGGGAAGTAGAGAATAAAATCCCTTTTTTGTTCCCCTTTGTTTGTCTGTGCGCAATCTTTTGCTTTAGTAAACTGCCTTAACCTACGAGTCATTTTCCATCTTATTTTCTCTCCCCTGTCCAGCTGAGAAGGGGGAATGATAGAGTGGCTTGGTGGGCACCTGGCATCCAGCCCAGGTCAACCCACCAGTCCTTTTTGGTGGCAAACAAAGGCAGTTATATATATTGCATGTTATAGTTATAGTAGTAATTAAGTAGCAAGCTCCTGTGTGAGACATGGAGATTGTCAGCTGCACTGCTTACCTCTTTATTTTGCTGAGTTTGGGAACATGTTAATACAAATGATGGCTCTGTGCTTTGCCATGGCATTGACAGCCTTGCTGTGCTGGGGGAGTTACCTCGTGGAGAAGATGAGGGAATACATCTCCCAGCATGGATTTGGGAGGGGCAGGTCCTGACTGACCAACCAGATTCCCTTTTATGACCAGGTGAACCACCTGATGGATGAGGGGAAGGCTGTGCATGTTGTCTACCTGGACTTCAGCAAAGCCTTTGACACTGTCTCCCACAGCATACTCCTTGAAAAGCTGGCAGCCCATGGCATGGACAGGAGCACTCTTTGCTGGGTTAAGAACTGGCTGGATGGCCGGGCCCAGAGAGTGGTGGGGAATGGTGTTGCATCCACTTGGTGGCCAGTCACTAGTGGTGTTCCCCAGGGATCAGTGTTGGACCCAGTCCTGTTTAGTATCTTTATTGATAATCTGGATGAAGGGATCAAGTCTACCATTAGCAAATTTGCAGATGACACCAGTTTGGGGGGGGGGGGGAACGGTCAATCTGCTGGAAGGTAGGAGAGCTCTGCAGAGGGACCTGGACAGGCTGGATAGATGGGCTGAATCCAACAATATGAGGTTTAACAAGACCAAGTGCTGGGTCCTGCTCTTTGGTCACACCAACCCCATGGAGAACTACAGGTTGGGGACAGAGTGGCTGGACAGTGGCAAGGCAGACGGGGACATGGGGGTACTAATTGACAGCAGGCTGAACATGAGCCAGCAGTGTGCCCACGTGGCCAAGAAGGCCAATGGCATCCTGGCCTGTATCAGGTGGCCAGCAGGACTAGGGAAGTGATTCTTCTCCTGTACTTGGCACTGGTTAGGCTGCACATTGAATACTGTGTCCAGTTCTGGGACCCTCAATTTAGGAAGGATGTTGAGATGCTGAAGCATGTCCACAAAAGGGCAACAAGGCTGGTGGAAGGGTCTAGCACACACATCCTATGAGGAGCAACTGAGGGAGCTGGGATTGTTTAGCCTGGAGAAAAGCAGGCTCAGGGGAGACCTTATCACTCTCTACAATTACCTGAAAGGAGGTTGTAGCTAGGTGAGGGTTGGGCTCTGCTACCAGGCAGCCAGTGACAGGACAAGAGGACACAGTCTTAAGCTGCACCAGGGGAAGTTTAGGCTAGATATTAGGAAAAAATTCTTCACAGAAAGAATGATTCATCATTGGAATGGGCTGCCCAGGAAGGTGGTAGTGATGCCTTAGGATTTAGCTTTTATATTTTTCAGATCCTGTACTGCTTTAGTGTATAACTCAACTCCATAGCCTGTCAGCTACTGTTCTCCCATTTTATTCAGACAAAACAATTCCTCTCTAGGCCTGAAACTCAAGGACACCCTACTGTCTCAGGCCCCGAAAAGTATAAACAAAAGTGAGTTGAGGGGAGGAGCAAACTGGGGGTATATGACTTCATTACCTGAAGCTGCAATTGGAGGATTAACCCCTCATATGTAAATGGACCAAAATTATATCTGTCTGAAAACTCATGACCATTGTCCATCTTGGGCGTAACCTGTTGGAGGCTTTGACTGCCCAAGGTGTACCTATTGAAGGCCTTTAATAAATACCCACTTTTTTCCTCCTTATCTTGTCTAGTCCCTGTTCCAGGTAACCACTCCAAGGCATCAGTGGAGTCACCATCCCTGGAGGTGTTTAAGAAAAGACTGGATGTGGCACTTAGTGCCATGGTCTACTTGACAAGGTGGTGTTAGGTCATAGGTTGGACTCAATAATCCCAAAGGTCTTTTCCAACCTAGGTGATTCTGTGTGATTCTGTGATTTCCCTC
This sequence comes from Haemorhous mexicanus, assembly GCF_027477595.1. NCBI lineage: Eukaryota > Metazoa > Chordata > Aves > Passeriformes > Fringillidae > Haemorhous > Haemorhous mexicanus. The sequence continues at coordinate 219,192 of NC_082380.1, forward strand.
TCCCTACCTTGGATTAATGTGGATAGTTTTATTATGTAGGCTCCTGAGGTCCTTGTTCATTGTTATATGATATGTTTAATACCACTAAATAATACTTTTAGCACTTTATGGGGTTTGTGGAATCTGGTGTCTTGGTGTAAGAGAAAACAAATTTTGGGTGATGCAACATTGAAATGTGTCCTGAAGCACCCAGTCCCTGGGTGGCAGGATTTAGGAAGGTTCCCAGGGTGGTCATCACCTCCCGTTGCCTGGGACTTTCCACCTGAACAGGTAATCAACCCTGATAAACTGACCCATCACCTGATAGAAGGGTGCCTTACCTACCCCAATGAAAACCAGCAGCTTCTCACCCTGTACTAGGGCCTAGCCTGTGCCTATTGAGCCACAGTTCAGTACTCTTAGAGGACTGTAGTTGAGGCAGGAGCCCAAACTGTGTTTGAGGATACTATGGCTGAGACAGGGACTCAAACAACAACTGCAGTAATTGCCCCAGAAATGAAAAAGAAAAAGTGGACAAAGCGAACAACACATCCATGCCATCAATTAGAAAGGGAGGAAGAGGAAGAATCAGGAAAGGAAGCATCTGATCAAGAAGCCAGTCCTTCAACAAGGAAATTGAAGAAAGGAGTGAGACAATTCAAACAGGAAACCAAAGTTACTCGGTCCCTGACCTCATCAGAACTTCGAGACTTGCAAAAACATTACAGCCACTAGCCAGGTGAACAGATTTCTGCCTGGCTGCTTCGATGCTGGGATAATGGGGCCAGCAGTCAGGACTTAGAAGGTCATGAAGCCCAACAGCTGGGATCCCTTGCTAGAGATCAGGAAATTGAAAGAGGAATTGGAAAAGGGGCAGCAATTTTCAGCCTCTGGAGATGGCTCTTCTCAGGTGTGAGGGCAAGATATACATTTAAAGAAGATCTTGTGAATTTCCCAGAGAAGTGGATCACTGCAGGTAAAGGTATCCAGTACTTGAGAGAATTAGCAGTGCTGGAAGTCATCTATAGTAATCTAAAAAGTGACAGGGTCTCTAAAGATCCAGAAGATGTCCCTGAAACACTGGCCATGTAGAGGAAGATGGTTTAACTCACCCCTGCATCATATTTTAACAGCTTAGCAGCAATGTATTACCTGCAAATAGATACACCAACTGTGGAGAGAGCAGCTTTGTGTCTGAAAAACTTTGAAGAAAATCTTTGTACCTCCTCATCCCTACAGGCCAGCACTTCAACTGTCAGGATCTGCCCAAGAGATTGGTCCTCTCCTGCCCCGGTCAGAGGGAAAGGAAGCCCTAGGCGCAAGCCACATGATGCACTCTGGTTCTTCCCGTTTGACCAGGAGTTGGACATAAAGTGGGATGATGAACCCACCTTTCAGCTAGAAGCCCATATATGTGAACTGAGAGGGAAGAGAGCTGTTAAGAAGGGGTCACTCAAAATGACTGTCAGTATAACTGCTGCAGAGACACAAGAAGGCAATCAGCGATCTCCCACATAGAAGAACTGAAATCATGCCCTTTGATCCTGGTGAGGGGACTTTTGATCTGGCATTGCAAAGGTCAGACAGTGAACACTCCAGTGAGGAACATGAATGGAGGGTCCCTGTCTTCAGCCAGGAGGAAAAAATGGATGACTGGATATATAGGACTATGTGAATTCAATGGTCTGGAACGCCAGATTCACAGAAGTATAATGCTTTGCTAGACATTAGTGCACGGCGTGCGCTGGTGCCATCAGCATATAGAGCCACAGAACCCATCTGGATCTCTGGAGTGACAGACGGATGCCAAGAATTGTCTGTATTAGAGGCTGAGGTGAGTGGGAAAAGCACTCCATTGTGACTGGCCCAGAGGCCCCCTGTATCTTTGGCATCAACTGCCTCAGGAGAGGGTACTTCAAAGATCCAAAGGGGTACTGATGGGCTTTTGGTGTAGCCACTGTGAATATAGAGAATTTCGAACAGTTATCCACCCTACCTGACCTCTCAGAATATCCCTTCATTGTGGAAATGCTGTGAGTTGAAGACCAGCAGGTACCAATTGTTACCAGGACTGTTGCACTGGTGGCAATACCGCACCATCTGAGACTCCCTGGTTCCCATCCATGATCTCAATTATCAACTGGAGACCCGAGGAGTGATCAGCAGAACTCACTCACCTTTTAATAGTCCCATATGGCCAGTGCAAAAGTCTGATGGAGGATGGAGGTTAACAGTAGACTATAGTGGCCTGAATGAAATAATACCACCACTGAGTGCTACTGTAGTAGACATGTCAGAGTCCCAATATGAACTGGAGTTGAAGGCAGTCAAGTGGTATGCTGCAAATGACATTGACGATGCATTTTCCTCAACTCCTTTGGCAGCAGAGTGCAGACACAGTTTGCTTTCATGTGGAGAGGTGTCAAATACACCTGGACTAAACTGCCCCAGGGGTGGAAACACGGCCCTACTGTCTGTCATGGATGGGTCCAGACTGCCCTGGAAATGGGTGATGCTCCTGAATGTCTACAATATATTGACAACCTAATTGTGTGGGGCAAGAAGGCAGAAGAAGTATTTGATAAAGGAAAAAGAATAATTTAGATTCTTCTGAAAGCTGAGTTTGCCATAAAGAAAAGCAAGGCCAAGGGACCTGAAAAGAAGATTCAGTTCTTAGGAATAAAATGGCAAGATGGACAACAAGATAGCAACTATGTCTCCACCAACTAACAAGAAGGAAACAGGAGCTTTCCTAGGCCTTGTGGGGTTCTCGAGAATACACATTCAAGGTTATAGCTGGAAGACGAACCATTTTGACTGGGGCCTTGAACAACAACAGGCCTTTGAGCAGATCAAACAGAATAGCTCGAGCAGTAGCTCTTGAGCCTGTTCATACAGGACCAGACATGCAAAATATACTCTACACTGCAGCTGGGGAACATGGTCCCACCTGCAGCCTCTGGCAAAGAACATCAGGAGAAACCTGAGGTCGACCATTATTGTTTTGGAGCTGGAGTTATCAAGGATCAGAAGCCCACTATACTCCAACTGAAAAAGAGATATTAGCAGCCTATGAGGGGATTTGAACTGCCTCAGAGGTTGTTGGGACAGAAGTGTGTCTCCTCTTAACACTGCAATTGCCCATGCTACGCTGGATGTTCAGAATAAATATACGTCTCCTCAACATATCACACAACCAGCGCTACATGGAGTAAGCGTTGATCACACAATGAGCTCAACTGGAGAAAACTAATTGTCCAGGATTTCGGGAAGAGATTATAGACTGGCCGGAAGTCAGATTTTTTGGAGCATTGCCTGAAAAGGTGACTCGTGACCAAGAGGCACCACCATACAAAGGAGGCTTTGCACTATTTGCTGATGGATCCTGCTGTGTGATAGGAAACTATGAGAGGCGGAAAGCTGCTGTCCCACATGAGGAATCATTGAGGCTGCTGAAGGGGAAGGAGTCAATTCAATTTGCAGAAGCAAAAGCCATCCAATCAGCCTTAGAGATTGCAGAACAAGAAAAGTGGCCTGTACTCAATCCCAACTCCTGGATGGTGACTAATGCCCTATGGGGGTGGCTGCAGCAATGAAAAAAGACCAATTGGCAGTGCAGAGGTAAACCCATCTGGGCTGCTGCATTGTGGTAAGACTGCTGCACAGGTAGAAAATATAGCTCTAAAGGTACTTAGATGCTCATATGCCCAAAAGCTGCACCACTGAAGAACATCGAAACAATGAACTGGTAGATAAGGCTGCCAAAATTGAAATAGTTCAGGTAGACTTAGACTGGGAATAGAAGAGTGAGCTATTTATAGCCTGATGAGCCCATGAAACATTTATAGAATTCACATAATTCACAGAATTACTAGGTTGGAAGAGACCTTAAAGATTATTGAGTCCACCCCATGCCCTAACACCTCCACTCAGTCATGGCATTGAGTGCCATATCCAGTCTTTTTTTAAACACATCCAAGGATGGTAACTTCACCACCTCCCCGGGCAGGCCATTCGTGAACTTTATGACTCTTTCCATGAAATACTTTTTCCTAATATCCAACCTATAGTTCCCTTGATGCAGCTTGAGACTGTCCTCTCATTCTGTAAGTTGCTGCCTGGTGAAAGCAACCAACCCCCACCTAACGACAGCCACCTTTCAGGAAGTTGTAGAGAGTGATAAGGTCACCCCCGAGTCTCCCTTTCTCCCGGCTAAACAACCCCAGGTCCCTCAGTCGTTCCTCATAGGGCTTGTGTTCCAAGCCCCTCACCAACCTAGTTGCCCTCCTCTGGACACGCTCCACCATCTCAACATCCTTCCTAAACTGAGAGGCCCAGAACTGGACACAATATTCAGGGTGCTGCCTCACCAGTGCTGAGTATAGGGGAAGAATGACCTCCCTGCTCCTGCTGGCCACACTATTCCTGATACAGGCCAGGATGCCATTGGCCTTCTTGGCCACCTGGGCACACTGCTGGCTCATGTTCAGCCGACTGTCAACCAGTACCCCCAGGTTCTTTTCCGCCTGGGCACTGTCCAGCCACATCCCGCCCAACCTATAACATTGCAGGGGGTTATTGTGGCCAAAATGCAGGACTCGGCACTTGGATTTATTAAACTTCATCCTATTAGACTGCCCATCGCTTCAACCGTTCCAAGTCTCTCTGCAGAGCCCTCCTACACTCCAACAGATCAACACACCATCCCAGCTTAGTGTCATCTGCAAACTTACCAATGAAAGACTCAATCTCCTCATCCATGTCATCAATAAAAATATTGAATAGAACTGGCCCCAGCACAGATCCCTGAGGGACATCACTGGTGACTGGCCGCCAGCTGGATCCAGCACTGTTCACCACCACTCTCTGGGCCCGGCCATCCAGCCAGTTCTTAACCCAGCAAAGAGTGCTCCTGTCCAAGCCGTGGGCTGCCAGCTTTTCAAGGAGTATGCTGTGGGAGACAGTGTCAAAGGCCTTGCTGAAGTCCAGGTACACAACATCAACAGCCTTTCCTGCATCCACCAGGTGGGTCACTTGGTCATAAAAAGAGATCAGGTTGGTCAAATACAACCTACGCCTCCCAAACCTATGCTGGCTGGGTCTGATATTCTGTCCATCCTCTAAGTTCTGTGTGATGATACTCAATATAAACTGCTCCATTACCTCACAGGGTACTGAGGTCAGGCTATCCAGCTTATAATTAACAGGATCCTCCTTCCCACCTTTTTTGTGAATGGGTGTCACATTGGCCAGCTTCCAGTTATCTGGAACCTCACCAGTGAGCCAGGACTGCTAGTAAATGATGGAGAGTGGTTTTGCAAGCTCATCTGCCAGCTCCCTCCTCACCCTGGGATGGATCCCATCTGGTCTCATGGATTTATGAATATCCAATTGTCTCAGCAGTTCTCTGACTGCCTCTTCTTGGATAATGGGGGGACCATTCTGCTCCCTGATATCATTGACCAACTCAAGAGGACAGTTATCCTGAAGGGAAGTCTTCCCACTAAGAACTGAGACAAAGAAAGTGTTAAGCACCTCTGCCTTCTCCTCATCTGCAGTTACTAAGTTCCCTTCTGCATCTAATAAAGAACAAAGGTTAGTCTTACTCTTCCTTTTACCATGATATATTTATGAAAACATTTTTTATTATCCTTTACAAAAGTCACCATTTTAAGTTCAAACTGAGCTTGGGCCTCCCTAATTTTTTTTCCTACATACTCTAGCAGCCCTCTTAAATACTTCCTGAGAGACCTGACCCTCTTTACAAAGATAATACATCCTGTTTTTATTCCTAAGTTCCTCAAAAACCTCCTTGCCCATCCAGGCTGGACATTTGCCTCGTTGACTCATCTTTTGGCACACAGGGACAGTCTCTTCCTGTGCCCTCAAGATCTCCATTTCGAAGCACGCCCACCCTTCCTGAACTCCTTTGTTTTTAAGGACTGCTTCCCAAGGAACTCTCTGGATAAGTCTCCTGAACAGGCCAAAGTCTGCCCTCTGAAAGTCCAATGTCAAAGTCTTATTAATGTTCCTTCTGATTTCACCAAATATCAAGAACTCTTATAATTTCATGATCACTATGCCCCAAGTGGCCTCCAACCACCACATCTCCCGCCAACCCATCTCTATTTGCAAATAACTGATCTCACATAGTCCCTCCCTTGGTGGGCTCACCCACCAGCTGCAAGAAAAAGTTGTCCTCCACAAACTCTAAAAATTTCCTGGACTGCCTTTTGTCAGTTGTATTAGGTTCCCAGCAAATGTCTAGTAGGTTGAAATCCCCAACAAGAACAAGGGCTGATGATCCAGAGACATTCTCTAGCTGCTTATAGAATAAGTTGTCCACCACTTCTTCCTGGTTGGGTGTATGGTAACAGACTCCCAGTAGGATGTCAGCCTTGTTGGCCTTCCCCCTAATTCTTACCCATAGGCATTCAACTTCATCATCATTAGTTTCAATACCTATGGCGTCCAAAGCCTCCCTAATATAAAGGGCCACCCTTCCATTTTTCTCCCTTTCCTATCTCTCCCGAAGAGCTTGTAGCCATTCAGTGGAGCACTCCACCTATGTGAGTTGTCCCACCACGTTTCCGTGATGGCAATTACATCATAGCTCTGCTGCTGCACCATGGCCTCCAGCTCTTCTTGTTTGTTACCCATGCTGTGTGCATTAGTATACATGCACCTCAGCTGGGCTGCTGATTTCACCCCTATCTCAGGCCTACCACCCTTGGGCCTGCTTCCGGAGAGCCCAACTTCATCCCCTTCCCCCTTCAAACCTAGTTTAAAGCCCTGTCACAAGTAGAATCTGCTTGGAATAGAGGGCATGGGCTGGGTTTTTGATGTGGTGAGGCCTGGCAAATTGACTACATTGGACCACTGCCATTAATATGCCAAGGCAAGAGCTACATACTCCCCATGGTGGAGGCAACAACTGGCTGTCTGGAAACACCCTATAAGCCATGCTGCTGGAAATGCTACAAAGGTTAAAATGTTTTATGTAGCTTTAGTTGGTTTTGCTCACTCTTGCCATGGGGGAAGGGAATTGAAATTTCTTTTTAAGGGATTGGTCCACCAGGTGAGGTCTGATGAGCTTTACATCTCAACAGACTGGGAGTAGCACAGAAGATACACAAAAGATAATGACCATCAAGGGCTATTTCGACCACCAACTCCACACATGACCAATGGCATAGTCAGAGACGCCTGATCTGGGAAAAGAGAGGTAAGAATGAGGACCTAATTAGCATGGAGGCAAAGAGATCAGTAGCCAATAGGAAACCAAATACCAAGAACTTCATAACTTGAGACCAATGAACATTGAACCAATGGATTTCTATGGGTTTTGACTGTATAAGTATCTGAAAAATCTATTAAAATTGGAATGGGAAAATAATATCTATCTGTAAAAGCATGCGAGATAGTAAATGAAAATGTATAAATCTGTATGTTGGGTATAGAGATGGTTTTAAAACATAGATTGTGTTGTAAGAGTTGGTAAGAAGGGATTTCAGTAATGAATATTAAATACAATGGAATAGTTAAGATATATTTGTTTTAAATTATGTGAAATATGAGTATGACACAAATTGTATGGAATAAGGGGTGGAGTGGAAAAATATTGGAATGGAATAATATTGGGTCTACCTGAGCTGGAGTTAATTTTCCCTTAGCAGCCCTCCGAGTGCTGTGCTTTACATTGGTGGCTGGAAAGGTACTGATAACACACCAGTGTTTTGGCTACTGCTGAGCAGTGCTGGAACAGCATCAGAACTGTCTCTTCAACATTCTGCCATCCACCAGCAGGTTAGGGGAGGGCAATATCCTGGCAGGGGACACAACCAGGTCAGTTGACCCAAATTAACCAAAAAGATATTCCATACCATATGACATCAGCTCAGATATAAAAGATAAGGGAAGGAAGAGGAACTGGAGGGCATTCATTATTTTACAATGCTTTCCAGACCAATCGCTACACATGCTGAAGCCCTGCTTCCCGGGAAGCAGCTGGACATTGCTCGCTGATGGGAAATAGAGAATAAAATCCTTTTTTTTTCTCTTTGCGTGTGTGCAACTTTTTGCTTTTGCTTTAGTAAACTGTCTTATCTCAACCTATCAGTAATTTTCCATCTTATTTTCCAGCTGAGAAGGGGGAATGATAGAGTGGGTCAGTGGGCACCTGGCATCCAGCAAAGGTCAACACACAACATCATTGGTAGCTGAGTTAGTTGCAGGAATTTTTTAATTGAAGGGTTTAGCATACTATACTAGCTCAGGTATTACAACAATGCTTCTCTCAGGACACAAGGATGTTGAACAGATGGTGTGGGGCAGGCTTACACTGCTTCCCTAGGACACAGCTGTTCAAAATATCAGGTGAAAAAGCAGGAGATGCTCTCTGAAGGTTTCACTGAAAATCCCTTCCAGCATGCAAGAGGAAGAATATTTTGGCAGGATATGGAACCCATACAGCTACATAATCCTCAGTCTGTATCAATCTACTCACAGTGCTATGACCTGAAGATAAAGTTCCATAATGCCTACCATTTAGAAGCACTTTCAGATGCCTGTAAAACCAATTCTTCATCAGCAATAGCACTCTGACATGAGTAGTTTGCAGGATTGCTATAGAAGTATCTACCACAGATGACAGTCTTGTCTGAAGTAAACTCCAGAGGATCATGGGGTCTCAATGCCAGATGAGGTAGAAGTGCAGATGGGGCCTGGGGCCAGATAGCAGATGTTGGCCTCTCCAGGCCCCACAGGCTTGCTGCCTCTTGCAGCCCTCTGTGAGATGACTTACAAGTTCTCAGACCCACCCTTATACTAGCATTCACTGTCTTGGTTTGAAAAGACGGGAGGGAGGATTGGTTGTGGAAGAGATAAAGTAAACTGCCCAATTAACAGAAGATAACTGCTCCACCTCTAACGGATGGCAAAGAGAATACACACATATCGTACAACCCAGGACATTATCCACCCCTTATTCTATTACCATCTGTATCATACCCAAATTAATAAACTCTACACAATGAAACCTTACACACATTTCTCACTTAAGACTAGGTTTCCCTGTGGTACACAATGGGTTTCTCCATCTTTCTTCATCACCCACAAAGTGTAGCCAGGTCCTTGAGCAAAAACAATCCCATGGATGGGTTTGCCTTTGCCTGAGGTAGGACTAATCCAAACAGTCTTTCCTAAAATACCTTTCATGTGTACCACAGAGACTTTATCTCAATCCACTGTGTGCAAGGGTTCAGACTAGGCAGGACCAGCTCGACTGATGGACCCTTGGGTTTTGACCATCCAGATTGCTTTTGCTAAGTTCATTTCCCAATTTCTAAAGGTTCCCCTGCCAAGTGCCTTCAGGGTAGTCTTAAGTAGTCCATTGCACCGTTCAACTTTCCCGGCAGCTGGTGCATGATGAGGGATATGATATATCCATTCAATACCGTGTTCTCTGGCCCAGGTGTTTATAAGGCTGTTCTTGAAATGGGTCCCATTCTCCGACTCGATTCTCTCAGGGGTGCCATGTCTCCACAGGACTTGCTTTTCCATGCCTAAGATGGTGGTTCCAGGCAGTAGTGTGCAGCATAGGGTAGGTCTCCAACTATCCTGTGGTGGCTTGCACCATGGTCAGCACACAGAGCTTGCCTTGGTGGGTTTGAGGCAGTGTGATGTAGTCAATCTACCAGGCCTCCCCATACTTGTACTTGGACCACTGCCCAAAGGGGCTTCACTCGCTTGGCCTGCTTGATCTCAGCACGTCTCACAGTCATGGGTAGCCTGAGAAATACTGTCCATGGTTAGATCCACCTCTCGGTCTCATGCCCACTCATAGGTGGCATCTCTGCCCTGATGACCTGAGGCACCATGGGCCCATCGAGCTAGGAACAACTTTCCCTTATGCTGCCAATCTAAGTGTATCATTGGCACCTCTATCTTTGCAGCCTGATCTACCTGCTCATTTTTTTTGGTGCTCCTCATAAGCCCGACTCTTGGGAACATGGGCATCTATGTGACAGACTTTCATAGGTAGCTTCTCTACCCTGTTAGCAATGTCTTTCCACTCATCAGCAGCCATGATTGTCTTTCCTCTATGCTGCCAGTTGGCCTCTTTCCACCTTTCCAGCCAGCCCCACAGAGCATTGGGTACCATCCATGAACCGGCATAAAGGTAGAACTTTGGCATCTTCTCTCTTTCAGCAATGTCCAGGGCCAGCTGAACGGCCTTGAGTTCAGCAAGTTGACTTGATCCACCTTCTCCTTCAGTAGCTTGTGCAACCTGTTGTGTGGGGTTCCATACGACTGCTTTCTACTTCCGGTTCAGCTCTACGATGTGACAGGAACCATCAGTGAAAAGAGCTGTTATTCTGCTCGTAGATGGTTATATGGTGGAGCTTCTTCAGCCCTTATCACTTGCTCTTGTTACTTTTAGTCAGTGAGACCAAAGTTTTCACCTTACAGCCCATATGTAATTATTTCCAAAATCCCGGAATGATTTGGGTTTCCAATCCGGGCGTGCTGTGTGATGAGAGCAATCCATTTGCTCCATGTGGTGTTGGTGGCATGGTGGGTGTTGGGAACCTTTACTTTAAACATCCACTCCAGCACAGGTAGTTGGGGTGCCAGGAGTAGTTGTGCTTCCATGCCAATCACCTCCGAGGCGGCTGGAACTCCTTCATAGGTAGCCAATATTTCCTTCTCTGTGGGAGAGTAGTTGGCTTTGGACCCTCTGTAACTTTGGCTCGAGAATCCCAGTGGTTGGCCTCGAGTCTCCCCAGGCATCTTCTGCCAAAGGCTCCAGGACACGCCATTCTTCCTGGCTGCAGAGTAGAGCATATTCTTCACCTCTGGTCCTGTCCTGACTGGGCCAAGGGCTACTGCATGAGTGACTTCCTGCTTGATCTGGGCAAAGGCTTGTTGCTGTTCAGGGCCCCAGTGGAAAGTGTTCTTCTTGTGAGTGACCAGGTAGACAGGGCTCACAATCTGCCTGTACTTGGGAATGTGCATTCTCCAAAAACCTATGGTGCCTAGGAAAGCTTGTGTTTCCTTCTTGCTGGTTGGTGGAGACATTACTGTGACCTTGTTGATGACCTCATGGGGAATCTGACGCCTTCCGTTTTGACGCTTTACTCCTAGGAACTGGATCTCTTGGGAAGGTCCCTTGACTTTGCTCTTCTTGATGCCAAAGCTGGCTTCTAGCAGAATCTGGATGATCCTCTCTCCTTTCTCAAATATTTCCATTGCCATGTTCCTCCACACAATATCATCGATATACTGCGGGTGTTCTGGAGCTTGATCATTTTCCAGTGCAGCCTGGATCAGTCCATGTCAGATGGTGGGACTGTGCTTCCACCTCTGGGGCAGTCGGTTCTAGGTGTACTGCACACCCCCCTAGGTGAAAGCAAACTGAGGCGTGCATTCTGCTGCCAGAGGAATGGAGAAAAATGTATTAGCAATGTCAACAGTGGCGTACCACTTTGCTGCCTTGGACTCCATCTCATACTGGAGCTCTAATATGTCCGAAACAGCAGCGCTCAACGATGGAGTCACTTCATTCAAGCCACGATAGTCCACGGTCAATCTCCATTCTCTGTCAGACTTGTGCACAAGTCAAATGGGACTGTTGAAGGGTGAGTGGGTTTTGCTGACCACGCCTTGGCTCTCCAGTTCACAGATCATTTTGTGGATGGGGATCACGGCATCTCGATTCGTCCAATACTGCAGGTGGTGCACTGTCGAGGTGGCAATTGGTACTCATGGCTCTTCCACCCTCAGGGGTCCTACTGCAGATGGGTTTTCTGATAGTCCAGGAAAGGTGTTCAACTGCTTAATGTTCTCTGTCTCTACAGTAGCTATTCCAAAAGCTCACCTGAGTCCCTTTAGTCTTTGTAATGCCTGTTGTAGAGGAAGTCTACGCCCAAAATGCATGGGGCCTCTGGGCCAGTCACAATAGGATGTTTCTTCTACTCCTTCCCAGTCAGGCCCACCTCAGCTTCCAACAGGCTCAATTGCCATGATCTCTCTGTCACCCTGGCAATGGAAACAGGTTCTGCCCCCACATGTCCCAATGGCATTAGGATACACTGCCCACCAGTATCAACTAAGGTGTCATATTTTTGTGGCTGTGATGTGCCAGGCCATCGGATCCACACCGTCCAGAAAATCCGATTTTCCCTTGCCTCTTCCTGGCTAGAGGCAGGGCCCCTCTAGCCCTGGTTATCATTTCTTTCCTGGGCATACATGGTAGAGGTTCCTTCAAGGGGATCTGACAGATCATACCCGGCAGCTCAGTCATGGGAGGTTGAAGCTACCTTCACTTTAGTGGAACTCCCTCAGTTAGTGTTTCCCTCCTTGAGTTGATGCACCTGTGCTGCCAGGACAGAAGTGGGTTTCCCATCCCACCTTCCCATGTCTTCCCCATGGTCGTGCAAAATGAACCACAGGTCAGCTCATGGGGTGTACCCTCTCTCTCGCTAGCTGAGGGACATTGGGCTCTGACTTTAGGGCCTGTGACTTGCACTGGTGCGATATGGGAACTGTTCCTCCTTACCTCCTCCCTCATCTTTTCTTTGAGGTCCTAAATCACAGCAGAGACATGAGCCTGCTTTAGGCCATTGATCACACTCTCATAATTTCTAAGCTTGTTGGCGACAGAACAGACTGTCTCCCAGTTGGTATCAGCATCAATCGTTGCAATGAAGGTGGTGTATTTAGATGGCCCTAGATTTGCCAGATTCCACAACATTTGCCCTGGGCACCTGACCTTGTCGGGGTCATTATCATGCGGTCCATCCCTCCCAAAGAGTACCTCCAATACTGCCACTTCTCTCAGCTGCTGGATCCCTTCCTCAAGGGTTTTCCAGTGCATTCTATGATGGTGCTCCTGCATTCTCTCCCTGTGGACGAACCTCTCTCTGACACTCATTAAAAGCTGCTCCCAGAGGGAAAGGGACCCTGACTCCCTTAAAAATACCTGATTCACACCTGATTCCTGGGTCAAGGGTCCCAAATTCCTTGCCTCACCACCATCCAGTTGCACACCTGTACTCATAAGGTCCCAGACCCGGAGTAACCAGGTTGTATAAGCCTCACATCCCCATCATACAATGTCTTTGTGCTGATTACTGAGACTTTCATATATCAGGGACTTGGTGATGATCCAAACCTCTGACTCCCCTATGGGTTGTGAGGGCCCTCCATTCTTATCCTTATCTGGGTGCTCTGATTTCATCTTAGACCTTCTTGTTTCCACAGGGGCAACTGCTGCTGGCTGTGACTGCCTTTGTGGTTCAGCTGGAACCTGCACAGTTGTAACGACTGTGGGTTCCACTGCTGCACTATTAGACTCTTCCTCTTTGAGGCAAGGGGAAGGTTTCTCACCAGCTGGGGAAATGTACTCCTTCGGCAGAACCCCCATCCAATCTGCCTGGCTAATTTTGGAGGTGGATTGTTGGGCAGAGTCAGGCTGTGGGGCAGCATCCTTAGTCTCTGGTGCTGTGTCAGGTTCTGTGGCAGCATCCGTGTTCTCTGGGGTAGGTATCAGGTTGGATATCCAGGTCAATCTTCCCTTATCTCTGAATGCTAAATGGAACAGGCTTAACAGGCATATCAGCAACACCAACCACTGTATAATATCATTAGCATTTAGAGTGGATCTGAACCCTTCAAAAACTGGTGGGGCAGACCCAAAGAGCTGGTTGAAGGGTTGGGAGAAAATTTCCCCCAGTGTCATTTCCTTACAGCAGGTGCCATTATTAAAGTAACCCCAAAAACATACAGTTAGTTGTGATAGCTCTGAATCCATGTTCCTGCCTTCCAGAGGAAGTTAAAGATCCATGAATTCTTCACCTTATTAACCTATAAAGCAAACTGGATAATAGCCACAGTAGCCTTAGTTATAGAGCCCATGTCTAGATAAGGGCCTGCAAATGGGAGAAATACAGCCACAACCAGGTGCCACCTGAACCAGGGTAAGCTGGACCACATGGTGACACCTAATGAGGTTTCTATATCCAGCACACAAAAATTAGGTTACTCAAGAACTGCTATTCCTTTTTTGCCCTTTTTCTATCAATGCCTTCGAGCCTTACATTGGCTGCCAAAATCCGTCTTGGTTTGAAAAGACAGGTGTCTGCTAAGGAAGGCAGGAGTCTCCCCTGAAATGGAAAATGCAAACCCCCTGCCTCCGAATTATTATAATTTTGAAATTAAGGGCCTCTCAGGCAAAGATATGGGAGTAGGAATAACAGTTCTTTACTAGGAAAATTAAAAATACAAATGCAATAGTACAAAAAAACAGAAAACAAACCACTGACAGAGTCAGAATACGACCTGACACTCTGTGGGTCAGGATGTTGGTAGCAGTGTGATTAAATGGTGGCTGCAGTCTTCCTGGAGTGACAGATGTGGTTCTGTTGAAGCAGTGATCCTGTAGAAGGTTGTAGTTTTCCTCTGAAGATCCAGTGGTGGTGTAGATGGGCCTGATCTTCCTCTGGGAATCCAGTGGAGAAGACAGCTGCTCTTCTGGGAATCCAGTGGGAAAAGGCTGTCTCTGTTGTTCCAAATGTCTGATTATATTCAGGTAGGAATGCTTGGCTCCTCCCCCTGGGCAGAGCATCTCACAATGGGATGATGTCATGCAGTGAGACTAAATGGCCCATTAACAGAAGATCTCTCCCGGGAGGGAGGATTGGTTGTGGAAGAGATAAAGTAAACTGCCCAATTAACAGAAGATAACTGCTCCACCTCTAACGGATGGCAAAGAGAATACACACATATCGTACAACCTAGGACAGTCCTTCACAACTTTAAATCTCTTCAAGCAACCCACGCTCAGCATCATGAAGAAAATGTTTTCAAGCTAGGGAGTGCTTCTTTCTAAAAAACTTTTATATAAAATCATTCTCCTTCTGAATGTGCTATGTATTTGTACCATGATCCAATCATCACCTGATAGCCCAGTGTTAGATTCTGAACACCACTCATATATGCACTGAACTAAGGGCCTCTTCAAATTGATTTGCAGACATTAAGTCAAAGGATATCTGTTCAATCTGGTCTTAGGGTGACAAGGCTCTGCATGACTCCTGAAGCTGGACTCCAGCTCTGGTTCTTTCTGCAGTTGGAGCACCCCAAGTCGAAACCCCTTTATCATAGGTTAACTGCTGCAGGAGACTTTTCCCTAACATTTCTTGTCTCATCACAAAATTTTGTAGGATATACTCAGTTTAAAAATGTACTTGAAAGGTGTACAAACAACTAGTTTTCTAAGTACCCCAGTACAGCAAGACTCCACACACCAGTTTAGGGGATCCAAAAATATCCTAAAACTGCCAACACCCATGACATTATTCTTCAGCTGGGGCTGCTTGCTGCACTTGCAGGTATGAGAAAGGCTCCATCCCTGCCTACAGAAACAGCATTTCCTACAACATTTAGATTTAACTCTGCAACCATGAAGCTGACATTTAAACACAAACAGCTAACCATTTTAGCTTTGGCTAGAGATGTTTAGTACCTTCAATACTTCCAGAAATTAAGGACATAGGAAACCTTTTCACATACCGGAAAAAAAAATTTATTAGCTTAAAAACCACTTTACCTCATAAATGTTGGGGTGCCACATTTTGGTCAGGAATCTGAAGGTAGGTGGTGAATATGGATAGTCAATAGGAAATTTAATGTGAGCCTGGAAAATAAAGCAAAATATTTTAATTATGAAACAGAACAAAGATATCAACAAGCAATCATTGCAGTGAAAAATATGGAAAAAATTCCAATATGTCCATTAAATAGCTTGTTTTATATATCAGTGCCCATGTGGACCCACAGTATAACTCTACACAATTTCTTATGAGGAAAATACTAACTGAACAAGAAAAATCTAAACACCAGGCCTTACTTGGGCTGGTAACACTCAGAAAACAATCCATAAGGAATTTACCAAATCCTAATTCAAGAAGTACTATCCAACAATTGTTGTTCAACAGAATAAACTAGATTTGAAAAGCTAAAACTCAAGATATAATTGCGCTCTTGCTAGGTTCAAAACACTTGCAGGATAAAAAAACTTGCTAAGTTGAAAAGATTATCAGTGATTGGAGAAAGACGGGGACTCTGTGAGATGGTCAAAGAATCTGAATTTATTGTGAAGTACAACTGCTTACATACTTATTCTAGGAAGACTAGTAATGCTTTAATACAATGATTGGGTTAATCATCGCATAAACAAACTTATACATTTTAAACATCTCTTGCTTGCAGAAGTTGATGTAATTTTCTTTTTCCCGAAAACCAGTCTGATTTAATCTTCTTTCAATCTTGAAAGCTGTTTGTTCTTGCCAAGGCATCCTGTTATCAAATCTCATGCTAGCCAAGTCCAAGGTCCATCATCTGTCTTGCGTATCCCAATTAAGACTTGTTCTACATTTGCCAGTGCAAAGGTTTTTAATCACTCTTTCTGTGTGGGAAAAAGATTTAAAAATTATTGAATACCTGTTCAATTAAGATCTAAAGGGTGTGGGGTTTTTTGCCTTTCTTGTGCGAGTTAAACTGGTGGTCCTAGGGTGACTTTATGATGCTGTATTGTATCCCCTACTGTCTGCTTTATGGTAGATATAAGTCCTGTGCCTTTAAGCGAGATCGAAGAGAGAAGGAGGGGAAGTGGTGGAAATTCCTTTCCCTGCTTGTGTTTAAAAACGGAGATAAGGGTCTGGGTTTTTCTTCCAGTTCTCAGCCCTGCAGCAGGGAAAAGAGATGGAGAGTTCCTCTTTGCTTTTATCTAGTTTTTCTAGTAGCTAAAGGAAAAACGTTTTCCTGGGACTGTGGCTTCTTCTTCTTCTGGAACTGTTCAGCTTTTCTCCCGTCTGGAACACCATCGCTTGGGGTCCCCTCCCACACTGCACTGGCCGGAACTCTGTAGCCAAGCACCCGGGGCAGGGGGGGGGGAGGGGGGGGGGGGGGGGGAAGAGACACAGAGAGAGAGAGAGAGCCAAGACACACCCACAGAAGGACTCTCTGAATCACAGAATCACAGAAGGACTCTGAATTTACTATCGCTTCAGAGCAGCAAGAGGTTTTATTATTTCACATTATTCATTCTATTAATGACTGTGAACACCCTGCTTGTTAAATAAACAGTTCTTTTTTCCACTTTCTCCAGGGGAATTTTTTCTGAACCTTGTATGGAGGAGGGGTTGCCGAAATCTGCCTTCTTCAGAGGACACACCCTTTCGGGATGTTTCATCTTAAATTTGTCTCAAACTGGGACACTGGTCCATCTACTTGTGTTCCTAATACTACATTTCTTGCCACCAAGATCATTCTCCAAGTCTGAATACCATCTGTTTGTTTAATAAATCAGCATAACTTGATGAAACAAATATTAATGGACAATGACAGCAAAATTACCTTCCCCTGCCTCTCAGGTTAGTAGGCAGATGTGGGGATAGACTCTCAGAGCCAAGTCAGTTATGGGAAAGCTGCAGAGGTCCCAGCACTGAATATTAACTTTCTTGTGCTGTTCTGCCATTCACAGCAGTTAGAAGAGCCAGCCAGTAGGAAAACAAGCTGAACCTGGAGTGATTAATGACAAAAATATTCCCCTCAAAGGAGGACTCACAGACCACTTTCTGCACTGTGGAGCACAGATCCTTCCCTTTGCACTGCTCAACCCACCAAGAAAGTCCCACCAGTCTAATGTGCCATCTCCAGAGAAGCATCTCCTGGCACCTGCACAACAGCTAGGCTCACAATCAACTGAGAATACAAAAAGAGACCCCAAAAGCAGGTCACATACAATGAGAGCAGAATCCTGGGTCACCCTCTTCCATTTAAGCACTTAACCATGCAACTTGGATGCAGGGTGCCGACCTTGTTTAACAGGACAAGCTATGGGAACTTTTATTCTGAGAAACAGGACCAGGCAAACAAATTGGATTAGAGCCATTGATAACTTGGCTACTGTTTTACTTAGACTGGCATATGTTTTTGCCTTGCAACCCAAATTTTATGAGGCCAGAGTGCCAGATACGCAGGAAAAGGTTTTTCTGTTCACCTTTATGAAACAAATTCAGAAGCTCATGTGGCTTTACAGTCTGTACATGCCTGCTCATGATACTGACTCTATGTGGGTATGTTACAGCACCACTGACTCCTTGTCTCAGTCATTTGCCACAGCATCCTCACAAGCAAAATATTTATGATCTGTGTAAACAATCCTAGCCCACAGTTCAAGGTCAGTTACACAAATGGCATGGCTCCAAGAGCAGCAAACGAATGCCTCTTGTCACCACACCACCACAGAAGAGAGTGTCTATGGCTATGGCAGCAAAGACATGCCTAGCTCTACATGCCACCCTACAATTGGAGCAGAGCAAAGATTTACCCAGGGCAGAACACATTCACTTCAGCTCAAGTGTTTGCATTGTATAAGCTGCAGATTCCTCCGGACCACTGGGGTTTTCCCAGGAAAGCCCATTCCTGTGCTTACATGCAGTTTCATGTGATCCAACACATAATAAAAACACCCCAAGGACTGAGATTTAAAATGCAAGAGACAACAAAACTCAGGGTTGAGCTTAAGTTTTCTTGGCAGAACCTGTGTCTTCTACACAGGTATAGCTTCTAGGCGAACAAAAAAAAAAAAAAAAAGATGCAGCAGCAGCCATGATTACAGATCAGTTTTTTCACTAAAAAGCCCAATTCTCTGTTGAGACAAAAAGACCAAATTAGGTAATAAATTCTTTTTTTTTTTTAAATAAAGCAGTAGCCCACAGAACCATTTACATCCCACAATTTCACTGATGTAAGGCAAATCAGCTATCTGAGCTTAATTCAGCCAGGCTACTAGATACTATAGAGTGTCAGAATTTTAGGGCAGCTTGTTGTTAGGTCAGTTACAGTGAGGCAAACTAATTTAGGAGGAGTAAAGTCAGTCCCCCTGCCTACAAATTACCCTACCATTACTGCATGCACTTTAACTCCTCTAGCTGAGCTTAAACTGAAGAAATCTTATTTTGGTGTCCTGATTTTAGCTGCCTGCTCACCATAGCTCTTTGACACCACTGAACACTCAGTGTATAGAGATGACAGTCATCAACCCGTTCCCCCCTTCCCCAGTTTATAACTATCATGCTTATAGTCCCTAGAAAAAAAATTAAACTCCCCTGATGCTATACTCAACATGATACAAAAGGGTTAATTCGATCTTTACTGTGCCTGTGAAACTTTTAGCAGAGGAAAAAGGCCTTCTCCAGCAAGGACAGTTGGGAGATAAGAAGAAGACATCTGGCCCAAGAATGTAGTGATAGACAAAACAAAGGACTGAATCTCTGGGAACATGGGGTGGGATTTATGATAATAGGTAAACTGTACTATGCATGTAGTGACTGTATATAAGTAACCCTCTTGTAGAATCACATGTCCATGTTAGGTTAGAATCCCCTGCGTGTTAGGTTACCCTAAAACCTGGATCAAAACCGGTGAGGCAGAAACAATAACCTTTAAAATTAGAAGTTGAAGGGGAATCCAGAGTCTAATAGAGAATTTCAGGGAATTGGGTTTAGTGATAGAATGTGAATCAGAATATAACACATCCATTTTGCCAGTTAACATAATGTCATCAGTGGTTTACAGTAATAAATCTGAAGGATGCCTTCTTTTGCATACCTCTCAATAAGTAAAGTTAGGGCATTTTTGCCTATTGTTATAGATACATATTGTAATATTGGCTTTTTGCAAATAATAAAATTGATTTTATATGTGTAGTGTTAAAATAACTTTGTTATAAAGATATGGTTTTTATTTCTGTTGTCAATTAAGCTTGGACATAGTAGTGAAATAGCTGATATAAGTATGCTTGTGTTAAAATGCCTGCTTGGATGGGATAACATCTAATGAACATATGAAGAAGACATCTGCTACAGGTATGCCAACTATCAGCACTCACCTTCTGAAGACAGTGTAGACCAAGGCCCAAAAATTGGAGGTGATAAAAATAGACTAAAACCACAACCAAGGAATAAGCATGCTCTAAAAAGGCAGATCCAAGGAGGAGATATGCTAAACAATTCTTGGAACATATAAACTAGTTTGGGGAAAAGTTTACTATGCATAAGGCTCTATGAATATGCAACAGGCTGATATAAAGGAAAAGGTATTTAAAGGGTATCGACAAAGATAAGTGTGGTCTTGGCTCAGTGCCAAGATGCACCTGGCCGTAATAACCTTTGCTCTATGGTCCTTGTCTCCTATTGTCCTTTATTAAACTTTTTAAATTTTCACAGGAGAGTGAGCATGTTTTTCACACTTTGAATAGGAAAATCCCAGAACTGGTCAGAAGACTCAGCTTACTTGGACTGTATTACCACAAGGATTTAAAATTAGCCCACCAATTTTTGGGGAATTAATTGGCAAAAGAATTAGAGATTTGGAAGAGGGAGAATCCTAAAGGACTGGTCCTGCAGTAGGTTGAGGACATCTTACTAGCAACTGAAACTAATGAAAAGTGCATGGAATTGACTATCAGTCTTCTAAATTTCCCAGGCCAAGGAAGCTACAAAGTACCTCAGGAAAAAGCTCAAATCATGAAACAGCAAGTTACCTACCTAGGGTTTGAAATAATTCCTGGACAGCAGAAATTGGGAACAGACAGAAAAGAGGCCATCTGCCAGATACCCCAACCTCAGACTGGTCAAGATTTAAGAGCATTCTTGGGAGGTATGGTCTCGAATTAAGGATGCCCTGAAAGGCCTGAGAGTGAACATGCAATCTGTAACTTAAAGATAGCCCTGATGTCTAACAAAGCCTTTTGAGCTTTTTGTACATGAATGGCAGCACTAGGCCCTTGGAGTTCTAGCTGTTCTAGCTCAGAAGGTAGAGGACTTCAAGAGGCCTGCAGGGTACTTTTCAGAACAACTCGACGATTTAGCCAGGGAGGCCTGCTGTCTGTAGCAGTGACTGTTCTCCTCATCCAAAAGGCCAGAAAATTGACTTTGGGACAAAAGATAGTAATGTACACCTCACACACCATAACCAATTTATTAGGCCAAAAGGGGGGGGGGGGGATCATTGCCTTTCCCCAAGCTGTATGCTGAAATATCTGACTGTTTTAATAGAGCAAGAAGATGTGGAGTTGATGCGTTCCTAAACACCCTAATGCAAGAAGAGCAACTAACCCATGATTGCTTACAGATGCAGGTCAATCAGACCTACAAGACACACCCACTGATGACCCAGAGATAAGAGTTTATTACAGACAGAAGTAGCTTGGTGGAAGATGGAAAATGAGGAGCTGGCTATGCAGTAGTCATGATAACCAAGGTAATTAAGGATGCACCGCTGTCCATGGACACCTCAACACAAAGGGCAGAGCTCACAGCATCATGAAAGGCCCTGGAATTAACAGCTTGTCCTAGAGTGACGTTATGATGCTTGTATCCCAAGTTGTCTATTCGGTTTATGCTGGATATTATGTTCTGTGCTTTTAAGACTGGCTCTGAAGTGCAAAGCTTTGTTTTGTTTTGTTATCAGTTATGAGTCTGCTCACTCCCCCAACAGTCAGCGGGACACAGACGGGACAGTACATAGTGCGGCTTTTGCTTTTTGCTCTTGCTTTCGTTTTGCTCTTGCTCCTGCTTTGCTCTTGCTTTTGCTCCTGCTTGTTAGTTAGTTTAGCAAGGCAGTCCGAATTTTCCCTGGTCTGTTTTTCTTTCCCTTTCTTGGAACCACTCTAGCCTGCTCCAGACTGGGACCTGGGAAACATCAAGAGTTTGCACCTTGTGGCCTGCAGCAGCCATTCCCAGCACCAGAGGGACTGATAACAGAGCGACCACTCCCAGGAGAGACTTTCTGAATTTGTCATCTTTTTTCAGAGCGGTGAGTTTTGTCATCCGGTATTGTTCATTTTGTGTGCTGAGGGGTGCTTTGCCTGTTAAATAAACAGGTTCTTTCCACTTCTCTCTGAGGAATTCTTCCCGAACCGGTTGGGAGGAGGGGCCGTGTGGGTTTGCTTTCTGGAGGCACCCCCTTTGGAGGTTTTCTCCCAAATTTGCCCTAAACCAAGACACAGCTGGAAAAAGGGTAAATATATGTGGACTGACTCAAAATATGTTTTTAGCATTGTTCATGCCCATGGAGCTATATGGAAAGAAAGAGGTCTTTCAACAACACAGAGATTTCTGATTAACACACCAATGTGGGAATTCCCAAATTTGCATAGGAAATAGACTTGCAGATAATACTGCATGAGAGGTTGCACAACAAGGTATTCTGGCATTAATACCTGAGAAAGCTATTTTACTTCCAGAAGTTAATCCTGGGTATAGTCAGGCAGATTTAAAATTAGCTAATTATCTAAAAGCCCAAAATAAATTTACTGGTAAATTGAGTTTTTTGAGCTACCACATCAACAAGGATACAAGTATCTCCTAGTGTTGGTAGATACCTTTTCCGGGTGTCCAGAAGTTTTTCCCTGCCACACCAACAAGGCTAGGGAAGTCATCAGGGTTTGGAGTGCCTATAAGGAGGTCATCTGATAGAGGACCTCATTTAGTATTTAAAATGCTGTAGCAACTTGGTAAGCAATTTTGTTGGGGAAATGAATTAGAAGGTTTATCTTTCTCTCAGAATTTCTTACCCTAGACCCCAGTTCATTCATTTCATCCCAGAGATCAAGTATACACTAGAAACAGTGGAAAGGACCTTATCTAGTTTTAGTGACTACAAGAATGGCAGTGAAAGTGAAAGGACTTAATTCCTGGATTCATCACACCAGAATTAAGAAGGCTCTCGATTCAGAGTGGACAGTGGAAAACACTGGACATCTGCAGGTAAAAACTTCAAAGATATTTGTAGACAAGTAGTGAAATGTATAGGCTAATGTTTATGGGAATCTTTTGTCTTTAGGTGGGGAGGGTTTAAGAAAACTTAATATTTACTTTAATTCAAGGTAAGATGCACAATCTGTCCAGCATTACAGCCTGCCTCCCTATCCCTGGTTTAGCTGGGGAACCTATTCCTTGAGGAATGCAATATAATGCAATAGCAAAAGCAAATATCACCAACCATTTAGATGAGAAGGAGAGATGCAGGCAAAGAGGAGATGGCTTTCTTAAGGACAAAATGTGACAAGCTGCTGAAGATAGAAAGGCTATCCCAAAGGCCTTTGAAACTAATTGGCTTAATAAAATTCTTGAGGAAATAGGGGGATAGTTGCTGAGATGATGGCTGGCTGGAATACTAGAAACCATAGTAATTATAATTGCTATTGTAGTAATTATTGTAGAAACTACTAGTCTTGTTAGCTGTGTTCATAGAATAATCAATCATGATCTCATGAGGATGTATGCAATTAGATAGAAATTGAATTTAAACTTATCAAATGCCCTTGAGGAATTTTTAAAGTTTCAAATGGGGGAATTGATACAAAAAGGGTTCATTCAGTTTTTACTGTGCCTGTGAAACTTTTAGCAGAGAAACAAGGCCTCTGAAAGCTGCTTCCAGCAAGAACAGTTGGGAGATAAGAAGAACACCTCTGGCCCAAGAATGCAGTGATAGACAAAACAAAGGACTGAATCTCTGGGAACATGGGGTGGGATTTATGATAATAGGTAAATTGTACTATGCATGTATTGACTGTATATAAGTAACCCTCTTGTAGAATCATGTGTCCACATTTGTGGATGTGACAGCCTGGTCAAAGAGCGAGAAAACGAGATAAGTTTTCTCACAGTGGACTTGTGAGACTTTGTCCTGGTTTAGGGCAAATTTGGGAGAGAATTCCCAAAAAGGGCTTCTCTAAAAAACAAACTCACATGGTACAGTCACGATCTGATTGTACTCAGGAATGTGCATTCTCTAAAAGCTTATGGCACCTAGGAACGCTTGCTATTCCTTCTTATTGGTCGGTGGAGACATAGCTGTGATCTTGTTAATGACATCTGTAGGAATCTGACGCTGTCTATCTTGCCACTTCACTTTTAGGAACTGAATCTCACGAGCTGGTCCTTTTACTTTGCTCTTTTTAATGGTGAAACCAGCTCTTAGGAGGATTTGGATGATTTTCTGTCCTTTCTCAAACACTTCTGTGGCTGTGTTTTCTCACACAATGATGTCATCAATATACTGGAGGTGTTCTGGAGCCTCACCCTTTTTCAGTGCAGTCTGGATCAGTCCATGGCAGATGGTGGGACTGTGCTTCTACTCCTGGGGCAGTCGGTTCCAGGTATACTGCACTCCTCTCCAGGTGAAAGCAAACTGAGGCCTGCATTCTGCTGCCAGAGGAATGGAGAAAAATGCATTGGCAATGTCAATAGTGGCGTACTACTTCGCTGCCTTGGACTCTAGCTCGTACTGGAGCTCTAATATGTCTGGCACGGCAGCGCTCAGTGGTGGAGTCACTTCATTCAATGCACGGTAGTCTACCGTCAATCTCTATTCTCTTTCAGATTTACGCACAGGCCAAATGGGGCTGTTGAAGGGTGAGTGGGTTTTGCTGACCACCTCTTGGCTCTCCAGCTCTCGGATCATTTTATGGATGGGGATCACAGCATCTTGAGTGGTTCTATACTGCCGTCGATGCACTGTCGAAGTGGCAACTGGCACCTGTTGCTCTTCTCCCTTCAGAAGTCCTACTGCAGATGGATTCTCGGACAGTCTAGGCAAAGTATTCAATTGCTGGATGCCTTCTGTTACTACAGCTGCTATCTCAAATGCCCACTTGAGTCTTTTTGGGTCTTTGAAATACCTACTTCGAAGGTAATCTATGCCCAAAATACATGGGGCTTCGGGGCCAGTCACAATAGGGTGTTTCTTCCACTCATTTCTCGTCAGGCTCACATCCACTTCTACTAAAGTGAAATCTTGGGATCTTTCTGTCACGCCGGCAATAGAAACAGACTCTGTGCCCACATGTCTCGATGGGATTAATGTACATTGCGCACTAGTGTCAACCAAAGCTTTATACTCTTGTGGTTCTGATGTGCCAGGCTAACGAATCTACACAGACTAGAAAACACGATTTTCTTTAGCTTCTACCTGGCTAGAGGCAGGGCCCCTCTAAGCCTGGTCATGCTTCTTTGCCTGGGCATATGTCTTGGATGGTCTTTCAAGGGGATCGGACATGTCATCATCATCATCGTATCTGGCAGTTCTGCTACGGGCAACTGGAGCTGCTTCTCTTTTGGTGGAGCTCTCTCTCTGAGTCTTGCTTTCTTTCAATTCACGTACCCGTCGTGCTAGAGCAGCAGTAGATTTCTTATCCTATCTCTTCATGCTCTCTCCACAATCACGCAGGAAGAACCACAGCTCAGCTCGTGGGGTGTACTTTCTCTCTCCATCTGGGGAACGTCTGTATTGGGTACTAGGACCTCTGATCTGTACTGCTGAGATTTGGAGAAGGTCTTCTTTAATCTCTTCTCTGAGCTTCTTGTGATTCTCTTCTATCTTATCTTCTAACTTCTGCAGACATGTTTCTACTGCTGCGATTCTGGCATGTGTTGGGCTATGCACAGCGTCTGCATATGCTTGGAGCTTCTTTGCCATATCCAGCACAGTCTCATCTGTCTCATCTTGCTTCATTATGGCTAAGGCAGAAGCATATTCATGTGGCTCGAGTCGTACAAGTTTCCGCCACATCACAGACGTGCATGGTACCAAGTCGGGGTTCTTAGCTGTTACGTCATCTGAGAAGATAATCTCTGCCACTGCCATTTCTCTCAAGCGTTGGATCTCTTGCTCTATGGTCTTCCACTGTGTTTGCTGCATATAAAGATCATCTGCACACAGGTATCTTTGTGCAACACTGTCTAAGACCCGTGCCCAGAGGCTGTGAGGATTAACCCCTCTCATCATTCTTTGGTCGATGACAG
This sequence comes from Haemorhous mexicanus, assembly GCF_027477595.1. NCBI lineage: Eukaryota > Metazoa > Chordata > Aves > Passeriformes > Fringillidae > Haemorhous > Haemorhous mexicanus. Next base: position 245,048 of record NC_082380.1, read on the forward strand.
GATCATGTGACAGGGATCCCAAATGCCTTGCTTCAGTGCCATCTAGAACTGTGGCTTCACCTGCAGCATCTCAGAGATGGACTAACCAACTAATTATGGATTCATCAGGTCGCCGGGTGTAATCTTTCTTTAGGCTACGGAGGTCCTTCAAGGAAAAGGACTCTATATTGGCTTCTGATCTGGCACTTGCTGCTTTGACTTCTGATTTTACATCAGGAGGTTCTGAGGGTCCTTCTCCTGCATCATCATCATCATCATCATCCACTGGTTGATTGGTCTTGCTTGTGCATTTTCTACTTCTAGTGCTAGTAGCAACAGCCATTGGTTTAGCTGTTGGCTTAGGCTCACTATCTAGCTTGGCTGCTGTCTTTGAGCCTGGGGTGTTGGCTGCAGCCTGAGTGACCGGGATAGCTGCTGATTTATCTCCCTGCCCCCCTGCCTCTGTCTGCTGCCCAGCCGTATCTAGCAATGCGCGATAAGCATATGCCAAGGCCCAGCTCACTGCAATGATTTTTTTTTCTTTAGGGTCATCTTGGTACTTCTCTTTCAGATATTTCTCCACTTCAGCTGGGTTCTGAATTTTTTCATGGGGAAAGTCCCAGACTATAGGGTCAGAGAATTCCTTCAGGATTTGGCCCATATTCTCCCATTTCCCACACCGTTTAGGGTTTTCTACACCTGGGTCTATTCTTGAGTCAGGGGTCTCATCAGCTCGTCTAGAAATCTCAGCCCTCATTCTAGAGATGCAGCAGACTATATAGAGGAAGCTTACTAGATTGAGTACTAGAATGACAGTCTCTTTAACATTCAGGGGAAACTGAACATTCTCTAATAGTGATGTAACAGATTCAGAGGAGAAGAAGGAAAGCAAAGGCTGAAAAGCCTCACCCCCTGCTCTTCTTCTAACTAACTGGATGCATAACCATAACTACGAACTATTCACACTTGGAGCAGACTCCAACATGTTTATAAACTTCTTACAAGCTATTACTACCAAGCCCAGCAGGATAGCTATTCTGGTCACTGCCCCTCTGCTGTAAAAGCTACGTATTAGGGACAATAGAAGAGCTATTTCTGGATAAGAAAATAAACCGAGGGACTATAGAGGTATAAAGATCTCAAAAAACTCTAGGGACTAGAAATGCAGGCAAGCCTTCACCTTAATAGACATTATAAATTCAAAAAGCATGTCTATTAACTGCTTATACTAACACAGAATAATGGTAACCAAAATGCACTCAAAACAGGGTTTTTCTACTCTCTCGCAAGCCAAACGTTGGGCGCCAAAATTTGTCTTGGTTTAGGGCAAATTTGGGAGAGAATTCTCAAAAAGGGCTTCTCTAAAAAACAAACCCACACGCCCCTCCCCCAACCAGTTCGGGAAGAATTCTTCGGAGAGAAGTGGAAAGAACTTGTTTATTTGACAAGCACAGCACTCCCCAGCACACACAATGAACAATACCGGATGACACCACTCTTCTACTGCTCTGAAAAAGATGACAAATTCAGAAAAGTCTCTCTTGGGGGTTTGTTCTGTTATCAGTCCCTCTGGTGCTGAGGCAGCTGCTGCAGTCACAAGGTGTAAACTCTCTCTCTGTGTTCTAAATCTGAGTCTGGAGCAGTCAGCAGGTCTAACGGGGTGGGGGGAACAGTCCAGAAAGGAATTTGGACTGTTTAGCTAAATTAACTAATGGGGGGGGAACGAAAGCAAGAGCAAGCAAAGCAGAAGCGAAGCAGAAGCAAGAGCAAAAGCAAAAAGCAGGGGCTAGAAGCAAAAAAACAGCAACATGCACTGGTGCTATCTGGATGTCCCGCCGAGTGGCTGATAAGAGGCCAAAACAAAACCTTCACTCCACCAGTCTTAAAGGCACAGAACATAATATCCAGCATAAATTACACACACACACGAATGGGGATAACAGTCACCCTAGGACAGACTTTTAGGGAGTTGTAGAGAAACAATGATAACTTGTTATTATAAGCAACCTGCAGGTGGTGTTTTCCTACTCTGTTTTTCTGTTCTTCTCAAGGACTGTTTGTGAGGAAAGTGTTTTTGTTAATTAGCCAATCAAGTGGAATGTATTGTAACTGTCTATAAAAAGATAAGAGTTTTTTGTATTAAAGCTGCTGTTGTGCAAATCAGCCTTCTTGGAGTCTGTGCCTCTTTCTTACTCAATAGTGACACACATTAGGTTAGAATCCCCTGCGTGCACCTCAGGCCTGAATAAATTACGCCGTCTTTAACACAATTTTAGTGTTGGAGAGTCTGACTCCCGGTATTTCAGATATTTGGTAACAGATCATTCTGGAAGAAAATTCAGCCCTTTATAGGCATTTACAGCTACTGCACAAGAACTTCAACTTTTAAGTTACACTATTTTAAGAATATTGCTACCAGCACAGTAACTTTGTTTCCTCTTTTTACTGCCTTACTTCCTAGCATCCTTATTAGTACCTGTACTGGTTTCCTGTAGGAATGTGCCCCCTGTTGACGGAGCGACAAAATTATCCTTTGTCTCCTAAAAAAAGAAAAAAGCCCAGAAGTTTCTCTCCTCAATTAGGTAAAAAGACACCTCATAGGACCTTGGGGACGCCACCTCAAATTTAAGGGTAGCCAATTGGACAGAAGCCTAAAAGTCCGGCCTAAGCAATTCAGTAGAAAAAGAAGAAAACAAAGGAATTAATCACTTTTGTGAGGTGTTTTACCAGGAGCAAGAAACTCTTGCCCTGGCTCAGTTTTTCTCTGTAAAGAGCTTTGTTATTTTGCCTTTTATTAAAACTTTTCTGTTTCCAACACAGCCACAGAAGCCATCCTGCTGATTTTATGCCATCTGAGGTGGCTGAGCTATCTCAGGTGTGATATAAATCTCCAAGAGTTTACAAGACCTGGCTCGAGGAGACCCTTATATCAGTTTGCTATTTTTCTTATATTTGGATAGGGCAAAGCCATAGTGAAATATATATGTCAAAAAAATAAAAGTCTTACTAGATACCATGATATTTGACTGAAAATACAAATCTAAATTTTTTTACCTGAAACACAGGACTCCTTTAACATAAGCACCTTAATATAAAGTATAGATTAATAAAATTTAAGTGTTTAGCTTCTGCAGAACAAGCTGCTTTTGCAAGACAAGAAACCTAGCCCTGGAAGGGGCTATGATGATAAGAGCATGCTAGATGTTATGCCTAAACCTAACTGCTTTTGAAAAAAACAAACCCAAGTGGACTAAGATGATAAGAAAAAGGAATGCGAGCCAATGTGTCTGACTAACCACTTTTCTGCAGAACAAGGGCTTATCCCCTGTGGGCTAAGTGATAAGAAGGAAGAAGCATGCTAACTGCTCTTTTAATGACAAATGGGAGAGTTGTCACAAAGGGTAGAAAAATGTAATTTTTATATGTAATAGAGAATAGGAACATAATCAATACACAATTATAGATGAAGTATAACTAATATAGTGATAAAGTGTGTAATAGTAAAATTAAGTGTGTGTGAAAAATGCATATTTTATGATTGGCTTTTCGCAAATATTAAAATGAATATTATATGTGTTGTGTTAAAAAGCAATGCTGTATTAATTCTCTTAAGTAGTGTGTTAAATATAGTTTTAGGTTATAAAAAAATGTTAAAATAGAAACTATGCTATGTAGGATACTTTTTTTTAAAGAAAGGACTTGCAGCGAGATAGCAGCCACAGGACACCTAAATCTTTCAGAGAAAAAGAATTTATTGCCCTCTTATCAGAAGAAACTAACTTCTTCCCTCCTTGAAGGTGCTGTTAGGATTAGGAGGAAGAAGTTGACACTGACCAGACCGAATCCTTTGTCTGAATGGAATTTATGCATCATGTATTAAGTGTATGAATATGCAACAGGCTATTGTTTTTAAGGGTTAATCTTTCTTTTTAAGGCTTGTGCTGCCCAGAAAAAGGTACCCGGATTTCTGTAACTCTTTGTTTTTAATGTCTCATATTGTCTTAATTCAAATTGTCTAAATTATTTTTACTCTAATTGTATTACTATTTTTATAACTATTTTATTACTATTAAACCTTTAAAATATTAAAAACAAGTGATTGGCATTTTTCACAGTGTGTATTAGCAAAATAGGTGTGTGATTAATGTATTAGATAAGAATAGTGCACCGTGTTTGTAACCCTAACATAAGGAAACTGCAAGTTATGTAAGACCCCAACCCCTAAGAATGCAACTTTCAGATAAATGAACGAAATTAGGGCTGATGCCAAACTTGTACATGTATACATAACCTCTGTAAGATGAGCACAGTGGACATGCACATGGAGGTGTGTTGTTAACCCCTGCATGCTGCATATTCCCCCCAGCCGGGCCAACAAAGGTGTGCTTTACTTTACAGTACCTTACTGTGGAGTAGATTCCTTTGAATCAACCAACCACTGAATTAAATCCTGATTCAGTCACTATGAATAACTACTACAGTGACTTGACACATATATTAATATCATCTCCCTCTCAGCAGGGACCACTAACACAGGCAGAACTACATCCTAGCTTCAGCTGTCAAGAAATTCAGTAGTTATTCCAGCATAGCTGTATATGACACTTCTATAGTCCAACACTGATTTCTTCTACTCTTCTCAAGCTAACAAAACCTAGATCCCCAGTTTTTAGGCAGCAAGGGTGCAAATGATGAATCCATCCTATCTGCCCACTTCAGAGAGGCTGCTAGGGAAAGAGCACACATTTCCTGGAAAGCCACCAGCATCACAACTGACCTGATTTGAGGAAATCAGGAGCACCAGCAGCAAAACTGCAGCTGCTCAGCATTTCTGGAAGCACCAGTTAAATATAATTTTCATTTTAAAACATCACAAGCTTAATGCAAGCCTTATGAAAATGCAGCATCAGTAAAACTGAACATCCTTTGAAAACTATATTTAAGTTCAGGTATGAAGGAAGCATTTGAGTTTTTTAAGTATTTTGTGCTTTTTTGTAACAATCTGCTACAGCCAGTCCATAGACAAGCTCCTACTGACTGTGCAGGTACCACCAAGGTCTCCTACAGATCACCCACTCTGCTCTGGTAAGAGTTACAGCACTTGCAGACAGCACCAGGCTTCCTCATCTTTCTTTGTGTTGTGGTTTGAGAGGAAATGAGTTTTTTTGGGATGGTGTGGTCAAACCAATAGGTGTTCAGATTTTAATATTGGCACCTGGTTTGTCCACTGAGGGCATGGATACGCCTCTGAGAACACAGGGGGTTAAAAGCTGTGAACTCCCGGGGGAAACTCTCTTGGGTTCCGGGTTCGTGAAAGAGAACAGACCTTCCCCTGCCCGGCTCCGAGCTGGGCGGGGGAGGGGAGGCCATGCGGTCGGAGGAGGTAGGCCAGGCCTGGGAAAGAAGGGAAGAGGCCCCTGCGAGATGGAAGGGTGGAGGAGCACAGCGAGGCTTCGGGCAGCCATCCCCCACCCCCCCCCGGAGGGAGAGAGAGGGAGAGAACCTGTGCCTGTGATAGCGGGGCCAGCATGAAGGAGAAGGGGGGTTTGCCCAGCAGGGCAGCCAGCCGTGGGAGTTCATGGACAGGCAGAGCCTGGGACTTTTAACCCTTCTTGTGGATGATGGAAACCTTGCAAATGCTGATTCCTCCTGGAGTTGATGAGATAGAGTTTGGGATAGCAGGAAACAGGCAAGTGAAAGATGTTGAGAGAAGCGGAGAAGAATCCTAGGTGGGAAGAGATGATGGAGTGGCCCTTTGGCTGGACTTTTCTTGTATAGCCATGGGCAGAACCACTTGTGTTCCTGTGACACAGAGACTGCATTTAGGGGGAGGCAATGGCTCAGAGCCAGGAGAGTGCAGTGATGTGAAGGAGCGCATGAACAGAGACGACGGGTGAGGAGGGTGGTGGTGGTGCCCTCCGTCTTCAGAGAAGAAGAAGAGGAAGATGATCTCTGTTCAGGAGACCCCTCGGCCCCAGGGGGTGAAATTTGGGGGGGACAGGTGTCCCAAAAGTGAGAGACTGTGCTCTTTTTGGAACTGGACAAAGCACCCTTAAAAAGGAAAACCCTAGAAGCAGCTCTGGTCCATGTGCAGTGGTGAGAGCACTGGACATGGAAGAAAGATGTCACGATGGCAAATGTTCTCCGGGCGGTTCCACATGTGACATGGAAACACGAGAGGTTTCAACTGTGTTTCCTGGGGAAGCCCATAGTGCAAGAGAGACTCCTCTCTTCTTGAGGAATTGAGAATTGATTATCTGAAGGGTGGTGATGGACTGAGAGTGGGTGATCTGAGGGGTGGTAACTGAATTGGAAATTTGGTGGGGGGAGGAGGAGGAAATTTGGAAGGCTTTCATCCTGTGTTCTGTGTTTCTCTTATAGTCTTAGGTTAATAAAGTTTTTTTTCCTTTCATTCTTAAGCTGGGGCCTGCTCTGCTCTGTCTCCAATCACATCTCACAGTAGATACCAGGGAAGAAGTATTTTCATGGGGGCACTGGCATTGCACCAGGCTCAAACCTTGACACTTTGTAACAGGCATAACCAGGCTCCTCACTGTGCACATCATCACTTCCCAGAGCTGCATGCCTTATGATGGCTCCTGACAGCATGCTGCTAACTACACCTCACATTTAACACACAAGAAAACCAATGAGAGCAAGAACTACAGGCCACTATTGAATTAAGTGTTAATATCTAATCCCAAAAACTTCCCTTTAATGCTTCTAGTGCATCAAGCATACAATTCATCTAATGGATGCTCCTCTTCCACATTAAGCTGGGATTAGTGCATGCAGTATTAAATGTGCCAGAAAAAACATTCAGTAAGTACTAGCAGCCTGTTTCTTACATCAATGAGGTAGGCTTAAAGCACCTTGATATCATGCAATTTCAGAACCTGCAAAGTAGCATTATAGCTAGCCACACTGTGTTGTTGACTATTTGACAAAGTAAAAATGAATGTAAACACAACATTGTTATTTTAGCTTCAGCTATTATGACTTGGGTCCAAAGTAATTTCTTGTGCCAGAGCTGGGCACCTACTTGGTGATTTAGTCCCATTTCTGGGTTCATTTCCTAGCAGCACTATAATAATATTTATCGACATTCATTATGCTTTTAGAGAATTAGGACCACATCTCTGATCCAAGTAAGAAGATGAGTGACCAGATAAATTAAATATTTTGAGTCCTGAAAACTCCCTTGATGCTGCAGTGGACACATGAACACTAACAGCAGCAAACCCCTATATTATCTGCCCTGTTAAATAAGGAATTTAAATCAAAGACCTGAATGTGAAGAGTGAATTAGGTCTCATAAAAAGGATGTGAAGCTTCTAAACAAGAAATAAAATAGAGCCACAAGTCAGTGGGGCAAAGATGAGTCAACAAGTGAGGTTAACTTACACAGAGACTGATTTGACAAGCAGAAGCCCATTCTTGTTTCACACTAATCATACCTTGTATGCACTTAGTAATTTAGTTATCTGGGTCATTACTAAAAGCTGTGGTTTCCAAGGAAGACTCTTCTCGTATAAATTTTTTCCACTTACCAAAACTTCTTTGAACAGTAAGTTGTTATTAAATATTTCTCTGCTGTGCTGGTTTTGGCTGGGATAGAGTTAATTTTCTTCACAGTGGCTAGTATAGGCTAGTATATTTTGGATTTGTGCTGAACACAGTGTTGATTATACAGAGATGTTTTTTGTTATTGCTGAGCAGGGCTTGCACAGATCCAAGGCCTTTTTTGCTTCTCACACCACCTTGCCAGTGCACAAGAAGCTGGGAGGGGACACAGCTGGGACAGGTGACCCCAACAGACCAAAGGGATATTTCAGACCAAATGGCATTATGCTAAGTATATAAGATGGGGGAAGAAGGAGAAGGGGGAGGATGTTTGGAGTGATGGCATGTCTTCACAAGTCACCATTACACGTGACAGAACCCTGATTTCCTGGGGATGGCCGAACACCTGACTGCCCATGGGAAGCAGTGAACAAATTCCTTGGTTTGCTTTGCTTGAGTGTGCAGCTTTTGCTTTCCCTATTTAACTGTCTTTATCTCAACCCAAGAGTTTTCTCACTTTTCCCCCCTCCAGTTCTCTCCCTGATCCCACTGCGGGGGGGGGGGGGGAAGCGAGCGGCTGCTTGGGGCTTGGTTGAGTAGCTTGCAATATGAAAGTCAAAGTTACAATTACACCTTTAAAGAAAGTGCGCCCCCCCACATATTAGTCTTGTTGCTCCTTAGATCTGAAATCAGGACTAACAATAGACGAGAAGACAGGGTTGAGCTGAATGATAAGGGAGGGATTTAGTACAGCGCTGTTAAGGTGGTTTGCATTCAAGCTCCTATGATCTCATACATTCACATTCCTGTTGCCTGGGACATTTCTCAAGGTATCCAAGTAAATAAAACTGCTCTGAACAAGCAGTGCCTGGAAATCAAACCATTTTCTTCTAACAGTACTCAAACTAATTTTTTTTTTCAATATTGCCTCCCTTTGATAACCTAGAAGTTCAGTCTGGAGGTGCTAGCCTTCATGACAATACCTGCTAAGGACAGTGCTACTCATCTAGAGATTGAAATAGCCTGCAGAAGTCAGCTGCATTGTTGTGGTTTAGAAATGGTACTCCCCAGTTCAGCGCCCCCACTGAGACTCTCCCAAACCAGATGCCATTCTCTTGTTCATCCCAACTTCTCCTCCCCCTTCCCACTCCTGGGATAGAGTTGAAAATTGGAGGAACAAAAGGTGAAAATCACGGGTCGAGGTAAAAACAATTTACTGGAAACAGCAATGAGATAAGAAAACACAGTAATAGCAACAATACTAATGACAAAAACATATGAAGAGAGGGTGATTTGCATGAAAAATGCTCACCAAGCCCAGGACAATGAAAAACAATGGCCAACAGACCCTCTCCCACCCCAGGCAATGACATAAAGTTCTATCAAATAACACAATGTCTTGGACATGCCCCCTCTGATGCCTTGAAAATAGAATAAATCTTCCCAAGAAAGTTAGAATGAATATAAAAGCAAACCCTTTCAGGTACACAATATGGCAAAAATTGCACATGGTATAGTAATTCCACAATTTTTATAAGGTTAGTCAATTAGTATACTTATCATATACTGTCCAGTTAAAAGGTTAGTTGGTTAGGTAATAATTCCTGGGGTCCTTCCCCACTGGAAGCAGTCCAGAGGTTTCTTTTGCCTCACTTTTGTTATATCTGGTCCAGATTCTGGTTGGAAACCAGAACATCCTTGTAGTTGGCTCTCTTCTTGGAATAAGATGAAACAATATTTAGGAATGTGTTTAGAAGGTTAGCTTATTGTTCCTCAATGTAGGGAAGAAAGACAGGAAAAATACTAGAAGCTACAGCCATGCTTTAGCAATCTACAAAGTTAAAAATATATAAAAAATATAAAAAGCTAAAAATCTTAGGCATCACCTCCCACTGATCTGGGCTGGAACCAGGACATGCATTTAGGATCTCAAACAGTTCAAGAGTTAGAGAAGATATTTCTTTCTTGCAGTGCATTTTACTACAAGGATGGTCCACGGTATTGTCCAGTTAATTGTTCTGCTCAGTTTGAACAATGCAACAACCACTCTGGCTCTGGCTAGAAACATGCATTGTCAGTACTCTTGAATAAGGAAGCATCCAGCTTCAGACAAGGCAGCTGTAATGTTCTTGAGTGGAGAGCTTTCTGGGGACAGAAAGCTGGGGACAAGGCTGAAAGTTGAATAAGAAGTTCACCTTAGGCAGAGAGGCCACCTGAACACTCCTGAAGCTGTTTTTCTCCCTGGTTGCACAACCAAGCACAGTTCCACCAGCACAGGACCAGTAGGTGCACAGGTCAGTCCTGAAGTGCCAATGGTTTGACAGAGAGGTTTTTTCCTGCCTCAGCAATATGTTCCAGGGTGATAATGGCATTTCCACACAGGTCTAGACTTCTGAACTCCTTAGTATAAGCCATTAAGATGCAGAAGTGTTAAGCAATTTTTTCCCCAGACTTCAGGTCAAAATCCTCAGAGCTCAGGCAAACAAGCAGATTACAGGAGCATCCACCTCCATTAGGCTAATGTGTGGTTGCCCATAGATTGTATATGAGTTGTATGGCTTGAAATCAGGTTCACTGGGTGTGTGTTATGGAGAGAGATTAGACAGTATGACTATTTTTCAGGCAGAAACAGATGACTCCATTCTCATTTATACCTGAACAAACACACTGATTTCCTCTTTTGGACAAAACAGGAATAACAACTCCAACTTCGCCAAGGAAAATACAGGTTGGATATTAGGAAAAATTTGTTTATGGAAAGAGTGATAAAAGTACTGGAATGGTCTGCCCAGGGAGGTGGTGGAGTCACCATCCCTGGATGTGTTTAAAAAAAACTGGATGTGACACTTGGTGCCATGGTCTAGTTGAGGTGTTAGGGCTGGGTTGGACTCGATGATCTTGAAGGTCTCTTCCAACCTAGTGATTCTGTGATTCTGTGAACTGTGTGATACCTAAGTCTCCCTTTAGTGTCTAATACTTGTTGAAGGAGCCAAAGACACTTGGCAACATTGCACCTGTGGCTATGACTCCATGAGGGGGTAATCAATGCGATTCACTCGAGGTCACCAAATGTGGTGGTGTTCACAGGGGTCCCAGGACGAGGGAAGAGATGAGAATCTTGACTCCATGTTTCAGAAGGCTGATTTATTATTTTACGATATATATTATATTAAAAGAAAATGATATATTAAAACTATACTAAAATAATAGAAGAAAGAATTTCATCAGAAGGCTAGCAAGGAATAGAAAGTAATGATAATAAAATCTTGTGACTGACCAGAGAGTCTGAGACAGCTGGACTGTGATTGGCCATTAATTAAAAACAACCATGAGACCAATCAAAGATGCACCTGTTGCATTCCACAGCAGCAGATAATTATTGTTTACATTTTGTTTCTGAGACCTCTCAACTTCTCAGGAGAAAAAAATCCTAGCAAAAGGATTTTTCATAAAATATGTCTGTGACATGCACCTAAAGTTTACTCCAAATCATACATCTCCTCTTAGGTCTGCTTTAGAGAAGCTGGCACTTGAAATAGTCCTACTGAAGGTATAACTGAGGATGCTGGTACCTGAATTGATAAAGCTCTAACACTAGTGCAGCTGTTCTAGAAACTGTTTGCGCCCAATTTGGAAAAAACAATTTTCCAACTCTTTCTATTTACAAATAGAGTTTTGCTGGAGCAGTGGCAGGAATATTTGAGGCTGCTTACTCAAAGTATCATGTTACATTACTCACATCTCTGGCAACATGTGTGGAAGTCCTCCACTTATATATGTATGAGATTGATATCCTGGGCACCTGCTTCCACTTGCAAGGCTCCAAGGTCCAAAAGATTGTCTCTTTTACTGGGAACTGCATTAGTCTACATCTTCAGCATCCTGTTCAGTCTTATATTTTGACCATTCATGACTTGGATGTGTAATTTACTTCCTTGAAGCAGATTTGCATGCTGGCATGTCACTGGAATGGCTGAGCATGAGACAGTATGATATACTTTGGATTTATCCAGGTAATTTCTCAAAATTAGGTTGCTCAAATTCAAGTAATCATGACCAAAGCATGTCCATTTCATAGCATCTTGCATCAGACTTAACAGAGTGAATCCACTTATTCATTCTCCCATTTGCATATTTACCAAAACATAGCACATTGCTTTATCGTTCCGTGAAGCAAGCCATATCATTTGAATCTGCTGAGTGATGTCCAAGCTAGCTCAATATAACAACACCCTTTCTTTCAGCCTGTTTTAACTATTTTTAGACAATTCTTTAAACAAGCACCATTCATAAGTCAGTGAATGACTAATTGCCCTGATTATCTTTGTATGCAAACAAGGCTGGATGCAAGAAGAAAGTTCTCCTCAAGGAACAGCCAGTCACATGCTCTATTAAAAAAACAGGGCAGGGTTTGATGCAGTCCCCTCTTTCATAAGCAGCAAGAAGAAAGGAATATTTATGGCATTGTAAGTGTAAACCATAACACGGTGCTTTGGTGTTACACAATTTCCCCTTTCTCAGTGCAGCAGGCAGTAGTTCATCACTCCTCAAGCTGGCATACCAGCATTTATTTAAACAAGTGTGTTGGTTTTACACGGCCTGGTTTTTGGTAGCAGGGGGGCCACAGAGGTGGCTTCTGTGAGAAGCTGCTAGAAGCTTCCATCATGTCTGGCAGAGCCAATATCTAATGGCTCTGAAGATGGACATGCTGCTGGCCAAAGCTGGGCCAATTAGAGAGGTTGGTAACACCTCTGTGATAACATATTTAAGAAGAAAATCAAAACAAAGGGGGTACAGTTTTTTCCTAGCCAGAGAAGAGGACGAGTTGAGAACATGTGAAGGAAAACAACATGGAGACACCAAGGTTGGTGAAGACAGAGGGGGAGGAAGTGCTCCAGGCACTGGAGCCAAGATTCCTCAGAAGCCTGTGGTGATGACCATGGTGAAGTAGCTGTCCCCCTGCAGTCCATGGGGGTCCATGGGGGATGCAGAGATCCACCCGCAGCCCATGGGGCAGGTGCTCACGCTGGAGCAGGTGGATTGCTGGAGGAAGCTGTGGTCCAGTGGAAGACCTGGTGGAGAGAGAGGGCCCTTGCTTCCAGGCTGCAGCAGCCTGTCCTTGGAGGACTGCATCCCATGGAGGAGTGACTCATGTTGCAGCACTTTTGGGAGGACTGCTGCTTGTGAGATTGGAGCCATGTTGGAGAAGTTCACGGAGAACTGTTTCCCGTGGGAAGGACCCAACAGTCTCACAGGGAAAGGACTCCACTCCCTGAGCAGTGGAAAAATATCTCAGGTGATGAACTGACCAAAACCCCCATGCCCTGTCTCCCTGTGTCGCGGATGGTGAAGACGGAGAAATGATAACACAGTCGGGTTTCATGCAGCAGAGAGAGCCTTTATTGGTGTGCACAGCTATTTATATAGGCTATTTAAAAGACTCCGCATTCAAACCTGATTGGCTATGATTGGTTACCACCCAGCTTATTGACCAATAGCTACCTGCTTACATTCATGTAAGGGATTGGCTCTCTGTAGCCAAACCCCTCCTCCTCTTATGAAGCATACAGTCCATCTGTATGCTGTCATAATTCCACCTTTTCTGCTTTAAAATATAAAAGTCATGTTTATTATCTTTCTGTGGGGCCCCTTGCAAGAAGGACAGCAAACACGGTACAAGGAGAATGAAACTCCTTACCAAACTAACAAACCCAGTCTTTCCAGCTATTGCTGTGTCCCATCAGTTTTTTACTGTCATGTCCAGGAGCTATCAAAGGTACAATGTTACTGGGTGGCATGCTGCAGGTTACTTACTTTAAATTTACGACTTACAACTTGAACATTACAAACCAACTTAAACAGGATCATTTAAAAAGTTTCAATGCTCATTCAGGCCTTGACCTGGTGAGCACTAGTCAATCAAAATGCATATTTTTAGGTGTTCTGAATTTGATTTTTTACGTTTGTATCTCTGTTTTTAGACACTGAAACAGAAAATGCTGAAAGAGCATAGCACTGAGCAACTAGGCTGATAATTTTCCAGTCTCTGATTGTGATTCCACTGTATAGTACTATTGTACTATTTGGATGTGTTTATAACAAGGCAAATAAGTTCTGTTTGCTTTGGTAGCTGAACAGGTTATCAGTACTCACTTCTATTTTCAGCCTTAACAACTATAATAAGAACATAATTTAACCTATTAAATTCAGATAACATGCACTTATTATGAGCAGTAAAGCAACACATCTAGTAAACAATAAACACCACTGAACAAAAATACTTATGAATGCCTAAATGCTTTACCTTTACCCAGAGTCTGTCATAGCTGGACTTGGATAGCTTTTTCCGGAACAAAGCTTCTAAGTTTACCTCAAAAAGAGGATTCAGCTTTTCTAAGACCAAATTTACAAGTCAAAGTGATTTGATTTTATTTTTAGGACAAAAACACCTGGGATTTATGGTATACTTCCCTGCCAGACGGGTCTAAGGCTTGGCTAGAGCCAGGAGCTTGACTGGAAGGATTTCCCTAACACTATCTTAAAACCAAACTTTTATTAATATTTACTGAAAAAGTTTCTTAACATAAACAACTTATGAATAATTAAAGGAATACATATAAGTATCATTAAATAATATAGCTGGATCCCTGTTTGTGCTAGGCATTGAGTATAAAGCTTAGTAAAAATAAACACTTAAGAGACAAGGTCACATTTAGATTTTGATTTCAATTTTGTCATATGTTACTAATTTTTGTAAATGCATCATCAATATATTTAACAACATCTTTCTTTGAAAACTGAAGCTGACATGATTTCACACCAATTCCAAAAAGGCACCTTTAAAAACCTTTAGCTTATTTTTAACTGGGTAAATATTAAAACTAGTTAGCAGAATTAAACGCTAGAATTTCCAGAAGTTATTTTTGTGCAGTTTTTGTGCATATAATTATATTGGTTCTTTTTTCATGCTTGAGTACCTCTTCTTCCAGAAGCTAACTGGATTATGTGTGCAAGTGGCATGGTGAAAGGGTTTGGGGTAGTGGTAACACAGGCATAAATAACAATTTTGACTTCTTAAATTGTGTAGCAATCGCTATTTGAATAATAAAAACCAGAAAAGTTCTATGGATTATCTGTAGAACTGACAGATTTAGATGGTAGTTGTTTTTGCACAAGGCTTTGCAAATGCTGCAGTCTTCTTGAGGAAGGGGTTACTTGTTTAATAAGGTCTTTTTTCTAGCATTGTATTAGTTTACGAGGGTCTGGAGAAGACGGGAACTTTTTGGCTGCTGTAGAAGAGGTGGGAGCGGCGCGCATCTGGGCCACCCTCACAGCACTACGCCCCTGCACGCCTCCCCCTGCCACCCTCGCCTCTGCTTTCTGCCTGTAGGGGCTTTTCCCATGCCCTGATCTTTGTTCTCAGTGTAGGGGAAGGGTGCCCAGGAGCCCCCCCTTCCCCCGGGATGGCGTCTTTCAGCGCAGTTGGGGTTGGTTCAGAATACCGTGTTGGGCTCTGGAGCTTTTGGGTTGCTGTTGGGGGTGCTGGTGCCAGGGTTGCTGGCACTGAGGAACTGCGGGCGTCCCGCTGGACCTGCTTGATGGAGGGCAGGTCACTGCCACTGTCTCGCAGTGTGGCCATGTGCTCGCACCCATACACTTGGTCGTCCCCCCCCGCCACTTTTGCTTCAGTCTCCTTGTGGCTTCTCTTGCTCTGCCCCACTCCCCCCACCTCCTCTGCCTGTCTCTCCGCTTTTGCAGAGGGCAGATGGAGGGGGAAACATGCTGCTAGGAGGGCTGCTACACAGCTCCAGCTGATGCTGCATGGTGAGGGGAAGCGATAGCTCCTTTGTGATACTGTCAGGGTCCCTTCTAGGAGTCAATGGATCGGGAGACAAGGGGCCATCCCTTGGCTCTCCTCCCACAGCCCCAGTAAACTCACAAGCATTTGCCAATGGTGCAAAAGTAGTTGATACAGTAATACGTTGGTGGCGGCAGGCAATTCCGCTTTGCTCTGCTGGAGTCTGGGGCTGTTTGTAGTTGGCATGATGTGATGTCCCACGTCCCCGAGCGCTGGTGGGTCTATGCATGGCACAGGTGAGCAAGCTGCTGGAGACCTCCCAGCAGCAGAGCTGCTGGCTTCTCTTCTGGTTTCTGGCACTGTGATGCTTCCGGGACCTGCTGGACACACTAGATGGATTCCTGGGCACCATGATGGAGGTGATTCTGGCTGCTGCCTCAATGTCTTCAGCGCAGTATCTCTTCTCCCGCTGGCTGCTTTCCTTGCTCTGCCATTTTGAGATGATTCGGTGGGCAGCTCCTGCATCATGCGGCGATGGCCATCTAGGGTGATCTGTGTCCAAAGGGCATGGCATCCTCGATGTTGGGGTTTTTTGGCGGGCTGTGTCCGTGGCGCATTACTGACGGTACGGGGCATGGAGCCTAAAGATGGCTTTTTCAGCTGTGGCATAGGCAGTATCTCTACTGTAGTTTCTGCATCCTGTTCGGCTTCTAACCACCCCAGCCAGTTTGAAATAAACATTAAGAGTTTTATAACAACCATAGTGGCTTTCAGAGCTTGTTGCTCATACTTAACTCCTTGTTGAAATAAAATAAAATATCATACCTTAATGACTGGTTGTTCCTCTACGGATATAAATTTGCCAATTTCTTCAGTGGGATTTTTATTCTTTCAGCTTTTTTGTTTCTCCAGCTCCCATGCCGTTCAGTTTTTTAGCTTTTCCGGCTTTCTCTGGTTCCTACGCTGTCTGGGTATCTAACCTTACCGGCTTTTCTGGCTTTTTGTTTCACATAGCTCTCTGGCTGTATTTTCCTCACAGTTCTGGCTGTTGCTAGCTCTGGCTGTATTTTCCTTACAGCTCTCGGCTGTCGGTCTCTGGTGTTCCGTCTCCTTTATTTTCTCGTGCCTTAGTTACTTTCCTCACATGGGGCACCAAATGTCATGGATGGTGGAGATGGAGAAATGATAACACATCGGGGTTTCATGCAGCAGAGAGAGCCTTTATTGGTGTGCACAGCTATTTATATAGGCTATTCAAAAGACCCCATGTTCGAACCTGATTGGCTATGATTGGTTACCACCCAGCTCACTGACCAATAGCTACCTGCTTACATTCATGTAAGGGATTGGCTCCCTGTAGCCAAACCCCTCCTCCTCTTATGAAGCATGCAGTCCGTCTGTATGGTGTATTATTTCTGCGCTGTCGGTGGGAAGGAGGGAGGGGTTGGGGGAAAAAAGGTATTTTGAAGGGCTTATTTTACTTCTCCTAATCCTCCTCTGATTTTGTTAGTAATAAATTTACTTTGTACCTCTAAGCCAAACCTGTTTTGCCCTTGGAGTCTTTTCTCCCCATCCTTATCTCAACTCATGAAGCCTTCATTAAATTTTTCTCTTTCCTCTGCCCAGCTGTGGCAGGGGAGGACAAATGAGCTACTTTCATGGGTGCCTGGCATTTGGCCAGTATCAAACCATGACAGCAAGGAACATAGGTTTCTAGAAACTTAGTAGCAACACCTAGGAATTACAGTCAAAAATTTATCTATGCCATCTGCCACACAAGCTAAATGAAGGACTTATGCAGCCATGCTACTTATTTTTCAACCACTGCACTACCAATTGGGAACCCTCCTGTTTGGAGCTGGTCACAGGAAGTAAAACAAGGGAGAAATGGTGTCGTGGTTTGACACTGACCAAACGCCAGGTACCCACAAATGTTGTTTGCATAGCTTCTTCTGCTACAGTTGAGCAGAGGAGAGGGGAAAAAATTTACAAAGGGCTCATGAGTTGAGATAAGGACTGGGAGAAAACAAACACTCCAAGGGCAAAGCAGGTTCAAATTTAAAGGTATAAAGTAAATTTATTATTAACAGAGTCAGAGGAGGATAATAAGAAGTAAAATAAGCTTTTAAAATACTTTTTTCCCTCCAGCCCCTCCCTCTTTTCCACCAATAGCACAGGGTGACAGGGCATGGGGGTCTTGGTCAGGTCATCATTTTAGATTTTTTTTTCTTAGCTCAGGGAGAGGAGTCTTTTCTCTGCTATGCTGTGGGGTCCTTCCCACAGGCAGTCTTCCCAAAACTGTTGTGGCGTGGGTCATTCGTCCATGGGGTGCAGTCTTATAAGGCTAGGCTGCTCTAGTTTGGAAGCAAGGGCCTTTTCTCTCTATCTCTGGAAGCAAGGGCTCTCTCTCTCTATTCGAGTCTTCTACTAGATTACAGCTTTCTCTGGTATCCACCTGCTCTGGTGCAAGCACTTTTCTCATGGGCTGTGAGTAGATCTCTGCATCCCCCATGGACTTCATGCATTATAGGGGGACAGTTTGTTTCACCATGGTCCTCACCACAGCTTGCAGAGGAATTTTGGCTCAGACGCTTGGAGCACCACCTCCCCCTTTTTCTTTTCCACTAACCTTGGTGCCGCCATGTTGTTTTTCTTCACATGTCCTCACTTCCTCCTCTTTTCTGACTAGAAGAAAAATTGCTGCTCATAGGTACCATTGCAAACAAGTTCCACTAATTCAAAGATTCCTGCAGGATCCCGCACACTGAGAGGTTGATTTCGTCCAGGTTCCGTATCGGGGTGTCACCCGCCATATTTTCGCCATTGGCCATGTGGCCCCACTGCCACCACATGGGCAGTGGCGACTGCTGCAGTGTTGGCACTATTTAACGGTTGTCTTCATGCAGGGTGTTGCCTGCAGAGCGGTTAGGGAAGGGGAGGCCAGGTAGGAAAAGCTTGCCATGGGCTGTGCTGGCATGGTGGCAGCCGCAGCGCTTCTCCACCCCTGGGGAAAAAACTGCATGTTTTGATTTTCTTCTTAAATATGTCATCACAGAAGTGTTACCAACCTCTCTAATTGGGCCAGCAGCATGTTCATCTTCAGAGCCATCAGAGACTGGCTCTGTCAGACATGGTGGGAGCTTCTAGCAGCTTCTCACAGAAGCTACCCCTCTGGCCTTCCCCCACTACAAGAAAAAAAAAAACGAAAACAGGCTGTGTCAAATCAACACACAGAGGTAACACTGATACAACTGTATTATTCATAGACCCAGGGTGCAACCGATCTGCAAAGTGTCTATAATGCTGTATGAGACAGTGAAGTCTGATACAGCTACGCAAGCTGCTTCCCTGCCCAGTATCCTTCAGTTCACTGCAGGAACCAGCACTATGTAAGAAGGTATTCACTAGTGAGAAGTCTACACTTGAGACACTGCCGTGGTTTGAGGGGAAATGATTTTTTTGGGATGGTGTGGTCACGCCAATCGGTGTCCAGATTTTAATATTGGCACCTGGTTTGTCCACTGAGGGCATGGATACGCCTCTGAGAACACAGGGGGTTAAAAGCTGTGAACTCCCACTGGAAGTTCCTTTTGAGTTCTGGCCCTGGACCAGAGGAGACCTCTCCCCTGTCCGGCTCCAAGCTGGGGGGGAGGGGGGGAGGAGGGGAGCCATGTGGCCGGAGGGAGGTAGGCCAGGCCTGGGCCGAAGGGTGGAGGAGCATTGCACTGTGAGGGCTTCGGGCAGCCATCCCCCATTCCCCCCCCCCGGAGGAAGAGAGAGAGAGAGCAGCCTGTGCTTGTGATAGCGCGGCTGGAGTGAAGGAGAAGGGGGGGGTACCCAGCAGGGCAGCCAGCCGTGGGAGTTCATGAACCAAACCGGCAGAGCCTGGGACTTTTAACCCTTCTTGGGACGATGGAAACCTTGCAAATGCTGATTCCTCCTGGAGTTGGTGAGATTGAGAGAAGTTGAGAAGAATTCTAGGTGGGAGGAGATGATGGAGTGGCTTTTGGCTGGACTTTTCTTGGATAGCTATGGACAGAACCCTTGAGTTCCTGTGACACAGAGACTGCATTCTAGGGGGAGGCAAGGGCTCAGAGCCAGGAGAGTGCGGTGACGTGAAAGTGTGTGAACAGAGACGACGGGTGAGGAGGGTGGTGGTGGTGCCCTCCGTCTCCGAAGAAGAAGAAGAGGAAGATGATCTCTGTTCAAGAGACCCCTCAGCCCCAGGGGGTGAAACATGGGAGGGACAGGTGTCCCAAAAGGAGAGGGACTGTGCTCTTTTTTGGAACTGGACAAAGCATCCTTAAAGGGAAAAACCCTAGAAGCAGCTCTGGTCCATGTGCAGTGGTGAGAACACTGGACATGGAAGGAAGAGGTCACAATGGCAAAATGTTCTCCGGGCGGTGCCACACGTGACACGGAAACACGAGAAGTTTCGACTGTTTCCTGGGTGAAGTCTGTGGTGCAAGAGGGACTCCTCTCTTCTCAAAGAATTGAGAATTGATTATCCAAAGGGTGGTAATGGAATTAGGAAATTTGGTGGGGGGAGGAGGAGGAAATTTGGAAGGTTTTCATCCTATGTTCTGTGTGTTTTTTCCCTGTAGTTTTATGTTAATAAAGTTTTTTTCCTTTCAATCATAAGTTGGAGCCTGCTCTGCTCTGTCTCTGATCACATCTCACAGTAGATACCAGGAAAAGAGGTTTTCTCATGGAAGCACTGGCATTTTGCCAGGCTCAGACCATGACAGACACAAAAGCAGATTTTCACATTATTGCATAATGATGCACCTATCAGCTCCATTATCATAGTATGCTTCAGAGAGATCAAGTTTAAAGTTTAAGCTAGTGAGGAGCTAAATTCAAGAAGCATTCAGCATTCTGTTGTTGGCTATGTCTTTTCACCCCTGCCTTGTGCTTTAGATTATTTAGAGCTCACAGCATTACAATCACTGTAGCTTTACTCGAGAGCAGCAATGACTTGGTCACCAACAAACTGCACCACAAGGGATGAAAATTAAAGAAAGATGAATCCTCGATCAAATGTCAGGTTTATTTTGTCAAAACAAGACAAAACACCAAATTGCACAATTTTATTGAACTGTTAAGAATCTCAGTTAGAGCTTTGGCCTGACAAGGAAAGAGAGCCCAGTTCAAATGATATGTTTAATTAATTTAATGGCTTCAAAACACAAACATCCACCTTAAGTCAAAAATCAAAACACAGAGGCACATCACTGAAGCCCACAGAGCATTAAGCTGCTACTTGTCTCACTACAAAGTACTCTTGTCTTGGCTGGGGGACAAAAGCAGCAGCTGCCAGCCCAAATTTCCTACAGTACCAACTCCTGCAAATATATATTTATCAGCTGCATTACACCAGGCAGACAACTAACTCTTACACTAAACATCTGCTTAAAAGGAAGCAGATAAGACAGCACTGCTGCTGTAGTCATAAGGAAAAGATGTTCAACTGCCTTGGCCTTCAGTGGCTCCAAAGTACTACTGTTTGAATCACATCTTAGGTTGCCTTGTGTTAGGTGCCATATATACCTTATGCTTCCAACATGGATCTGAGGAAACAGATACTGAAGAAGATATCCCTTCACATAGAGTCCTCATGTCCTGCAGATCACCAGAAAGTCACCTCCATGCTATAACAACCATGCTCCATTTAAAAAGCTAGTTACACATGGCTAGACAAAAGCATTCACAAAATGGTTCTTCTTGATCCTTTAGGTCTTTCACCTGGGTCCAGCAAATCCCAAGCACAAGTATAGGCTGGGCAGAGAATGGATTGAGAGCAGCCCTGGGGAGAAGGATTTGGGGGTCTTGGTGGATGAGAAGCTCAATATGTCTCGGCAATTTGTGCTGACAGCCCAGAAAACCAATTGTGTCCTGGGCTGCATCAAAAGCAGTATGACCTGCAGGTCAAGGGAGGTGATTTTTCCTGCCTACTCTGCTCTTGTGAGACCCCACCTGGAGTACTGCATCCAGTTCTGGGGCCCACAACACAAGAAGGACATGGACATGTTGAAAGGAGTTCAGAAGAGGCCACAGAGATGACCAGAAGGCTGGAGTCCCTCTCCTATGAAGACAGGCTGAGAGAGTCGGGGCTGTCCAGCCTGGAGAAAGATTAAGGAAGACCTTATAGCAGCCTTCTGGTACCTAAAGGGGGCCTACAAGAAGGATGAAGAAGTACTTTTTACAAGGGCATGGAGTGATAGGACAAAGGGAAATGGCTTTAAGCTGAAAAAGGGTAGGTTTAGATTAGATATTAGGAAGAAATTCTTCCCTGTGAGAGTGGTGAGGCCCTGGCACAGGTTGCCCAGAGAAGCTATGGCTGCCCCATCCCTAGAGGTGTTCAAGGCCAGGTTGGATGGGGCCCTAAACAACCTGGTCTAGTGGAAGGTGTCCCTGCAAATGGCAGGGGGGTTGGAACTAGACTATATTTAAGGTTGATTCCAACCCAAACCATTCTATGATCACTGATATATACTGATGCTTAAAGAGATATCTTTTAGGTCAGATATATAAGAGAAAGTACAACACTGAAGTAAAAGCTAGCATTGGTATTTCTACCTATGTTCCAACTAGTTGCCACGTCGATGACTAATATGATATCCAGATAAGGCCAGAATCCTCAGTTGGCTGAAATATCTCCTGAAAGAGCCAGAAAAAAGGTGCAGAGCAGGTTGATTCATCTGCAGAGAAGTATAATTCCTTTATACTTCTGATAAAAGCAGAACCAGTGCAATTGAGCTAAGCTTGATATATGAATGAAGAACATTGAAATTCAAGTTTGTATCTAAGTAATTGTACCCATTTACATTAAGTTAGAAGGCATACAAGGTAAGAGTAGCAGTCAGGAATAACTACTTCAGACTACTGCAGGTGACCTGGTTTCAGCCAGGGCAGGGTTAATTTTTTGCAGTAGCTGGGAGGGGGAATGGCCAAGGGGGCATGGCCATGACCAAGATGTTATTTTATACCATGTGTCCTGGGTTAGCTATATGATGCTTTTATCCCCAATCGTCTGTTCTGTTTATGCTGCATAATAAGTTTTGCTCCTTTAAGACTTGTTCTGAGAGCCAAAGGGGGGAAGAAGAAGCGTGCAGTGTGTTTTCAGAAACTGCACTCACTCGTCCACATTCCTGCTCCTGGACTGTGTTGTCTGCGGACAGACAGGCAGTGGGACAGAGGTCTCCTTTGCTTTTAGTTAGTTTTTAGCTAGCTGAGGCAGAGAAGTTCCCTGGACTGTGTTTTTTCTTTTTCTTTGGACCTGTTTAAACCTGCTCTGGACTGAGTACCCAGAAGAGCACCAGCAGCTCACACCTGTGGCCCACCGGGCCAGGCCTGGGCCACGGCATTTCCAGCACTGGAGGGACTGATAAGAGTCTGAGTGAGGCCAAGCTACAGTCCACAAAGGGAACTTTTCTGAGTTTGTCATCTCTTTTGGAGCAGCAAGAGGTTTTATTGTTTAATATTGTTCATTTTTTGTGCTGGTGAATGCTTTGCCTGTGAAATAAACAGTTTTTTCCTCTTTTCTCCAAGGAAATATTTTTCCCAAACTAGTTGGGGGGAGGGGCCACTTGAATTTGTTTTTTTAGAGGAAACCCCTTTAGAGGTTCTCTCCCAAAATTGCCCTAAACCAGGATGTGAGAAACAACTGCTCACTTTGAAAATTTAAAAAGGTTTATTAAACCTTAACAAAAATACAACAAAAGGACTACATAAGGAAATATTCACAGTGCTGAGAACTGCCCTCATGGATACCACGTGGCCGGTTCATCTTCAAGATGGATGCTCAGTCTTTTATACCCCTGGGGGTTGCATCAGCCAAACTTGGCCCCTCCCAAAGTCTGTCAGTCAGCTCTTCTTTGCTATTTATTGGTGGAGACTGCTTTCTTGTAACTTGATTGGAGGTCAGGTGTTGTCATGCCGCGCCCCCTTAGCAACAAGCTTTTCTATTCCCAACTACCCCATGCAAGGGGCACATGTGCACGCCTTCTTTTTACCTGTCCTAGACAACCCAGGCTGTCTGATGGCAACAATATGGGCGGGGGGGAATAGGGAACTATGGGGAGAACAGAGGATATCTAAACTACAATAACATACCTATACATCACTAAAGCTTTTCTTAATATTCACCCGATAGTCATCCTCTAATTGTGAGAGCCAATCATCTCATTATCTTCCTATTACAAGGACAAATACAATTTTTGGTGCCCAACATGAGGCTCAAGAAAGTGGAAAAAACCTGTACTGATTGCATTTTAGTTGTGCTTACTCTGTATTGGGATAAAGCAGTCAGTAGCCATGTTGCTTGAATTTGTAATGTCTCTCGGGGTGGAGGCCTTCATGTGGTTCTGATGTGGGGGTGGGGGAAAAAGTTTATTGATTTTAAGGAGAAGGGCATTCTTTCTGTTCAGGAAAATGGGGTGGGAGGAAGCTGTCTGCCACTGGTCATTCTCTTGGCTCCTTGGTGAGCATTTTTGAATGAGAATTACTTGCTCTTTTGCACACTTTTGTTATTAATATTGTTGCTGCTACTGTTTCTTATCTCATTGCAGTTTCCAGTAAATTGTTCTCATCTCAACCCATGATCTTTGCCTTTAGTGCCTCCAATTCTCAACTCCATCTTGCTGCAGAGGGATCTTGAAAGAAAGTCAGGGGAAACTTGTACAATTGTGTGACTAAAAGAAATTCTTAAAGCTCTAACACGATGCAGTATTGCCTACCAGCACCAAGAAAAAAAGAGGGAAAATTAAAACTATTTTAATTTTTTTCCTGTATTTAAGCATGTCATAAATTATATCCTTAATTTTAAGTGGCAAATCTGACTTAAGAAGAAATTTGTGTGGCAGGTAAGTGATCACTCATAAGTGGCATACCAAGACAAGATCTATGGTAGATAGACAGTCTTTTAGTGAGAACTTGAGGCAGACAAGAAAAGTCTTATAGAATAAGTAGAAGGCTTTTACTCACTTTGTTCACTTTTGCTCTCTGACAATTCACGAAAAGCACTTGGGAAATGTACAGCTGGCATGAAGACAAAAACAAGTTATGTAAGCTTCACGTGAACAGCGCCGGATCGGAGTGCTAATTGGTCAAGGGAACATGTGAACAGCAACACAGGAGGTGGCATGCAGCCAATGTGTGTTTGTTTTGGTTTACAAAAATGCTAACAAGGATAATTTTAGCCAGAGTATTTTTAGCACAGTATAAAGCCTTCTATAGCATATTTTTAGCACAGTATAAAAGCCTAGCATAGTCATACAGTATATAGGGCCTTGTATGCGGGTAATAAACTTGATTCTATTCGGAACAAGCAAGAGGGTCTGTGTGTCCATTGCTACAAGAACTGGAGAGCAGATAAAGATATCTGAAGAAAAAGAAAGTAGAGAACTTCAAGACAAAGCAATTTTTCTACTGTGAGACATCACTTTCTACTTAGACCCTTCTAGTATCTACCTTCTGGTGAATTATGAATAACTTATTTTTCAGCTCCCCCCCTCCTTTTAAAGGTCTTGAAGTTTAAGAATATTAACTGAATAGAGAAATGGATAATAAACAACCTTCCAATGGGTCCTCATGTGTATGCCAGTAGTCACACAGCACCTTCTTATTTTTAAGCCTCCCTAAAAACAAGTCATGTTGCTTTTTAGCAAAAACTCATCTAAAAGCTCCTCCACTTTCTAAATGATATGATCATCACATGCAAGTATCTGTGGCTACAGAGATCATTGACATTTAATCTACAAAAATGCATGCTGTGTCTCCAGTAGTTCCAGTACAGTGCTCCAGCATTCTGTCACACTCAAAAAATTGCAGCATTCGACTGGTCCATTTGAGAACTGGATTATCTCTTATTCCATGTGGGGAAAAATAATACCCACACATCTGCAAAAACCTAAGACCTGAGCACGGGACTTGCTTGCATATGGAATAAGCTGAGGCTACCAAAACACATGAATGGCAGAGAGCAGAAATTTCATCCTTATTTGCATGCTAGCCATGATCCCATGATGAGATTCTTTCTTGTCTTATAAGATTAATTATTGAAAACTTAATGTTGTTAGGCCATTTGATCAGAGCCTGTATCTCATACACACTGCACTGGATGCAAGATGCCTACAATCTAGCAAATCACAAAACAGTAATAATTGGTTTCCAGCAAGTTGACAGTGTTCTGAAAATAAAAGCATAAGTACAGCCCTGTCATGGGAAACCTACCCCAGACATACATAGAAGTGTCTGATCCCTAAAATCTGTGTTGGTAATTATAGCTTTATTTATGCTGGGATAAAATATGTTGATGTTAAAAGAAGATTATTTACCCACACTTAACATTACAAATATTTTCATGCTTGTTTTTTTCAGTTACTAGCAAGCAACAATACAAGCTTCTACTCAACATCACTATAAAGTTCATCAGTCATTAGTGATCAGTAACTATTTCATATTGATGATTCCGGTTCAATCATACTATCAAGAGGATGACTGATTACTTTGATTAAAAAAATCACTGCTTGTAAAGAAATGTTACACTGAAAAATTCAGACATCTGCATGCTACTTAAAACATGAGCTGTTTCCTGACAAAAATATATCCAAAGCATGACTTTGGAGGAGCCTCTAGTGGTGATAAAGTAGATGAGTATCTGTTAATTCATAATCAGAAGTATAAGCTAACGGCCTTGCTAGTATTTACATTAGCCCACAGATGCATTATTCGTAGTAAGGTTACCAGCAATCAGCATCTGAAAGCCATATACTTGGTAACAAGTAGAATGATTTAAATAGTGCCCTGCCCTCAAGTTTTACCTTGCCTTGACTCAAATAAGGGAACAAACCAGCTTGTTTCTTGTCCTTTTCTGCTTGTAGGTAACATTTAGTACATAAATCAAAGAAAGTGTTCAAAAAGCTTCCTAGAACAGGGAACAGTGTTCATACCCAATTTATGCACTAAGTTATGTACCGTCACAGATAGACTGTTATTTTTTAAAAAACTGTGTCTGTGTTGTCCCAAACATAGGTTCTTTCACCCAGTATGCAAGGAGCCAATCCACACACAGAGTTTGGATATTTATTTCATGTCTGCACAGAGACAGATGCTAGGTGGTAAATCCACAAAGCCAGCACACCCTCAGTATGCCAGCTACTCACTCTTATATACTTTGAACAATAAAAAAAAATATCAGCATTTCCAGTATAAGTAACAACCTAAAGCTATAGTCATTGGCTTTTCATTCTCTCCTCTCTGTTTAAAGATAGAGTGCACACTTATTTTACCACACGTGCTCTATGAGAAAGGGGCTTATGTGAGTAAGGGGCAATCATAGCCTATGAGTGAGTATTTTATGATGGTAACTAGCTCAAAGTTGAAGTAAAGTTGTTCTTTGGCTTTGTAGTTTGATTTATAGTGTCTCCTGTTCTTACTTCTTGGATCATTGCTCTTGGTTCTTGCAGGTTTGGTTGTTCCCTCATTTTTCATAAGTTATTTTATTTGTCTTGTACTATATTTCAGTGAAATTTTAACCTTTTAATGGTACTTTTTTTCAACAGAAGAACACAGAAAGTAAGGATGCTTGAGATTTGCATGGCAGAAACACATCCTTTCAGTAATTTTACACAGACATTAGATCAGTATCTTCCATAGGTACTGTGAGAAAATGACTCTCACTTTTAAAATTTTAAAAGGTTTATTAAACCTTAACAAAAAATACAACAAAGGACTGAATAAGGAAAAATTACAGCGCTGGGAGTCACTGTGACTAGCAGCCATGTGCTCATCTACAAAATGGATGCTCTGCCTTTTATACCCTTAGTCCCTCACAAAGTTTTGTCACTCAACTCCTTCTCCAACTCTATTTGGTATGCCTGAGAGCAGGTATCATTAACAATGCAGTTTGTCCAGTCTTGCAACCTGCCGCTGCCACACTGATGTAGCACAGGAAAACTGGAAAACTAGTTTCATCCTTTCAGGAAGCCCTGAAACATTACATTTTTTGTTAAGCATTAATAGTGATGCAACACTTTCTTTGGCCTAGAACAAAAGAGAACAAAAAACCCCTCACATTTGGTGATTTGCCTGCATCTACTCACATACCATTTAGGTTCCGATAAGAGCCCTTAAATAACTGAAGGATTTAAAGGCTTATCTGGCATCAGGTTCTGAACAAAACAGCAAACATTTGCTGGTAGTTAAAAGAATCAAACATTATCCTAAGTTGGAAGCAACCCACAAGAACCGAGTTCAACTCCTGATCCTGCACAGGACAACCCCAAGAATCACACCCATGTGCCTGAGAGCATTATCCAAACACTTCTTGAATTCAGTATCATCCTTCTTGCCCTTCTTGAAGACTGGGACACCATTAGCAAGCTTCCAGTCAACTGGGACCTCTCCAGATTTCCAAGACCATACAAAAATCATTGAGAGAGTCCTCAAGATGACATGAGCCAGCTCTTTGAGTATTTTTGGATGAATCCCATCAGGCCCCATAGACTTATCAGAATCCAGCTGGAGCAGTGGATCCCACACAAGTTCAGGATCGACTGGAAGTTTATCATTCTCACAGCCATGGTCCCCCAGCTCAGGGCACTGGGACCCCCTTGGTCTATCACCAGCATTGAAGACAGAGGCAAAAAATGTGTTAAACACATCTGCCTTGTCCATGTTCCTGTTTGTGAGGTGACCATCCTCATCCTGTAATTGGATGATGTTATTTCTGGACTGCCTTTTGCTATAAATGTATTCAGGAAAACTATTTTTTTGTCCCCCACAGTACTGGCAGCTTCAACTCCAATTGAGCTTCAGGCACTGTATTGGTTTGTCACAGCCTGGTTTTTGGTAGCAGGGGGGCCACGAAGATGGCTCCTGTGAGAATCTGCTGGAAGCTTCCACCATGTCCAGCAGAGCCAATCCCTGATGGCTCTGAAGATGGACATGCTGCTGGCCAAAGCTGGGCCCATGAGAGAGGTTGGTAATGCCTCTGTGATAACATATTTAAGAAGAAAATCAAAACAAAGCCACAGGTTTTTGCATCCAGTCAGAGAAGAGGAGGTGAGAACATGTGAGGGAAAACAACATGGTGACACCAAGGTCAGTGAAGGAGGGGGAAGAGGTGCTCCAGGCACTGAAGCCAAGATTCCTCTGCAGGCTATGGTGAAGACCACGGTGAAGCAGGTTTTCCCCCTGCAGCCCAGAGTCCATGGGAGATGCAGAGATCCACCCGCAGCCTGTCGGGGAGGTGCCCATGCCAGAGCAGGTGGATGCCTGGAGGAGGCTGTGATCCAGTGGAAGACCCAGTGGAGAAAGAGGGCCCTTGCTTCCAGGCTGGAGCAGCCTGTCTTTGGAGGACTGCATCCCATGGAGAGACCCACGTTGCAGCAGTTTTGGAAGGACTGTGTGCCCATGGGTGGGGCTAACATTGCAGCAGGTGCAGTATGGCTGCTGCTTGTGAGAGTGGACCCATACCAGAGAAGTTCACAGACAACTGTCTCCTGTGAGAGGAACCCCACAGCCTCACAGGGGAAGGACTCCTCTCCCAGAGCAGCGGAAGAAAATCTTGGTGATGAACTGACCAAAACCCCGATGCTCTGTCTCCCCACGCTGTCAGTGGGAAGGAGGGAGGGGCTGAGGGGGAAAGGTGCTTTAAGGGCTTATTTTACTTCCCATTATCCTCCTCTAATTTTGTTAGTAATAAATTCACTTTGCAACTTAAGTTGAGCCTGCTTTGCCCTTGAAATATTTCTCCCGGTCCTTATCTCACCCATGAAGCCTTTGTTAATTTTTTTTCCCTTTTTCCCTCCTCTGCCCAGCTGTAGCAGGGGAGAGTGAGCAAGCGACTCTCATGGGTGCCTGGTGTTGGGCCAGTGTCAAACCACGACAGGCACACAAATTTTCTCACTACAGTGGCGAGCAGCATCTCTATATTCCTCCTATATCACCTGTCCCTCCTTCTACTGACCATACACTTTATTTGCCTTAGCTCCAGAAGATCATCCTTGCTCATCCAAGTTGACCTTCTGCCTTGTTTGCTTGACTTCTGACATTTGGGAATTGCCTGTACCCTTAGGAGGTGGTGCTTAAGAAGTGACCAGCACTAATAGACCCCAGCACCTTCCAAAGCATTTTCCCAGGGAACCTTACTCACTAGCTCCCTGAGCAGCTTGAAGTCTCCTCTCCTCATGTCCAGGGTTAAAGTTTTGCTTTCCTCCTCTCAACAGAGATTTTAAACTCAATTGCTTCGTGGTCATTGTGGCCAAGATGGCCACCAATCACCACTTCACTTTCAAGCCCCTCTCTGTTAACAAGCAACAAATCAAGGAGGTCAACTTTCCCAGTCATCTCTCTTAGTACCTGTACTGAGATATAAACTTTAAAGAATTTAGAGATTTTAGAGGAACTCAGGTTTTAGTTAAGATTTTAGAGGAACTGAGATCTTAGTTAGAGATAAGCTTTATTAGAGTTAATCAAAATAAATGAGTAGGCCTTGATGAAGTTAAGAGTTAGTAGTATAATAATTATTGATTGCTTGTCAACACAATATTTGGTTAGCTGGGTTTATAATGAAGAATTTAGAAACTGATAAATAGTTTTTAGGAACATAAGACAATTGTAGGCCTCCTCTGTTCTGAAACCAATTGAAGATGGGGAATGGGAGTTCTACCAAGGGTTCATTTGTCATATTTGCATTGAAAAGGTAGAAAGGTCAGAACGAGGAAGACTTCATTTACTTCCTCATTTTGGGACCCCTCCCCATGAAAGGGACCACGGACCCATTTTGAGGAAAAAACTACGCATGCTTAATTGTAGTATTGTCCACAAGGGTCCCAGGATGAGGGAAGAGACGAGAAAGTTGACTCCATGTATCAGAAAGCTAGGTTTATTATTTTATGATAGATAATATATTAAAACTATACTAAAAGAATAGAAGAAAGGATTTCATCAGAAGGCTAAGCTAAGAATAGAAAAGGAACGAATAACAAAGGCTTGTCTCTGACCGAGACAGTCTAGGCAGGTGAACTGTGATTGGCCATTAAATGGAAACAACCAGATGAGACCAATCACAGATTCCCCCTGTTGCATTCCACAGCAGCAGATAAGAATTGTTTACAGTTTGTTCCTGAGGCCTCTCAGCTTCTCAGGAGGGAAAAATCCTAAGGAAAGGATTTTTCATAAAACATGTCGGTGACATTTAATAGCTTTTGAACTAATTACCATACGAAGCGAGGAATGGGATGTGCCAAAGTTATGAATGTGCATTTGTTTTTTGGGTATTCAATACTTGTATAGATAAAAGGACTCTGTAATCACCTGTAAATTGTGGTGTGTATTTGGGAGCCATCCCCGCACGCTGCCCTGCCCCGCGTCACAATAAACATACACTTTCTAACTTTAAACTGTTAGAGAGTCTTTGTCCGTCACAGTTGGATATCGGTAATAGATCAATATCCTAATTTTAATAAATCAGTACCATGAAGTTATCATCCAGGTGTTTTAAGAATCTTCTGGACCTGTTTGTACCAGCTGTGTGGCATTCTCAGTTAACATCTGGCAAGATGAAGTTCCCCATAAGGACAAGGGCAGTTGATTTAGAGTTGTCCCTTAGTTCAGACACTGAAAAGTTAATGCTGTTTCAGCACTTTGCAATTACAATTGCAGACTAGCTGCTGTCAAAGTACTTCAGAGGTTTGGTTTTCAGCAGCTGAAAGATTTGTCTGACAACTATAGGTCGCTATCTTCCTTAAGATACCATCTGATATGCAAAGTAAAATCTCCCCAAAATCAAATCATAAACAGAACTGATGTTGGTAAAAAAAACCCCAGCACAAAGTTCCCTTTGTGTAATTTTTGAACATTCAGTATTATTCACTAGAACCACTGCTCAGTCCCACTCAGCCCACCTTGTCCCAGTTTTCACAGCCTTTAAGGAAAAGCATTTTCAGTCAAGCAAAATGGTCTCCATCAGAGACTGTAACAGCAGTAACCTTCAGTGGCGCTGAAGGTGTGGATGCCAGCCTGGTCAGAGAGAAATGGCAATCGTTTCTCACAGTGACTTGTGAGAATTTTAGGGAGTTGTAGGAATGTGATAACTTGTTAGTGTAAACAATCTGCAGGTCGTGTTTTTCCACTTTGTTTTCCTGTTCTTCTCAAGGACAGTGTGTGAGATGTTTTTATTAACTAGCCAATCAAGTAGAATGTTTCGTATCAGTCTATATAAACCAGAGAATCCTTTGTAATAAAGCTTCTTTTTCTCCTCTTGCAATTGGGTCTCTCGTCTGTTCTTGTGTCATTCTTGGCTCAAGGGTGACACTGAAGGCAGTCTGGGAAGTTAAGTATCAGATCCAAGAATCTCCCTTGCTGTACCAAAAGGGTTATGCATTTTCAGATCAGTACAATTTGCCTCCATATCCCTCTGATCCTGAACTGTCCCCTGTGGAACAAAGGTCATGCACCTCTTAGGAACAGCCCCATCAATGCCTATAAAGTACACCAAGGCAGGATTTTGGGTTGTAAGTGCAAAATACATTTACACACCCATTACAAAAAAGGATTAACATCCAGGGACTTTGGCCATGCCACCACAATAATTTTCTGCACTGGATATGCAGACAGTTTTCAACCAACAGCAGTTTAACTCTCTAAAGACCTCTGCATACCTGACCCTTAAAATTACTCCTGCCTGCTCAGTATTATACTGATTTATTTCTAACATTGTTCATTCTGGTGCAATACAGAATTATTCTGTAGATATCCAAAACTACTTGGCCTCTAACTGTCACACTGGAAACAGTTTACACTATGCTACTTGAAGGACAAGGTCAACAAGTTTGGTTTTTTTAAATGCCAAACACCTCAAACTCAACAACTATCAGACTTTAAAGGACAAGTGGATCAATGAAATGGCAGCATCTTTTCTAATACACCAAACCAATGGACAAGGAATATTACTAGCATTCATTTTAAAGTTCACACAAGCAATACCATCTTAAACTTGTGATTTTAAAGAAAATCTTCACTATGGTCTTCTAAATGGAAAACTTTTGGAGGTGCAAAAATAAAAATGCAATCCCCCACTTTTTTTTTTAAACACTTTAGTGCATTTGAACACACTGAGATGCAATGCTTATATTTTAATACAAACATCTCCTTACTACAAAAATGCTTTACAGTAACAGAAGAGCTCTCCTCCCTTGCATAGCAATAGCTAAGCAATCATACAAAAATAAGAGAATTCCTTTTAACTCCCACTTTGCACCCACTTACTAGTACAGTCCTGATCATCTACTTTAATAGGACTGCCTTCTGACCTTTTTAGAAACATAATTATAATCTTTGGCATAAATTAGATCAGCAGAAGTTGGTGCTTTCTGAAACCTGCTGGAAAGTAAGACAGTACACTTACCACTGTTGTGAATTTAGGAAGGGAAAAATTAAAGCCCTTACTATGCCAGGAAGTAGCAGAATCCACATATCTACAACATTAATTATATGTGCTTTTGTTTCAAGTCAAATTTAGAATTGGAGGAAATGAAAAAACATTGCTCAACAAGGATTTCCACCTCCCAAACAGTGTTTTCCTCAAGGTGGAGAATCACAGCAAGGTAAGAGGAGAGGTCCCAGCTGACTGGAAGCTGGCAAAGGTTGCCTCACTTTTCAAGATGGGCAAGAAGGATGACCCTGAAAACTGTAGGCCTGCCAGTCTCACTTCAGTGCCTGGTAAAGTTATAGAGAAGATTATTCTGGAAGTTATTGAAAAACATTTGAAGGACAACACAGTCATTGGTCACAGCCAGCACAGATTCATGAGGGGAAAGCCCTGCTTGACAAATTTAATTTCCTTTTATGACAAGGTAACCCACCTAGTTGACCACACAAAACCAGTTGTGATCTTTTTGGATTTCAGTAAAAATTTTGATACTGTCCTATCATTGCAACAGGTCCCCGGCCAGGTAACAATTAGCATTGATTCCATGATTCACAGAAGGCTGATCAATCTCTTTATTATATTATTCTGTATTTCATTATTAAGAAACCCGTTGCTTTTACAGACAGTTATGATGCACCTGGACCTAATTGGTCCACCAATCCAAACACCATCACCATTGGCTAATTAAGAAACCACCCTTTGGTAAACAAATCTCTATAATACATTCCACATGTTCACAATAACACGTGCAGCAAGTGAAGATAATAATTGTTTTGCATTCTTTTCTCTGATCTTCTCACAGCCTTTCCCAGAAAGGCCTGGGAAAGTTATGTGTTGCTCTCTGTGGCCAGAGAGCTGCTGCCACACTGTTCCTCACAGGATCCTTATGGACAAAATGATATGTTTATCCAACTGTGTGCTAGATAACCGTCATGCAGTGGGTGAGCAACTGGCTGACAGGTCAGGCACAAAGGGTTATAGTGAAAGGGGTGACAGGCTAGTGACCTGTCACTAGTGGGGTTCTGCTGGACTCCATCTTAGGGCCAGTTCTCTTCAACATCTTCATAAATGACTTGGACACAGGATTCAAAGGTATACTAAGTAACTTTGCCAACAACATTAAATTGGGAGGAGTTGTTGATTTCCTTGAAGGCAGGGAGGCCCTGCAGAGAGACCTCGACAAATGAGAAGGCTGGACAATCACCAACCATATTAAGCTTAACAAGGATAAGTACAGGATTCTGCACCTGGGACAGGGCAACCCTGGATGTACAGACAGACTGGGGAATGAGAAGCTGGAGAGTAGCAATGCAGAAAGGGACCTGGGGGGTCTTGGTTGATGCTAAGTTGAATATGAGTCAGCAGTACCCTGGCAGCCAGGAGGGCCAACTGTGTCCTGGGGGGCATCAGGCAAAGTAACGCCAGCCAGTCAAGAGAGGTGATTGTCCCACTCTACTCTGCACTGGGGAAGCCTCACCTTGAGTCCTGGGGGGCATCAGGCAAAGTAACGCCAGCCAGTCAAGAGAGGTGATTGTCCCACTCTACTCTGCACTGGGGAAGCCTCACCTTGAGTCCTGGGGGCACTTTTGGTCACCCCAATAAGAAAGATATAAGGCTATTAGAGAACATCCAAAGGAGGGCTATGAAGACGGTGAAGGGTCTAGAGGGGAAGGCACGTGAGGAATGGCTGAGGTCACTTGGCTTGTTTAGCCTGGAGGAGACTGAGGAGATATCTCATCACAGTCTACAACTTCCTCACAAGGGGAAGCGGAGGGACAGGCACCGATTTCTTCTCTCTGGTGACCAGTGACAGGATCCTAGAGAATGGCATGAAGCTGTGTCGGGAGGTTTAGGTTGGATATTAGGAAAAGATTCTTCACCCAGAGGGTGGTTGGGCACTGGAAAAGGCTCCCCAGGAAGTGGTCACAACTCCAAGCCTGACAGAGTTCAAGAAGGGTTTGGACAATACTCTCAGTCACAGGGTAGGATTCTTGGGGTTGTCCTGTGCAGGGTCAGGAGCCGAACTTTGATGATCCTTCCAACTCAGGATATTCTGTGATAACAGCAGAACGACAAGAATATGCTAATGTCAACAAAGATGAATCACCTCTGGACACGGGGAATGGGGAGGAAAGGTGTTGCATATGGGTGATATCTTGCAAGGGAAAGGCCATGTAAAAATATTGTTTAGGCCCTGCTACTCTAGGTAAGAGAGCAGCTAGTTTGTAAGTTCCCATGTGAAAAAATCAAAGGAATGAAAGTCAGTCAACACAACAATCCATTCTGGTAAGAGAACCATTTGCACCTACAAAAACAATAAATCTATCCCATGAGAATCAGTGAAGATAATATGTAAACAATCTAACAATAGAGACATTTGATGGATATGCAAAATACCATTTACCAACCAATAAACTGTCAGTGTATTGTTAACCAATTGTATCTAACACGGTGCCTTCTGATAATCCTCTAAAAGTATGAGCTATGCAATAAAGATTTGGCTTTTCTAGATGAAGAAACTGAGTCCTGTCTGCTTATTATTGCAACAGAAAGGGATAAGGTTGCACAAAAGGTAACCTAAGACTAATTAGCATGGTAAAAAAATCATACCCCTGGGAAGGGACCTTGTATGCTAATGTCCCACCAACCTCATATATTGAACTAGTCACTAATTGGAGCATGCACAGAAATGAGTTGGTTAAGCTGACCAATGAACAAGTTTTATGCAACTTCTTTGTTTTATCTTGTATAAATGCCTGCAAACTCTTCAAAGAGGTGTGCTAGCTTTGCAAACTATCACCTAGCACTCCTTTCTGCATAGAACCGCATTAAAGGTTAGAAGGTGAATCTCAACTCTGTGGATGTGACAGCCTGGTAAGAGAGAAAGAAAGCTAGATAAGTCTTCCCAGAATTGGCCAGGGAGACTTTAGGGAGCTGGAGATAAACAATTATAGCCAATTATTAAAAACAACCTGCAGGTGGTGTTTTTCTAATATCTGTTTTTCTGTTATTCTCATAAGATTGTTTACAAATGTGTGTCTTGTTAATTAGCCAATCGGGTGAAATGTATTGATTAAATGACCAATCAGGTCCACCTGTATCGGACCAGTGTTTAAAGAACCAGTTTCAGTAAAGTCATGGTGCTTATGCCACTTAGCCTTCTGACTGACTCTGTCATTTCTTATTAAACAGTGACACAACTCTGTGCTCATTGTTTCTTGCACACCAGGCATGAACCTAAACCCCAACTGAGGGACTCCACAGGGTACCCTACAGATTTCTTGATGCTTGGTCTTCTCATCTCTTGGCCACACCAATACTGAAGGACTCTTAAGTATATTAACTCCTAGTTTATTATCATCATCATGAACATTAGATATATGCATTCAAACCAAATTAAGTTTTAGGAGTATTTGTCTCAATCAGTCTGCAATTCAAGATACTCAACACAGTTCCAAATTAGCATGATATGCTTTGAAGTTTAGAAAACTTGTCCCATCCACCCCTCCAATCACCACTACAAACATCAAGAGAAATCCTGTTACTGAAAGTATGCAAGTTTTGTTCTGAAGGTTACTGTTCAGTATTCACTATGTGAAAAGAGAAGCTCCAAACAAAAATAAAATAATCACTTTTTTTCAAGAGGCCATTTAATATTCACAACATTTGAAGTGCTCAGGTCAGAGGTTATTCCATTTCAGCATCAGTATTAAAAAACAGCATGCAACTCATCTGGGTATCAAACAAAATCAGAGTACCTGACAAATTATCCTGTGTCTCATTTTAAGACTGACGATGTTGACACTAGTATACAGCATTGTGAGGAATCCTTAACCTTCCTAAAAGGATACTCGGGAGTTATACAAGTAGATGTCACAGAATCACAGAATGGGTAAGGTCGGAATAGACCACAGTGGGTCATCTGGTCCAACCTCCCTGTCCAAGCAGTGTCATCCCAGAGCACATGGCACAGGATTGTGTCCACAGTTCTTGAATATCTCCAGTGAGGGAGACTCCACAACCTCTTTGAGCAGCCTGTTCCAGTGCTTGGTCACCCAGCAAGTAAAGAGGTTCTTCTTCATATTCAGGTGGAACTTCCTGTGCATCAGTTTCTGCCTGTTGCCTCTTGCCCCATTTCCTGGCACCACAAAGCAGAGCCTGGTCCATCCTTTGACCCCTCCTTGAAGATACTGACAGACATTGATGAGGTCCCCTCTCAGTCATCTCTTCTCAAGGCTGAACAGGCCCAACTCCCTCAGCCTTTCCTCGTAAGAGAAATGCTCCAGTCCCCTCATCATCTCTGTAGCCTCTACTGGATAAGCTCCAGAAGCTCCATGTCTCTCTTGTACTGAGGAGTCCAGGACTGGACACAGCACTCCAGATGTGCCTCACCAGGGCTGAGTAGAGGGGCAGGATTGCTAAGGAAATTTCCCAGTCTGACCATTCATGAGACACTTTGGCAGTCACTCCCAATGCCAGAGCCTTTAACTGCTGGGACCAAAGCCCCTTCACAATGGGTGGCTCCAGTGAGATGACAGGTACCCCACCTGACTCCCTACACACCCCAGTCACACACAGTCAAACCAGGTTTCCTTACCAGCTCTACCCCAGGTTTCCCATAGCAGAGTCTCAGATGTCTTGTTCCATAAAGCCATTTATTCACTGAGCAGTAACACAAAAACAGCCCAAGCTGGTGCCTTTGAGGAAGGACTCCCAACCAAGGCTTTTGTACCCTCAAAGTCTAAGTTTGTGATTGTCTGGGGTCATTGGCTCCTGCTCTGTCTCTGGGTGTCAAGTCACCTGGCTGGGCCACAGGTCCCTGTGTCCTTTGTTATGCAAAGGGTTGACAGTTCACAGTCTCTTGCCTCGGGCTCCCACCACCCAGAGTTCAATCTGCAGCTGGCACTGCAGCCGAACACAGGAGCACTTCCCTTGACCTGCTGGAAACGCTCTTCCCAATGCACCCCAGAATCCCATTGGCCTTCTTGGCCACAGGGACACACTGCTGGTTCATGGACAGCCTGTTGTCCACCAGGATGCCCAGATCCTTCTCTGCAGGACTGCTTTTCAGCATGTGCAGATGCACAGGGTTATTCTTCCCCAGGTACAGAACTTTGTTGCACTTTCATTTGTTGAACTTCATACAGTTATGCCTGAAGTTATTCAGGTGTCCTGCATCTACCATAAAAACCAGAGCACATCATGATGTCTGCCTTTGACCGCATTACAAGTTTTCAACTTCATGTGCTACAAAATAAGTTACATCATATTGATTTTGCTAATCCATTCCAAACATTGTACACTTTAAACAAACCTGCAATGTAAGTTAATTAGATAACACTGACAGTCTAGTCTGTGAGTCCAAGAGCAAAAGGAGAAAAACATCTAAACTATTCATGGCTTCTGCTCCGGTATCCCAGGAAACCAGCTGCAGCTACTTGATTCAATTTGTGCAGTATGGCAGAAATGTTTACAATCCCACCCTAATAACCAGCATTTCTACAACTACTAAGTAGCATCTACAAAGGAGGGCAGCAGGTCTCCTATAGGATGTTGAGCATGAACTGCACATGCAAAAGCACAGTATGTCTGGGGAGTCAGGACACTCCCATCTCAGAATTGCTTTAGCTAGGTCAGACTACATATTTGCAGACACAGCGGTATAAAACCTAGCTCACTTGCACAGAGTAGCACAATGAAGTAAGTGAGCACATGATGCCAGGGTATCCCAAGCTAGATGGTCACTTGGTTTCTTTCCTCAGAACTGGCCCTGTTGACCCCTTGGTCATGTAATTCAAGAAAGCCTCCTTAACTTCATTAAACACATTTAGAGTTTCCCTAAAATGCAAGCACATTGTTTGGAAGGTTTTCTACATGGTGATATTTAGTTTGTAATTTTAATGTCCTAACTGAACTATTAGGTCATTACAATCATAAAATAGTCTACATAGACTCTTTTAGGCTAAAATCCAAATTAATTTCAGGTACCATGTGTACCATTTTAGTCTGCCAGTTCATATCCTTGAAGCCTTTATCTACTTGTACAGAGAAGATACCAAACAAACTACCCACACTCCAGAAGTCAGCATTTAGACTCCTGAATTCTTCTCAAAGGATGCTTTCAGAAAACCATACTTAGTCCAACGTTATTTTTCACCGTGTTACAAAATTCAGGTTGTTGTCACAAATATGGGTTCTACTCCATGTGCAAGAAGCTAATCCACACAGTTACTTACTTCATGTCTGTGCAGAGATGGTTGCTAGGTGGTGAATCCACAAAGCCAGCATACCCTCAGTATGCCAGCGACCTGCTTTTATACACTACAAACAGTGAAAGATTAACATTTCCCCTATACCCACAATCTAAAGCTATAGTCATTGGCTGTATTTTCCTTGATCACCATTTAAAGATCTAGTACACAAGTGCTTTACCAAGCATGTTCTGTGATAACATGTGAAGGGGTTTATGTAAGGGGCAATTACAGGCTATGGACAGGTATGTTACAATCCTAATGACTAAAGGTTAGCACAAAGTTTAAGTAAAATTACTCTTGGACTTCATCAGCAGTTAGCACCACTACAGCAATTAGTCCTGTTATTCTCGTAAACCAAGTCCCCAAGTCTGGTAATAAAAATGTAAGCCACTCCCATACTTCAGCAATACCTAAGGATATGCTATTCCTTTGTACTTCATGTAATACTTTTCCTTTCCTTATAGCATTTGTCATTATTATTTCCAGGCTTAAGCAAATTAGTATTTTTATAGATTACCACTATAACAATATGTACAATATCACTAATACACTGTTCCAGATTGCAAGACAGGATGTATTCTATTACCATCTGTATGGCAGTTGTCTGGTGTCAAGTGGGCAATTTCTCCTTATCTCTCTCCCTGAGTGATCATAATCACTCCTCCCTCGGCAGGGGACATCTGCTGATAACAGGCTATTGAATGTCACTGCATGACTGATAAGAACTACAACATCCCATTGTGAGATGCTCCGCCCAGAGGGAGGAGCCAAGCATTGCTATCCAGATATAATCTGGGGATTCTGACACCCCAGCACGGCATTTTTCCACTGGATTTTCCAGAGGAACAGCAGCTGCCTCTACTTCCACGGATCTGTGGAGGAAGAATACACCCTTTTCTCTACAGGACCCCCCTGCTCCAACAGAACCACACCTGACACTCCAGGAGAACTGCAGCCACTTTTCCAACTGGACTGCTACCAACACCCTGACCAACAGGGTGTCAGGTTGAGTTCTGACTCTGTCAGTGTTGTTCTACTGTACTGCATTGTTTTATTTTATCCTTTTATGGTTTTTTTCCCTTCCCTATTAAAGAACTGTTATTTCCTGCTCTCATATTTTTTTGCCTGAGAGCCCCCTTAATTTAAAATTCATCGCAATTCAGAGGGGTGGGGAGGGTTTGCATTCTCCATTTCAGGGGAGGCTCCTGCCTTCTTTAGAAGGCACCTGCCTTTCCAAATCAAGACAAATTATGGCGCCTAACGTAGGGCTCGAAGGCACATAAACAAAAAGGGAATAACAGTTCTTGAGTAATCTATTTTTTTTTTTTTTTTTTTTTTGTGCGGCTATAGAAACCTCATTAAGCGAACACCATGTGGTCCACCTTACCGTGGTTTGGGTGGAACGTGATTATGGCTGTATTTCACCCATTTGTTGGCCCTTAATTAAACATGGGTCCGATAACCAAGGCTACTGTGGCTCTTATCCGGTTTGTCTTTTGGGTTAATAAGGTGAGGAATTCGTGGGTTTTTAACTTCCTCTGGAAAGCAGGCACATGAATTCTCAGCTATCACACATTAACTGTATGTTTTTGGGGTTACTTTAATAATGGCACCTGCTGTAAGGAAATGACACCAGGGGAAATCTTCTCCCAAACCTTTAATCACCTCTTTGGGTCCGCCCCACCAGTTTTTGAAGGGTTCAGATCCAATCTAAGTATTAATGATATCATACAGTGGCTGGTGTTGCTGATAGGCCTGTTCTCTTTAGCATTTCGAGAGAGGGGAAGACTAATCTGGATAACTACCCTGACACCTACCCCAGAACCTAACACGCCACCATAGCCTAGGGATGCTGTTGCCCCAGAGCCTGACCCTACCCCACAGCCAATCCCCAGATGTGAACTACCCAGATTAAGTGGGGGGTCTGATGAAGGAGATACGTGAGATGGGCCAGATGCTGAAGGAATACACTTCCCCAGCTGGAGAAAAGCCCTCCCCCTGCTTT
Source organism: Haemorhous mexicanus (assembly GCF_027477595.1). Classification (NCBI taxonomy): domain Eukaryota; kingdom Metazoa; phylum Chordata; class Aves; order Passeriformes; family Fringillidae; genus Haemorhous; species Haemorhous mexicanus. The sequence goes on from NC_082380.1 coordinate 286,084, forward strand.
GAAGAGGGAAAGTCTAATAGTGCAGCAGCAGAACCCACAGATGTTACAACTGTCCAGGTTCCGGCTGAACTGCAAAGGCAATCACAGCCAGCAGCAGTTGCCCCTGTAGAAACAAAGAGATCTAAAACAAAAGCAGAGCACCCAGATAGGGGAGGGCCCTCACAACCCACAGGGGAGCCAGAGGTTGCAATCATCACCGAGTCCCTGACTTATGAAAGTCTCTGTAATCTACACAAAGACATTGTACGACAGAGACGTGAGGCTTATACAACCTGGCTACTTCGGGTCTGGAATCTTATGGGTACAGGCGTCCAGCTGGATAGTGGTGAGGCAAGGAATCTGAGACCCTTGACTCAGGACTCAGGTATCAACCAGATGTTTGTAAGGGAGCTAGGGCCCCTTTCCCTCTGGGAGCGGCTTTTAAAAGGGTCAGAGAGAGATTTGTCCAGTGAGAGAGAATGCAGGAGCAACACCGTAGAATGCCCTTGAGGAAGGGATCCAACAGCTGAGAGAAGTGGCAGTATTGGAGATACTCTTTGGGAGGGATGGACAGCATGATAATGACACCAACCAGGTCAGGTGCCCAGAGCAAATGTTGTGGAATCTGGAAAATCTAGGGCCATCTCAATACACCACCTTCATTGCAACGATTGATGCTGATACCAACTGGGAGACAGTCTGTTCTGTCGCCAACAAGCTTAGAAATTATGAGAGTATGATCAATGGCCTGATGCAGGCTCATGTCTCTGCTATGATTAAGGACGTCAAAGAGGAGATGAGGGAGATGAGGGAGGCGGTGAGAAGGAACAATTCCCATATTGCACCAGTGCGAGTCACAGGCCCCAGAGTCAGAGGCAATGTTACCCAGCTAGAGAGAGAGGGTACACCCCACGGACTGACCTGTAGTTCTTTCTGAGGGACCATGGGGAAGACATGGGAAGGTGGGATGGAAAACCCACTTCTGTCCTGGCAGCAAGGGTGTGTCAACTCAAGGAGAGAAACACTAACCAAGTGAACTCCAGTAAAGTGAAGGTAGCCTCAACCTTCCATGACCGAGCTGCTGAGTATGATCTGTCAGATCCCCTTGAAAGTACCTCTACCATGTATGCCCAGGAAAGAAATAATAACCAGGGTTAGAGGGGCCCTGCCTCAAGCCAGAGAGAGGCACGGGAAAATCGGATTTTCTGGACGGTGTGGATCCGATGGCCTGGCACATAGGAACCACAAAGGTACGATGCTTTAGTTGATACTGGTGCACAGTGTACCCTAATACCATCAGGACATGTGGGGGTGGAACCTGTTTCCATTGCTGGGGTGATGGGGGGATCACAGCAATTGAGCCTGTTAGAAGCCGAGATGAGCCTGACCAGGAAAGACTAGAAGCAACATCCTATTGTGACTGGTCAAGAGGCCCCGTGTATTCTAGGCATAGACTTTCTCCAGAATGGCTATTACAAAGACCCAAAAAGACTCAGATGAGCTTTTGGCATAGCTGCTGTAGAGGCAGAAAACATTAAGCAGTTGAACACCTTGCCTGGACTGTCAGAAAACCTATCTGCAGTAGGTCTCCTGAACGTGGAAGAGCAACCAGTGCCAATTGCCACCTCGATGGTGCACCGCCGGCAGTATCAGACGAATTGAGATGCCGTGATCCCCATCCACAAAATGATCTGTGAACTGGAGAGTCAAGGCGTGGTCAGCAAAACCCATTAACCCTTCAACAGTCCCATCTGGCCTGTGCACAAGTCTGACAAAGAATAGAGATTGACTGTAGACTATCGTGGCTTAAATGAAGTGACTCCACCGCTGAGCGCTGCTGTGCCAGACATGCTGTAACTCCAGTACGAGCTGGAGTCCAAGGCAGCAAAGTGGTATGACACTATTGACATTGCCAACGTGTTTTTCTCCATTCCTCCGGCAGCAGAATGCAGGCCTCAGTTTGCTTTCACCTGAAGGGGCGTGCAGTACACCTGGAACGGACTGCATCAGGAATAGAAACACAGTCCCACCATCTGCCATGGACTGATCCAGACTGCACTGGAAAAAGGTGAGGCTCCAAAACATCTGCAATACATTGATTACATCATTGTGTAGGAGAACATGGCAGTAGAAGTATTTGAGAAAAGAAAGAAAATCATCCAGATTCTGCTAGAAGCCGGTTGCTCCATCAAGAAGAGCAAAGTCAAGGGACCTGCTTGAGAGATCCAGTTCCTGGGAGTAAAGTGGCAAGATGGATGGCGTCAGATTCCCATTGAGGTCATCAACAAGATCACCGCGATGTCTCCACCAACTAGCAAAAAAGAAACACAAGCTTTCCTGGGTGCCATAGGCTTTTAGAGAATGCACATACCCGAGTACAGTCAGATTGTGAGCCCTCTTTACCTGGTCACCCACAAGAAGAACGAGTTCCATTGGGGCCCTGAGCAGCAGCAAGCTTTTGCCCAGATCAAACAAGAGATCGCTCATGCAGTTGCCCTTGGCCCAGTCAGGACAGGATCAGAGGTAAAGAACATGCTCTACTCTGCAGCCGAGAACAATGGTTTGTCCTGGACCTTTTGGCAGAAGGTGCCTGGGGAGACTTGTGGCTGACCACTGGGATTTTAGAGTCGAAGCTAAAGAGGGTCCGAAGCCAACTACACTCCCACAAAAAAAGAATCTTGGCTACCTACGAAGTGTCACCAACATGTTTTATGAAAAATCCTTTCCTTAGGATTTTTCCCTCGTGAGAAGCTGAGAGGCCTCAAGAACAAACTGTAAACAATTCTTATCTGCTGCTGTTGAATGCACAAGGTGGATCTGTGATTGGTCTCATCTGGTTGTTTCCAATTTATGGCCAATCACAGTTCACCTGTCCAGACTGTCTCGGTCAGAGATAAGCCTTTATTATTCATTCCTTTTCTATTCTTAGCTTAGCCTTCTGATGAAATCCTTTCCTCTATTCTTTTAGTATAGTTTTAATATATTATATATCATAAAATAATAAATCAAGCCTTCTGATACATGGAGTCCACTTTCTTGTCTCTTCCCTCATCCTGGGACCCTTGTGAACAATACTACATACAAAGAAGTTCAAGCCACCTCAGAGGTGATTGGCACGGAAGCACAACTCCTCCTGGAACCTCAACTACCGATGCTGGGGTAGATGTTCAAAAGAAAGGCTCCCACCGCCCACCACGCCACTGACGCTACATAGAGTAAATAGATTGCTCTGATCACACAGCGCGCCTGTATTGAAAACCTGAATGGCCCTGGGATTTTAGAGATATTTACAAACTGGCCAGAAAGTGAAGTCTTTGGTCTTGCTGATGAAGAAGAACACACGTGCTGAAGAAGCTCCACCATACAACCAACTCCCAGCAGAGGAAACACGCTACGCTTTTTTCACAGTTCCTGTCACATCGTAGAGATGAACCGGAAGTAGAAAGCAGCTGTATGGAGCCCCACACGACAAGTCGCTCAAGCTACCGAAAGAGAAGGTAGATCAAGTCAACTTGCTGAACTCAAAGCTGTTCAGCTGGCCCTAGACATTGCTGAGAGAGAGAAATGGCCAAAGCTCTACCTTTATACTGATTCGTAGATAGTAGCCAATGCTCTCTGGAGCTAGCTGGAAAAGTAGAAAAAAGCCAACTGGCAGCGTAGGGGAAAACCAATCATGGCTGCTGATGAGTGGAAAGACATTGTCACTCGAGTGGAGAAACTACCTGTGAAAGTCTGCCACATAGATGCACATGTCCCCAAGAGTCGGGCTAATGAAGAACACCGAAACAACGAACAAGTAGCTCAAGCAGCAAAAATAGAAGTGTCAAAGATAGACTTAGATTGGCAACACAGGGGGGAGTTGTTCCTAGCTCGATGGGCCCATGATGCCTCAAGTCATCAAAGTAGAGATGCCACCTATAGGTGAGCACGAGACCGAGGGGTAGATCTAACCATAGACAGTATTTCTCAGGTTATCCATGACTGCACGACGTGGTGCCATCAAACAGGCCAAGCGAGTAAAGCCCCTGTGGTATGGTGGGCGGTGGTCCAAGTACAAGTATGGGGAGGCCTGGCAGATCGACTACATCACACTGCCCCAGACACGCCAAGGCAAGCGCTACGTGCTGACCATGGGGGAAGCCATCACGGGATGGCTGGAGACCTACCCTGTGCCTCACGCCACTGCCCAGAACACCATCCTAGGCCTTGAAAAGCAAGTCCTGTGGAGACATGGCACCCCTGAGAGAACTGAGTCAGACAATAGGACCCATTTCAAGAATGGCCTTATCAACACCTGGGCCAGAGAACATAGTATTGAATAGATATATCATATTCCCTATCATGCACCAGCTGCTGAGAAAGTTGAACGGTGCAATAGACTACTCAAGACTACCCTGAAGGCACTTGGGGGGGAACTTTTAGAAATTAGGAAATGAACTTAGCAAAGGCCACCTAGATGGCCAACACCAGAGAGTCCATCAATCGAGCTAGTCCTGCCCAGTCTGAACCCCTGCACACAGCAGATAGAGATAAAGTCCCTGTTGTACACATGAAAGGTATTTTAAGAAAGACTGTTTGAATTACTCCCACCTCAGGCAAAGACAAACCCATCCGTAGAATTGGTTTTGCTCAAAAACCTAGTTACACTTAGTGAGTAATGCAAAAAGATGGAGAAAGCCGTTGTGTACCACAGAGAAACCTAGTCTTTAGTGAGAACTGTGTGTAGGGCTTCATTGTGATGCAGATGGAAATAGAATAAGGGGTGGATAATGTTCCAGATTGCAAGGCAGGATGTATTCTATTACCATCTGTATGGCAGTTGTCTGGTGTCAAGTGGGCAATTTCTCCTTATCTCTCTCCCTGAGTGATCATAATCACTCCTCCCTTGGCAGGGGACATCTGCTGATAACAGGCTATTGAATGCCACCGCATGACTGATAAGAACTACAACATCCCATTGTGAGATGCTCCGCCCAGAGGGAGGAGCCAAGCATTGCTATCCAGATATAATCTGGGGATTCTGACACCCCAGCACGGCATTTTTCCACTGGATTTTCCAGAGGAACAGCAGCTGCCTCTACTTCCACGGATCTGTGGAGGAAGAATCACCCTTTTCTCTACAGGACCCCCCTGCTCCAACAGAACCACACCTGACACTCCAGGAGGACTGCAGCCACTTTTCCAACTGGACTGCTACCAACACCCTGACCAACAGGGTGTCAGGTTGAGTTCTGACTCTGTCAGTGTTGTTCTACTGTACTGCATTGTTTTATTTTATCCTTTTATGGTTTTTTTCCCTTCGCTATTAAAGAACTGTTATTTCCTGCTCTCATATTTTTTTGCCTGAGAGCCCCCTTAATTTAAAATTCATCGCAATTCAGAGGGGTGGGGAGGGTTTGCATTCTCCATTTCAGGGGAGGCTCCTGCCTTCTTTAGCAGGCACCTGCCTTTCCAAACCAAGATATACACAAAAGCAATGACAATAGTACTTAAGGACAGTCTAATTCAAGGGGATTCAGATTCCCAGGTACAATTAATTAAGGTTCTTTGTGTAGTTTTGTTTTTCATGGCCCCAATGGTGTTGATGTCCACTGTGATCCAAAGCAGCTTTCTTTACTCTGGAACAGTAAATCCAAGAGTTAATTCATTCTACCTTTACTGCTGTGTAGGTATTTAAGAGTAGCAAATGGGGTCCTTTCCACTTTTCTTTTAATGGTTCATCCTTCCAAGTTCAAATATAGACCGAGTCTCCAGGTTTGAAATCATGCACCAGAGAGTTCAGAGGAAGCAAAGTTCACTGTTTAATACCTGTGTGGGGAGGATAATACCCAAGAAAGAGACAAGAAATAATTTCTCATCAATTTCTCCCCTTTTAAGTGCATTTGGACAGTTTGATTTCCGATATCACTAACAGGATAGTTTTCCATATAATACTACAAATGGACTTACTCCTCCCTAACCATGGAGTTATCCTAATTTTCATCAACACAAAAGGTAAAACCTCTACCCATTTAAGCTGTGTTTCCTGACATAATTTTGTGATTTGCCTCAAGACTGATTCATTCTATCTTCCCACTTGATTGCAGTGTCCAAGCAGTGTGTGAATCCTATTTCATTTGGAGAAATTTTGATACTCCCTGAACTACCTCTGAAACAAAATGGAGTCAATTATCTAAGGATAGGCCTTTGGGGATCCCAAACCTAGGGATTATTTCCTTTAGTAAGACCAAAAACTTCCCCAGCTCAATTGTTACGATATGGGAAAGCCTCTGGCCATCCTGCAAAGGTATTCACTAAAACAAAGAGATATGTATAATATTATCATTTCATAATGTTGGCATTTATAGTGTTTTTGGTAACTCAGTAACTATGTGCCAATACTCCCCAAGAGCTATTCCTCTTTTTACCTCTTCCACTGAGGGATTTCTTTGGATTTTAGGATTATTTACACAGCAGACAGGACATTTTGTCATTATATCCCCAGGGAATTGCACTTTTGATCCTACAGCATGTCTTCTGATGTCTACTTATCATAGCATCAGCTCCCATATGGGTCTCTTCATATAACTTCTTGAGCAGTGCCTCCATCATTTTAGCATTAGGTAAAATCTGTTAGTTTGAAGTCACCCACCATCCGTCTGTATTTTTGGTGCACTTTAGTCCCACTACTTGAGTTTCCTTTTCTGAATATTCAGGGGGGTTCATCTCCATTCTTTTTTCAGGTATTAAAGCTCCAGTTATTTGGTTTTGATCCACTGCATGTTTTGCCACTGTCTGCTTTTCTATTTCCCTGAATCACTTTGCTCTGTCCTTTTAGATGTGCATTATAACCGCTTCTTTAGGTTCCAGTACTGCCTGCAGAAGCTTCAAAATTTCCTGCCTCCACTTCCCTAAGAATTCAAGTCTTCATTTTTCCCATATAGACCCATAAGCATGTACTACCCCAAAGGCATATTTTGAATCAGTAAATCTATCAATCCTCTGCTCTTTTCCAGTCTCCAGGGCTCTAGTGAGTGCAATAATCTTGGCCTTTTGGGCCAAGGTATTCAGAGGCAAAGATTTCACTTCTATTTCCTCCCCTAATGTCACTATTGCATATCCTGCCCTTCTTACTCCATTTTGCACAAAGCTACTGCCATCACTGTAGAGTTCTTTATCCAGATTATGCAAAGATTCATCCCTTAAATCTGGTCAAATTGCATATACCTGCTCTATGGTATGCAGATGGCCGTGCTGTAGCCATGTGTGTGACATCAACTTTAAATCCAGCCATTTTGCTACCTACTGAAGAGAAAGAGCCTTTACATCTCCCTGTTCCATTAGCATAGCTTGGTTTTTGCCAGTTGGCTTGGAGAGATTCAGTGATGGTTACAAACCTTTTTATGCTTCTATCCTTATAGGATATCAATTCACTCTTACTGGTTTAGCTCCTGGTTTCAATTTTATCTTACTTGGAGTCACTTTTACCTGTTTTTTCTGAAGCCCATACCAGTGGAATCATCACACTTGAAACAGCACCTGGAATGTTTTCTGATTTCTTCCAATGGCTTGCTCATTAGCAAGCAAAACTGAGCTTTCCATGCTGTCTCAGGTGGAATGTGGAACTGCATGGAATTCTCAAAAAAGATTACTTGTGCATTTCATTTACATAATGTATCTCATCTTGTGGTGAGTTCAGGTTTTTCAGTGAATTTCTTCCCATTGTTATCAGGGAGATGCTAGAAGGGGGAGGCAGTGGCTTTTCTGGGTGAATAGTCAGCAATTAAGACCCAAGGGGAAGTGGCCAATGGCTCTGGCATTCCAATGGAGTCATTTTGGGGCTGGGGAGTTTTAGCTGGGGCATGGGCTCTCCCAACTGGGGTCTTTTTTCAGGAATTGCGGAGTAATGCCGTGAAAGGTGGCGGGGTTGACCCGAGACTTGGCTGGGAGGTGGGTCCTTCTTCCCTTCTGCTCAGGAATCCAGAGCCGTTGTGTGGGGTGCCGCCTGGAGTTGGGGCAGTCTCCACTAGATCACTTTCTGCACACTAACTCAGCACCACAATCAAGCCCTGCCTATTTTCCCCAAATTGCGCCTGCTGCTGTTGGCACGGCCAAGACTGGTCGCTGCTCGTGTGAGTGCTCAGTGGAATCACCCCCTTCCTTCTTTTCATCTGGGCTACCATTACCCCCTGGAGAAATTTTGAGCTTGCATCGGAGCACCCCCTGCTGGCTGTGAGCAAGCTACTGCACCCTTTGCCTTGCCAGAGCTGCCAGCATCCCCTGCCAGCTGTTGTCATAACTACACCAAAAGGAAAAAATAGTGCTTAGCAGGTGGGAAACTTTTGTTATTGTTTTGTTGTTTGCTCTGTTCTGATATACATATTTTAGTAAAGAACTGTTATTCCTTTCATTACATTTTTGCTAGGAAGCCCTGTAATTTTCTAAGTTATAATAATTTGGAGGGAGCGGTCTTCTTTCCATTCCAGGAAGGTTCTTGCCTCCCTTGGCAGACATTTGTCTTTTAAACCAAGACACATCTCACACAAGGGGAAGGGGGCATTCTGGCATTCATAGAGAGTCATTATTTAGTGTCCCCAATTGTACACTCCATAGTTTGTAGGAGCATGTCCTAAATTGCAAATGTAAGATGTGGCTGGGGGCGTGTATTCTATTGCCATCTGTTAGAGGTGGGGCAGTTATCTTCTGTTGATTGGGCCACCTGTTAAAACCAGGTGGGGCAGTTTTCTTCATCTCTTCCACCATCCATACTCCCTCCCAGGAGATATATTCTATTAATAGGCCATTGAATCTCACTGCATGACTGATGAAATTACATCATCCCATTGTGAGATGTTCTGCCCAGGGGGAGGAGCCAAGCATTCCGACCTGGATATAATCTGAGAATTGGAAGACCACAGCCAGCCTTTTTCCACTGGATTCCCAGAGGAAGACCAGGCCCATCTACACCACCACTGGATCTTCAGAGGAAAACTACACCCTTCTACAGGATCACTCCTTCAACAGAACTACATCTGTCACTCCAGGAGGACTGCAGCCACCATTTAATTGGACTGCTACCAACACCCTAACCAACAGGGTGTCAGGTCGTGTTCTGACTCTGTCAGTGTTGCTTTGTATTACTACATTTTTATTTTTATTTTCTTCCCTAATAAAGAACTGTTATTCCTACTCCCATATCTTTGCCTGAGAGCCCCATAATTTCAAAATCATAATAATTTGGTTACATTTTCCATTTCTGGGGAGGCTCCTGCCTTCCTTAGCAGACACCTGTCTTTTCAAACCAAGACATCAGTCCAGATCCACTTCAATCCTGACAGCTTGATCCACCTGACCATTGTTGCCATCTTCTTCAGTAGCCTGACTCCTGGGTATGTGGGCATCTACATGAGGGACTTTTAGTCAACTTTTCTACCGAGGCAGCAATGTCTTGCCACAATTCAGCAGACCAGATGACTTTCCCTCTGCGCTGCCATTTGGTCTTTTTCCATCAGTCCAGCCACCCCCACAGAGCATTTGCTACCATCCATGAGTCAACGTAGTGGTGAAGTGCTGGCCACTTTTCACATTCAACGATACCTAAAGCCAGCTGGACGTCTTTCAGCTCTGCAACCTGACTTGAACCGCCTTGTCCCTCAATAGCTTTTGTGATGCACCACGTAGGACTCCATACAGCAGCTTTACATTTTTTTAATGCGTCCCTATGATAGAGAAGAAACCTTCAGCAAAAAGAGCATGTTGCTTTTTATTTTCAGGTAGCTGATTATATGGTGAGGCCACCTCAATATGTGTCACCCTCTCCTCCTCCTCTTCTGATGATAGTCTGAAATTTTCAGCTTTGGGTTAGTTCCAGATGACTTCCAAGATCCCTGAGCAACTGGGGTTCTCTATTGGAGCTTGCTGTGTGATCAGAACAATCAACTTAATCCACACAGCATCAGTGGAATGTTGTGTGGAAGGGACTTTCCATTTGAACATCCAGCCCAGCATTGGCAGTTGGGGTACCAGGAGGAGCGGTGCTTCAGTGCCAACCACTTCTGAAGCAGCTTGAATCCCTTCATAGCATGCCAGTATCTCTTTTTCAGTTGGGGTGTTAAAGGCCTCGGATCATTTGTATCCCCAACTCCAGAACCTCAGAGGCTGTCCTTCAGTCTCCCCAGATACTTTTGCCAGAGACTCCAGAAAGAACCATTCTCCCTGGCTGCAGTATAGAGCACATTTTTCACATCTTGTCCTGTCCTGACTGGCCCAAGTGCTACGGCATGAACTATCTCCGGTTTACTTTATTCAAAAGCTTGTTCTTGTTCAGGATCCCACTTGAAATCATTCTTCTTTCAGGTGATGTGATAGAGAGGGTTTGCAATTAATATGACTGTAATCTGGAATATGCATCCTCCAAAATCCCACAGCACTTAGGAAAGCCTGAGTTTCCTTCTTGCTGGTTGGTGGGGACATACCTGCTATTTTGTTGACTATGTCCATTGGAATCTGACAACAGCTATCTTGCCACTTTACACCTAATATCTGGATCTCCTGGGCAGGTCCCTTGACCTGGTTTTATGGCAAAACCAGCCTTCAGGAGGATCTCTATTATCTTCTCCCCTTTCTCAAAAACTTCCTCTGCTGTGTTGCCCCATACGATGATGTCATCAGTGTACTGCAAGTGTTCTGGAGTCTTACCCTTTCCAGTGCAGCCTGGATCAGTCCACAGCAAATCACAGGGCTGTGTTCCTATCCCTGGGGCAGGTGGTTTCAGGTGTACTGGATGCCCTTCCAGGTGAAGGCAAACTTTGGCCTGCACTCTGCTGCTAAAGGAATGAAGAAAAACACACTGTCAATATTGATGGCAGCACCACTTTCCTGCCTTGGACTCCAGTTCATACTGAAGTTCCAGCATGTCTGGCACAGCAGCACTCAGTGGTGGTGTGACTTCATTCAGGCCATGATAATCCACTGTCAGTCTCCACTCTCCCTTGGACTTATGTACTGGACATATGGGGCGATTAAAGGGTGAGTGGGTCTTGCTGACCACTCCCTGGCTATCCAGATCACGAATCATCTCATGGATGGAATAAGCAATCCTGATTGGTGTAGTATTGTCGACAGTGCACAGTTGTGGTAGTGATCAGTACCTGTTGATAAGAGACCCTTAGCAGTCCCATAGCAGAAGGGTCCTCTGAGAGACAAGGCAAGGTATTCAGCTGCCTAATTTCCTCTGCCTCCACAGCAGCTATCCCAAAAGCCCAACAATGCCCTTTTGGGCCCTTGAAATACCCTCTCCTGAGGTAATCTATGCCAAGGATACACGAGGCCTCTGGGCCAGTCACAATGGGATGTTTTTGCCATCTGTTCCTAGCCAGGCTCAGTACAGCTTCCAGTACAGTCAGCTGTTGGGATCTCCCTGACACTCCAGAAATAGAGATGGATTTTGTCCCACTATATCTTGATGGCATCAGGGTACATTGTGCACTGGTGTAAACGAAAGCCTCATACTCCTGTGGGTCTGATGTGCCAGGCCATCAGATCCACACAGTCTCATAGATCCGACTGTCCCTTTCCTACACCTGGCTGGCCCCTCTAGTTTTGGTCATGGTACTTGTTGCTCACTTGTTGTAAATATGATGAACTGCAGGTCCCTTCAAGAGTATTTGAAGTAACATCAGCACCTTCCATTCTGCCTGAGGACGTGCCCAGTGGAAACTGGAGCAGCATTTATCCTTGAAGAATTTCCCATGGTGTTTGTTGACTTCCTCTCAACTCACATACCCATGGCTCCTAGGGCAGAGGTGGGTTTTCCATCCTACTTCCTCATGTCCTCTCCATGGTCATGCAGGTAAAAGCACAGGTTACCTACCTCATGGTGTGTTCCCTCTCTCTCTTGAGCAGGGGCATGCTTGCTCTTAATAGCAGAGACTCTGGCCTGTACTGGCAGGGCACAGGACATTTCCTCTTTAAATTGCTGGAGGTCCTTGGACAGTCTTTCTGTGGCTGAGATGCAGGCCCACAGGGAGGAAGAGAGACTTTCCTCATATTACCAGTTGAGCAACCAAATGATCCACTCTTTGTTCTCCTTCTTTCCATGACATCACCGCCAATGAGTTGGTGTACGACGATGGCGTGCTCCATAGGAACTTCTGCCACATGGGTTGCGTGCCCTAGGCTTCATCTGGATCGATAGGGGACTGCTTGTTACTTGAATCCTTATAGAGTACCTCCAGTGCAGCTAATTCTCTCAGGTACTGGATACCTTGCTCCATGGTGTTCCACTTATCTCAGTGCACTGATAGATCATCCATGAAAAGATACCTTTCCCTCATGCTTGACAGGAGTCATCTCCAGAGGCTGAGAGTTTCTGTCTTTTTCCCAATCCCCTGGTCAATACCCACATCCCAGGACAGGGATCCCAGCTGCATGGCTTCACTACCATCTAATTCCATATCCTGGGCATTGGAACAGTCAGGTCACTGTGGGCTCACCCTACTGGTGGCTGAAATCATATCTCACAGCTCACCGAGGGATAGGGATCAAATTACTATCTCTGCCCATGCCTTTTACTCTTGTTGTGAGGACCCCACTTCCTCTTCATCCTTCACTAAGTGACCTGATTTGGTCTTGGATTTTTTCTTCTGTATAGGGGTGACTGCTACCAGCATGGGTTGTTCCTCTGGTTCAGCTGCAGTTTGAGTGGCCACAGTGCCAGTTGCTCTGCTTTTCTCCTCCTCCCCCTGAGGGTGCTGTCTAGTAATGAGCAGTGTCTGGTAAATAGCAGGCAGAGCCCAGCAAAATGAAGTAATTTTTGCCTCTCTGGAACTGCCCACAGCATTTTCCTTTCAGATATTCTTCCAGTCTAACTGGGTTCTCTGGTTCTTCAGAGATGACCTTTGAAACCATTGGAAAAGTCCTCCGAATAGTGGCCTGTTCTCTGCCACATTCCATGCCATTCATTACTCTCGCACACTCGTGGCAAATCTCTGACTATCCTCCCCAGAACTCTCTTTCTTGTCTCTTTCATGGTGTGGACTGCAGTGAGGAGACCTGGCAAACTTAGCAACAATAACATGCTTTCCTTAACATCCAATGGAAATTCAAAATTCTAAAAAGCTGATGTAACAGGCCTGAAGGAGGAAAAGGGGGTGAAAAGCTGGGGAAAATCATCCTGCCCAGTTCCCACCTCCCTGCACTGTGTACTATTATTCATGGACTCCCACAGCTAGCAACCAAGGTAAGGGAAGGAGAGCAACACCGAATACACATCCCAAATGACCCTCATTGACCTTGATGTTACCATGTTACCATGTCATAAACTGATATCTTATAGTACAGAACAAAGCAATCCTGATCCCTCCCCCCCCCCCCCCCTCCCGGTTTTGGGCCAAACCCAGGACAGCGACCTACATGCTTGTTTAGTGATAAAAAAAGCCAAGCCAACAATTTTTGACCAGGCTGACCACTTGACTTACAATGTAGATTTTAAAATTACAGCTTCAGCAGCACATGTACATCTACAGAGCATATAATTAACATCCCATGTTTAACTCTTTGAGACTGGAAAAAGGACTCACCAGAAGCCAGCTGTTATAGAGTCTAGTTACAGGAAAAAAAAAAGTCACCTATTATCACCCTTCAGAGTATACTGGGCTTTCAAGAAAGCTCTAATTTACTTATATTTACATACTGGAAGCTGTACAGTAACCATCATTTTTACATCTCATTAGTAGCCAGATATCCCTTATTGCTTTTATGGTCTGGGTTAACTTTGCAGGTTTGAGAGTACCTAGCGAATCACAGCTTCATTGTACTGGACACTAGACAAGCAGTAACACACATCTTGCCCTTAAAATATGCCAACAGCACTGCCTGCCTCCTGCAAAAGGAGACAAGTTTCAAAATATGCTCTTTTACTCTTGTTATGCAAAGATTAGTCTCATTTGAGTAGATTGTTTGCTGCTCAAGTGTTTTCAGTTGGCCTCTTCCCAATAGAACATCATTCAAAGTATCCATGTGTGATCACAGAAAAAGGAAGAATCAGATGATGAAATTAACACAAGAACACTAGTTAAGAGTCAGTTTCAGGTGTTTTAAAAATAACAAACAACAAACCACACCCACACTCCCTCACAAGCAGCCAACCAAAACCATTTCAGTCCATCTGGGGTTTACAGGAAGTAGTATTTTCTCCTGCTGGCAAGATGGCTCTTGTGCTAAAAGCAAATATGCAGTCAGCTTTACTACAGATCCAGTACATTTTATGGCTTGAAAGTGTTTATCTCAAAACAAATCTCTGGAGTACATTTTCCTGGTTCAGGGTGAATTTGGGAGAAAACCTCCAAATGGGTTCGCCTAGAAAGCAGATTCAAGTGGCCCCTCCCCCAACTGGTTCGGGAAAAGATTTCCTTAGAGAAAAGTGGGAAAAACCTGTTTATTTAACAGGCAAAGCATTCACCAGCACAGAAAATGAACAATATAGCTCTAAAATCAGTGTGGATCCCTCCAATATTTCAAATGATGAAGTAGCCAAGGCATAGCTTTGCCTCCTCCAACAAGTTTACCCAGATTCTCCCCAATAATCTAAAAAGTACGAGTGAAGCCTGCATTAGCATACAGCAAGTCTACATACCCAGGCCTTGATGGCTTTCTCTTCAACACTGGGAATGTTCCCCTCCTCCCCCAGGGTAAGTTACACAACCCCAGCTTCATTTTTTGCACTTAGAGAATTGCTGAAGTTGCCATGCGGACAGTATGTGCAGAGGAGTGTGACTTGTCAGTACATCAGGATCTGTGCTGGGGTGCTTCAGGAAACTGCTCAGGTTTTTAGTTTTAAAAATCAGGAATAAGCAGAAGTTCTTATTAAAAAAACTTTTTGTGCTTAAGCAGCTTGGAAGCTATTCACTTGACAATTTCTTCAGCTATTCCAAATTTATATACTGTACTTACAAACATGCAAGTCAAATTTGTTTTGGAAGAAAGCTTCCTCGTATGCTCTTTATAAAGAGCAAAATGCTTTCTACCTACAGATTTAGTCAACTATGCTATTATAAGATATACTCATTTTACATAAAAAATGTTAACTTATTCAAGATCATGCATACAAATCCATTACAGATAGAATGCTTTTGATCCCTATTCTGCTCACTAAAGTATACTGCCTCTTACTGTTGCCAAAGAACATTTTGATGCTACCTTACATTCAAAGCTGTACAAATCCCCTATATGTCTACACAACTCCTCCAATCCTAATCCTGTATCCTTCAGATGAGCACCTCTTACAGTCACCAACAGAACTAAAACAATGCATTTTACTGGCTCTCTCATCCTGTTTGTGTAACATCCACAGACTATTCTCAACAAGTGCCATGCTTCATCCACACAAAGAGCCGAACAGATGATGAATTTGAAATTGTATATCCCTTTCACCCAGTCTGACATCAGAATGTAGGAATTCATGTTCAGAGTAAATATGACAAAGCAATATTCAATAACTCTACCAAACAAAGCTCAACTAAACTTACCAAAGAAAGCTTGTTGACTGCTACCTAGCAGAAGATAATATTTTGTTGACCATATGAGCATGTAGCAGCAGACACAGCACCCTTTCTTGGAAAGAAGATACAGATTTCTCATAATATTCTTATTTCAAGTTGACATTATCTAGTTATTAATCTGACAGAAGTCCCTTACAAGCACAGGGACTCTCATTCCCAGTGTCATCATCTGTGGAGACCCTGAGAGGCATTCTCTGGTTTAGGGAGACACAAGAAGCTTTCTTCAAAAGCTGTTAAGACCCCGTTGGCTCCTTCCCTTATTCCTATGTCCCTCAGCCACTCCCTCCCTATTCCCCCATTGGCCCTCATCTTTGTACTGCCCCGATACCACTGTTCAGCCCCTACCTCTGCAGATACAGAAACCTGGACTCTCCCCATGAGTGTGCCCTTGGACCCTGAACATTTTATCACACAGCTGAATTAAACATCTGTGGATACTATGCAAAGGGCCATTGTTGCTTCCTTACCCTGGACTTTATTAGCAGCTATTCCGACTGCAGCAAATGGCGCCCGAAAAGGGACCTCTTCTAGAAAACATCTGCACTAGACCACCCTGAGAATTTGGGGTTTTTTACCCCACTGTGGTGAGTTTAAAATTTTGGTTCTTTCCTACTTTTACTCTCAGGTGTTGGGAAGAGACTTGGGTTGAGATGGAAGCAACACTCACCCACACACAACAAAAAGTTTACCTCCACCTTAAAAAGTCTTTTCTTCAAGAAGATTTTGTTTTTCAGAGGGGGAATTGAAGTGTTTTGCACACTGGTTATTTAAGCATTTTCCTTATATCTCGAGGAACTCAGACCTAACCGATGATCTTTTGGAAGTAGTTTGGGAAAAGTTAGGAACTAGGAAAGAATTCCATCCTTTATTTAATATGATGATGAAATGCGTTCTGAATCTTGAGGAACATTTAAAAAATGGTGAACCCCAGCTAAAAACCCCTCCTCCATGTTCCCCTCTTCGTGCCCCTGCATCCCCTCCCCTGTTGAAAGGAAAGACTCCTCCAGGTTTTCCCATCCTTACTCCTGCTGACTAAGTTGGCTCTCACCGCATGGCCGCGGCCGCATGGTCGCTTTCACGTGCTCAAGATGGTGGAGACCACGTGGCAGGGGCCACAGGGTCTCCCCTTCTGCCCTTTGGTCCTCACACCTCCTCCCACAGTCCCGGTCCCAGGAGTGAGGGCAGTGGAATCAGAGGCGCAGCCCCTGATTGGCAAATTACAGCTGCACCAGTCCCTTACAACCAATGGGAAAGAAACTCCATGTGCGAGCCTTTTCCAAACGCACAGTTTAATCAGCCTTGCAGTGCTGGAAAGGACAGTAAACAAAAGAACAGACATGTTCACCTCGGTTGCTATAGCACCATGAGACACAGAGCGAGTGGCAAGAGTCGTCTCCCCTTGCACCGAACAGCTGCCCCCGTGAAAAACCCATGGCCGCCCCGCCGCCATTCCACTTGGCCAGAGCGAGCCAGCCGATACATGCTGCCCAGCCTGCCTCACAGCAGCCTGCAGTCCTGGGGCCCCAGGACGCCGCTGTCGCCAGCCAGGTGGGCAGCCCCACTGGGGGATGACTCAGGGCCGCAGTCCTTGCAGCGAAGCCGCCGCCGACCCCTGCCTGCGGGACCTGCGCCACTGCTGCTGCACTAGAAGCCCCACATCAGCAGTGCCCGTGGGCACCGGCCGAGACAGACCCCCGGGAATGGGCCGGGCCCCAGCGCGGCCGCCAGCGCCAGGAGCGGGACAAACCTCGCATGGCAGCGTCTCAGCGCCAGCACCAGCAACAAGTCCGGCACCAACAACACAAAGACAAACCCACTGGCAAAGGTAAAAAAGTCCTTGCCATGAACATTTTGAGGACAGTGAAATGATTTAATGTAAAAAACAGATATGGTTTCATAACCTGGAATGATAACAAAGAAGATCTGTTTTTTCATCAGACTGCTATAAAAAAGAATAACGCCAGGAAATATCTCCACAGTTTAAGAGATGGAGAAATTGTGGAATTTAATATAATACAAGGAATAAAAGGCCCCCAAGCAGCCAATGTAACAGGACCTGGGGGAGTTCCAGTGCAAGGTAGTAAACATGTACCAAACTGCAAACCTGTGAAATATTATCCACATCAGAAGTCCTCCACACAACTACCAATGAAATAAAACCTAAAACCAACAGCCATCAAGCCCCAGCGACAGCCTAAAAGCAAAAAGAGCACAGAACACCGATGAACCATCCTGCATCCAAAAGTCCACCTCCATAATTACAGGACTCCCAACTGGATAAGTCCCACTTCTTCAAATACCTTTCCCCAATTCCTGTGGCCTCCCTGCCTCCATTCCCATATTCCCCTTTTCCTTTCCATTGTCCTATTACCCCTTTTTTATGTTCCCACAAATTCCTACCTCCCTTTCCCCCCTTCCATGGTGGTCTCCCTCCACTAATCCCTTTTCCCAGAGTTCCTTCCCAATACCAGAGGGTGGGTGATTGGGAGGGAAAGAAAGGAAAGTTTCTCTAAAGTAACCATATTTTTCTTAAAAGTTAATGATTTCTATTTGGAGTTTCCAACAGGCACACTACCCCCTATACTACCTTGTACAGAGTCGATCACAGCCAACCACTCTGCCACAGGTGACAGAGAACCAGCCCCTGCTGAAGAAACCTTCTCCTGATTCAGTTTCCTGATTAACCGTGCTAAGAAAACCCCGCATCCCTCCTGCCAGCTCTAAGACACTCCAGAAAATCTGTTCGGACACTGAGGACAGGATTATTTGCATTTTGAAAATTGTCTTATGAGCGCTTTTGATTGTTTTTGTTACTTTGTGTTGATTCAGTTCATCCTTCAGAGAAGCTTTCTTAATAATATTAAAATGGGGAGTTATGGAGACCCCGAGAGGCATTCCCTGGGTTAGGGAGACAAGAAGCTTTCTTCAAAAGCTGTTAAGATCCCGTTGGCTCCTTCCCTTGTTCCTATGTCCCTCAGCCACTCCCTCCCTATTCCTCCATTGGCCCTCATCTTTGTATTGCCCCAATACTACTGTTCAGCCCCTACCTCTGCAGATACAGAAACCTGGACTCTCCCCATGAGTGTGCCCTTGGACCCTGAACATTTTACCACGCGGCTGAATTAAACATCTGTGGATACTATGCAAAAGTCCTTTTTGCTTCCTTACCCTGGACTTTATTAGCAGCTATTCCAGCTGCAACAATTATCATGGTGTTTTTCCATAACACACCTCCCTCATAACATATACTTTTTAAAATAAAGATATTTAAAATAGAGTTTAAATTACAACAATGCAAAAACAAGCAAACAAAAAAAATGCTATTCATACAGAGTTTGTTCCAGGAAATATACTGTGAATATTCTTTCCAGAGTACAGAAATCACTACTCTATACTTAAGAAAAGGGAAGGAAATTCCCCACATTTTAAGAAAATGCTGAACAAAACAGCTAGGATATCACGAAGAAATTGGTGGATACAAAAGTTAAGGATATAGAACTGATGCAGCCTTCCAACATCTCAAGAGTTTCTTTCTATCCACTAGCCTCTTTCCAGAGCTTTGCTAGATTTTTTTGAAGTATATCTCTATCTCTCAGGCTCTCCCCTAGCATCACCAGCAAGCCTACTTTTGTTTTAATAGCAGAAATTAGCTATTTTAGAAGTGTCAGTAAAGAGTAGGCAGGTCAAAAATACTTCACTGTTCTCTTGAAAATAGGTGAAAGTCACCCACATGCTCAGCAAAGCTGATAACTGCAGAGGGAAAGATGAAGGAGAACAAGGCTGAGACACCAGGAACTCTAATCAGGTCATGTGTTGACCTTATGTCAGCCCTCAGTCACAGCCCAAAGTACAGCTGGTTCAGTATAGGAAGAGGGAGACACCCAAGATGGGCTTGGATTCCCAGAGACCCCAAGACAAATGAAGAGGCCTGGTAGTATCACAATGACAGGTATTTTGTGGCCAAACATACTAGAGTCTTCCTCCATGCCTCGGCCATTGCACAGACCTGACCCCACAGTATGCACTGTTAGCTACTTGGACACCAGGCAAGATCAAGTATGGTGTACTGTCGAAAGATTACTGAAGATATGCCCATGAGGCATGGGAACAGGCAATGCCATGCTTTGGGATGGTTACTCACTACCCCTACCTCGACCTGATCTGATCTACCACTTAGCAATATCACCTACAACTTCAAGCAGGAAACTCCCTGGCTGAAGTAAGCAGCACATACCTACAGCAACCAGCCTAGATGTGATCTCATGGACATTATCATTAAGCAGTATGGGTTTTCACAGCTTTTGTCAATTGGCAGCATGTTATTTAATTGCCTTTAGCAGGCAAAATATGGTCCCTGGTTGAAGAGCCCAAGCATAAGCATATAATTCACACCAGAGACATGGCTGGTGTTTCGCTCCTAATGATTCTGCTCCTAATCCTCGGGGGGTCAAAACAAAGTTCAGTACTAACAAATTTTTGAGAATAATCCAGCCAGTTCCAAAGTGTAAAAGCCCAAATGTTCATAGCCTCCATAAAGTCTAGCCCACTTACCCAGCTTCCCCCAGTAGGGCCACTTGCTGCATTTCAGGCCAAAGGCAGCCAAGCTTCTTCCACACAAAGTTAAATCTCACAGAAAGAAGAAAGCGTGTTAGCCAAGTTTCAAAGCACATAAGGCTTCAGGTTTCTGGTATGCATTGAGAAATGGAAATAATTTCATATGTTGGTCTTAGAACTCTTATTTTCATATGCTCCAATGGAGATCACACAGTAACATAAAATGGCTAGTTTCATTTAGAAGTTCACTGGTGTCCTGGTTCTGCCTAGGACAGGGTTAATTTTTGCAGCAACCAGGAGGGGCACAACCCTGAACCTGGGGTTATTAGATACCATCATGTATGGCGGGGGGGGGGGAACAACGCAAAGTGGGGTTGAAATATATATTATAAAGTAATTCATGCTTAAGGGGAGAATGTGTAAAATAAAAATTGTAAAAGGAATCTAACATCCAACGAGCCTCTGACCATGAGCAACCTGGAGACAGATTACCACACTGGAATTATGAAACTCCTGGTGGCAGCAGGAGAACAATGCCTTGTTTACTAATAAAAGAACTTGGCTGGCATGGAGATGGGCTTCCTCTGGAGCCATCAGGGAACACCCAAGGGCGATCATCACTTGATAGATATCATCAAGATAACCGAAGTCACCAAGAAACATACATCTGAATACAAGACTTCCCTTGACATGATCAGCGCCTGCCACTACTCAGGAAACAGCAATTGTCCAGCCCTGCACAGTGAAAGAAACCTTCATACATATGCGGGGTTGCAAAAGAAATCGGGGCACCTCTGCCTCAGGCAGAAAAAACGGTATAAAAACAGCCCCGCTGGAAACGGCATTCGTGAACAGAGGGATATCTGATGCGATAGAGGTCGGATCTATGTTCACCCAGCGCCGATCCCAGGCTTGACACTGTCTCTTTGGCTGTGGTTTTTGAGGACCGTATTTTGGTCATGAAAATAAAATCTTTCACATTTATTAATTTGGATTTCTGGCTGATCATTTAAAACAAGTGATATTCTTTCCTGTTTTGCCAGGATGTACAGTCAAGTTGCACTGAGTTCCAAGTGGTAAGCAATTGCGTGTAAATTACTTGCCTGTCTTGTACACACTTGTTATGGTTCACTTTCTTATTTCATTGCTGTTTCTAATAAATTGTTAGTATCTCAATCCACCATCTTTACCCTCTCGTGTCTCCAGTTCTCCTCCCCCATCCTGCCTCGGGGGAGGGGGAAAGTGAGTGAGCCATTTGTGGTCTGGGGAATTTCAATAGTGTTGGGGTTTAAGATTCTTTTGTTTCTTTCTTGCAAAGAATTTTTCCCCATATGTGTTGCTAGGAGACAATAACGACGGGATATTTAAGAGAGACAAAAGAACAATAACAAAAATAAAAGAAGCGGGCACAGGCTGGGGGAGGGGTCCAGCTGACTACTCCCTCTTTTTACCTGGGGGTTTCTCTGGGAAGGGTAGAGATACTGCGAGAATTGGGCTGGAAAAAGAAGGGACTGAGGCAACTGCAAGCCCTTGCGCTCTCAGCACTCAGAGAAGGAGGCTGTAGTCACTGTGGGAAGAATTCACCACCACTGCAGGGTTCTGTCTTCTGCTGCCTTTTCCTACCATGAGTGGAGCTCCGCTCATAAGATCGGCCATTGCACTGGGACCTTATTAACACCCTACCTCACCAAACAAAGGACCCTTCACCATCTGCTCTGGTGCCTAAAGGGAAAACCCCGGGTTCCTGACCCCTTTCCCCTCCCAGGGAGCCTTTCCCTTGCTCTGCTTGGGAGTCGGGCTGCCCCTGCCCCGCCCCTGCTGTTTTTTGCCACTGCTCCAAAGTTTCTTTGCTACACTGTAACGCGCACCTCCTGCCCTGACGGGATGCCCCATGGTTTCAGCTACAGCTACCAAGTTTCTGATACATTTCACCTATCACTCCGGGACTTTGCTTATCTCTGCCTTCCAAGCTTGCTACTCCGAGGTTCCTGCTACAGCTCTTTTTGCTATCCAGAGGGGGCACAAGGATTGGCTCTCCCTGTGAGTTCATAAAGGAAGCCTTTTCTCCATCCATTTCTGCCGGCCACGTCCGCCATTACTGCGTGGAGGGAGACAGCCAAAACCCATACCACAGCACCTCCTTCAGCCGTGGGGGAATCATCACACGTGCCCTTCCTGACTGGGAGCCAACAGCACCCTGGCCAGCTGTGACCATAACTATACCAAAGGGGAAAGTGACAGCTGAGAGAAAGCTGCTACTGGGTTTCTAGTTTTGTGTGTTGTCGCTGCCACTGTTGATGTTTGTTTGCCTTGTTATATATACTAGTAAATACTGTTATTCCTTTTCCCATGTTTTTGTCTGAAAGCCCCTTGATTTCAAAAATTATAACAATTCGGAGGGAAGTAGGTTATATTTTCCATTCCAAGGGAGGCTCCTGCCTTCCTTAGTAGACACCTGTCTTTCAAACCAAGACAAGTGGGAACACTAAATTGGGGAATACCATTCCTAAACCTTGACAGCCTTATTTGGCACCCAGTGTGGGGCACAAAGGGTTGAGATAACAATCTGCTGAGAGCAGGTTGGAAACAAATTTGATCTAAGAATTTGTAATAGGTATGAAGCCACTGGTTATAATGTTGCTTCCTCTGTGTCCTGGTTTAGGGCAAATTTGAGAGAGAATACCCAAAGGGGGGCCCCTCCAGAAAGCAAACCCACACGGCCCCTCCCCGCAACCGGTTCGGGAAGGATTCCTCGGAGAGAAGTGGAAAGAACCTGTTTATTTAACAGGCACAGCACCCCCCAGCACACAAAATGAACAATACCAGATGACACCACTCTTTCACTGCTCTGAAAAAGATGACAAATTCAGAAAGTCTCTCTTGGGGGTGGTCGCTCTGTTATCAGTCCCTCCGGCACTGGGGCAGCTGCTGCAGCCACAGGGTGCAAACTCTCAGTGTTTCCCAGGTCCCAGTCCGGAGCAGGTTCGAGTAGGTCCAAACAGGAAAGGAGAAACAGTCCAGGAAGAAATTTGGACTGTTTAGCTAAACTAACTAATGAGAAGAAGCAAAAAGCAAGAGCAAGCAGAAGCAAAGCAGAAGCAAGAGCAAAGCGAAAAGCAGGGCAAAAAGCAAAAGCAGCACTATGTACTGTACTGTCTGTATGTCCCGCTGGCCGTGGGGGAGCAGCTGATAAGAAGCCAAAATAAAACATTCACTCTTCAGAGCCAGTCTTGAAGGCACAGAACATAATATCCAGCATAAACAGCACACACAAATGGGGATACAAGCATCCGAACATCACCCTAGGGCACTGTTCACATGGTTGTGGTACCTAACCCTGTATATAATCCCATATATGCACTATGTACTCCTCATGATGCTTTTCAGAGCAGGGA
Source organism: Haemorhous mexicanus (assembly GCF_027477595.1). Classification (NCBI taxonomy): domain Eukaryota; kingdom Metazoa; phylum Chordata; class Aves; order Passeriformes; family Fringillidae; genus Haemorhous; species Haemorhous mexicanus. The sequence goes on from NC_082380.1 coordinate 309,551, forward strand.
GAGGGATCAGGATTGCTTTGTTGCTGTACTGTTGATGCCTTGTGAAGGCTGACCTAGAACAGACTAGACAGAGCTAAAAAGTAAAGTAGGTATTTATTAAGAGGTCTCAAATAGATCCACGCTGGGCAGCACAACCCAAAATGGCCCAAAAATGGACGACAGGTCATAGGGTTTCACACTTGTTATGAATACATATTATGTTGTTGGCTTTTTGCAAATATTAGAATGAATGTTATATGTATAATGTTAAAATAACTTTGCTTTTATTTCTGCTATTAACAAAAACTTAGACATAATAGTAGTGGTAGCTGATAGCTATGAGTGAACTGTCTGTTTGGTCAGGATAACATCCAGTGAACATGTAATGAGGACCCTGCTATTGATATGCCAACTATCAGCACTCATCGTCTGAAGAAAGTATGTACCAAGGCCCAAACTGAAAGTGATAAGGAGGAGCCAAAACCACAGCCAAGAAACAGTCATGCTCTAAAAAGGCAGACCCAAGGAGGGGCCATGTAAAATAGTTCCTGGAATATGTAAACTAGTTTATGGATATGCATAAGGGTCTGTGAATATGCAACAGGCTGATGTAATGGAAAAGGTATTTAAGGGGTATCCCTGAAGGTGACTGTGTGCTCTTGGCTGAGTGCCAAGACACGCCTGGCCATAATCTTTGCTTTACTGTCTGTCTCCTATTGTCTTTTATTAAACTGTTTAAATTTTCACAGGAGAGTGAACATGTTTTTCACACACTTTTATAAGTTTTGGTCCATTACATATTGGAGCTAATTGTCCAATTACAGCTTTAGCCCATGAAGTCCCATCCTTCTTGTTTTCTCTCTTCGGTACACTGTTGTTTATGCTCTTGGACCTGAGATCTGGATCAGCTGTCCTTGGGTCCCCAGATAGAGAAGGAATTGTTTTGTCTACCTATTCTGTGGAGAGGGCTTACTATCCCCTAATATGAAGCCTAGACTTACACACTAAAGCAGAATAAAATCTGAAATATAAAAGCTAAAACCTGAGGCATCACTGTGGGATATCAGTTTAGGACATACATCAAGGGCAATGAGGATAATTTTGGGATATATATTTAGTGTTGCTCACCTGCCCCAGCTTTGGGTGCTACCTATGGGAATTCATTAATAATGGTACCCAGTCTATAGGGATACAGGGGAGGATGATTTCCCCCAGTTTTTACCCCCTTTTCTCCTTCAGGTTTGTTACAACAGATTTGAGATATTTTAATTTCTTTTGGATGTTAAGGAAAGCATGTTCTTATTGCTATGTCTACTCAGTACCAGTGATGCCTTAAGATTTTAGCCTTTATATTTTTCAAATCCTGTGCTGCATTAGTGCATAACTCTAAAGTCAATATAAAGTGTTAGTTAACTGTCTTCACATTTCGGTGAGACAAAACAATCCCTTTAGGCCTGAGATCCAAGGAAATCCTACTGCCTTAGGCCCCAGAAAGTACAAAAAAAAAGTGAATTCTGGGGAAGCAAACTGGGGGAATATTACTTCATTACCTGAAGCAGTAATTGAAGGATTAACCCCTGATATGTAAATGGACCAAAATTATATCTGTCTGAAAAACTCGTGACTGTCGTCCATCTTGGGTGTAGTGCCTCTCAGTGGTTTGACTGCCCAAGGCGTACCTTCTGAAGGCCTTTAATAAATACCTACTCTTATTCTCTTAATCTTGTCTAGCCTCTGTTCTAGGTAGGTTCTTTACCCAGCAGACATGAGACTCTGTGTCTTCAGGGAGCCACTCCAAGGCATCACCAACCACACCATATTTAGAGTGATGAAAGAGAATTTTAGGAAGGCCATTCAGATATCTTTGCCAAGGACGGGAAAGTAATGAATGGCATGGAATGTGGCAGAGAACAGGCCACTATTCGGAGGACTTTTCCAATGGTTTCAAAGGTCATCTCTGAAGAACCAGAGAACCCAGTTAGACTGGAAGAATATCTGAAAGGAAAATGCTGTGGGCAGTTCCAGAGAGGCAAAAATTACTTCATTTTGCTGGGCTCTGCCTGCTATTTACCAGACACTGCTCATTACTAGACAGCACCCTCAGGGGGAGGAGGAGAAAAGCAGAGCAACTGGCACTGTGGCCACTCAAACTGCAGCTGAACCAGAGGAACAACCCATGCTGGTAGCAGTCACCCCTATACAGAAGAAAAAATCCAAGACCAAATCAGGTCACTTAGTGAAGGATGAAGAGGAAGTGGGGTCCTCACAACAAGAGTAAAAGGCATGGGCAGAGATAGTAATTTGATCCCTATCCCTCGGTGAGCTGTGAGATATGATTTCAGCCACCAGTAGGGTGAGCCCACAGTGACCTGACTGTTCCAATGCCCAGGATATGGAATTAGATGGTAGTGAAGCCATGCAGCTGGGATCCCTGTCCTGGGATGTGGGTATTGACCAGGGGATTGGGAAAAAGACAGAAACTCTCAGCCTCTGGAGATGACTCCTGTCAAGCATGAGGGAAAGGTATCTTTTCATGGATGATCTATCAGTGCACTGAGATAAGTGGAACACCATGGAGCAAGGTATCCAGTACCTGAGAGAATTAGCTGCACTGGAGGTACTCTATAAGGATTCAAGTAACAAGCAGTCCCCTATCGATCCAGATGAAGCCTAGGGCACGCAACCCATGTGGCAGAAGTTCCTATGGAGCACGCCATCGTCGTACACCAACTCATTGGCGGTGATGTCATGGAAAGAAGGAGAACAAAGAGTGGATCATTTGGTTGCTCAACTGGTAATATGAGGAAAGTCTCTCTTCCTCCCTGTGGGCCTGCATCTCAGCCACAGAAAGACTGTCCAAGGACCTCCAGCAATTTAAAGAGGAAATGTCCTGTGCCCTGCCAGTACAGGCCAGAGTCTCTGCTATTAAGAGCAAGCATGCCCCTGCTCAAGAGAGAGAGGGAACACACCATGAGGTAGGTAACCTGTGCTTTTACCTGCATGACCATGGAGAGGACATGAGGAAGTAGGATGGAAAACCCACCTCTGCCCTAGGAGCCATGGGTATGTGAGTTGAGAGGAAGTCAACAAACACCATGGGAAATTCTTCAAGGATAAATGCTGCTCCAGTTTCCACTGGGCACGTCCTCAGGCAGAATGGAAGGTGCTGATGTTACTTCAAATACTCTTGAAGGGACCTGCAGTTCATCATATTTACAACAAGTGAGCAACAAGTACCATGACCAAAACTAGAGGGGCCAGCCAGGTGTAGGAAAGGGACAGTCGGATCTATGAGACTGTGTGGATCTGATGGCCTGGCACATCAGACCCACAGGAGTATGAGGCTTTCGTTTACACCAGTGCACAATGTACCCTGATGCCATCAAGATATAGTGGGACAAAATCCATCTCTATTTCTGGAGTGTCAGGGAGATCCCAACAGCTGACTGTACTGGAAGCTGAACTGAGCCTGCCTGAGAATGAATGGCAAAAACACCTGTCCTGGTTTAGGGAAAATTTGGGAGGAAACTTCCAAAGGGGTCCCTCTAGAAAGCAGATTCGAGTGGCCCCTCCCCCTAACTGGTTCGGGAAAATATTTCCTTGGAGAAAAGTGGAAAAAACCTGTTTATTTAACAATCAAAGTATTCCCAAGCATGAAAAATAAATAATAATAAACAATAAAACTTCTCACTGTTCTGAAGAGATGGCAAATTCAGAAAGTCCTTTTTGTGGGGTGTAGCTCAGCTCACTTAGTCTCTTATCAGTCCCTCCAGTGGTGGAAAATGCCACGTCCTGGCCCCTGGTGGGCCACAGGTGCCAACTCTCTGTGTCTTTCTGGGTTTTCAGTCCAGAGCAGGGCCAATCAGTTCCAAGAAAAAGGAAAGGCACAGTCTGGGAAATTTCTCTGACTAAGCTAGCTAAAAAAACTAACTAAAAGCAAAGGTGAGCTCTCTCCCACTGTCCGGGCTGCAGACAACACAGTCTGTGGGTAGGAGGAAAACTCAAGCTCTTATCTCTATGTTTTTGAATACAGCCACCTCAGACATTCTACCACCTCTCCTTCTCCCCTCCTTCACTCTCAGATCTAGTTTTAAAGGTGTTCTGGGTTGACTGTATGATGCTTTTATCCCCAATCGTCTGCTCTGTTTATGCTGAATAATAAGTTTTGCACCTTTAAGACTTGTTCCAGAGAGTGAAGGAGGAAGAGAAGAAGCTGCAGTTTGTTTCCAGACACTGCACTCACTTCTCCACATTCCTGCTACTGGACTGTTGTGGTCTGCCAATGGACAGACAGAGGGACAGAGGTCTCCTTTGTTTTAGTTAATTTTAGCTAGCTGTTCCAAATTGCAAAGCAAGATGTATTCTATTACCATCTGTATGGCAGCTGTCTTTTGTCAAGTGGGCAGTTTTCCTTATCTCTCTCTCTGAGTGATCACAATCACTCCTCCCTCAGGAGGGGCTATCTGCTGATAACAGGTTATTGAATGTCACTCCATGACTGATAAGAACTACAGCATCCCATTGTGAGATGCTCTGCCCAGAGGGAGGAGCCAAGCATTGCTATCCAGATATACTCCAGAGGTTCTGAAACACCAGCACAGCGTTTCTCCACTGGATTTCCCAGAGGAACAGCAGCTGCCTCTTCTTCCACTGGATCTTCAGAGGAAGAATACACCCTTTCCTACAGGACCCCTTGCTCCAACAGAACCACACCTGACACTTCAGGAGGACTGCAGCCACATTTCCATTTGGACTGCTACCAACACCCTGACCAACAGGGTGTCAGGTTGAGTTCTGACTCTGTGTTGTTCTAGTGTACTGCATTGTTTATTTTATATTTTTATTTTTCTTCCCTATTAAAGAACTGTTATTTCCTGCTCTCATATTTTTTTTGCCTGAGAGCCCCTTAATTTAAAATTTATAGCAATTCAGAGGGGTGGGGAGGGTTTACATTCTCCATTTTAGGGGAGGCTCCTGCCTTCCTTAGCAGACTCCTGTCTTTCCAAACCAAGACACTAGCTGAGGCAAAGAAGTTCCCTGCACTGTTGGTTTTTTTCCCTTTTCTTTGGACCTGTTTAAACCTGCTCTGGACTGAACACCCAGAAGAGCACAAGCAGCTCGCACCTGTGGCCCACCGGGCCAGGCCTGGGCCACGGCATTTCCAGCACTGGAGGGACTGATAAGAGACTGAGTGAGCCAAGCTGCAACCCAGGGAGGGGACTTTTCTGAGTTTGTCATCTCTTTTGGAGTAGCAAGAGGTTTTATTGTTTAATAAACAGGTTTTTTTCCACTTTTCTCCAAGGAGGTATTTTCTCCTGAACCAGTTGGGGGGAGGGGCCAATAGAATTTGCTTTTCTAGAGGAACCCCTTTCGGGGTTCTTTCCCATATTTGTCCTGAACCAGGACAAAAACTTATTTCTGTGCTAAATAGATGAATGGGGATACAATTCAGCATCATAAAGTCACCCCAGGAAAACACCCCATCCTTGGCATAGATTACATCAGGAGAGGGTATTTTAAGGGCCTAAAAGGGCATTGTTGGGCTTTTGGGATAGCTGCAGTGAAGACAAGCAGAAATTAGGCAGCTGGATACCTTGCCTGAACTCTCAGAGGATCAAAGAACAGGTAGTGATCACTTGTAATACATTGATGACATCATCATATGGGGCAACACAGCAGATGTTTTTGAGAAAGGGGAGAAGATAATCCATACTCTTCTGAAGGCCAGTTTTGCCATAAAGCAAAGTTTGGTCAAGGGATCTGCCCAGGAAATTCAGTTTTTAGGAGTAAAATAGCAAGATGGAAGAGTACAATGGACTGGTAAAAACCATATTGAAAGCAATAGGTGGTGGGACCTTCAAACACTGGGATCTACATTTAGCGAAGGCCACCTGGTTAATTAACACAAGACGGTCTATCAATCAAGCTGGCCCTGCCCAATCAAAACATCCATGTGCCTATGAGGAATGTATTAGGGAAGAGTTTGGATTAGTCCTGCCTCAAGGAAAGGCAAACCCATTCATGGGATTGTTTTTGCTCAAGGACTCGAGTTCACTTGTGGGTAATGCAGAGGGATGGGGAAACACAATGTGTACCTCAATGGGATTTGATTTTTGGGTGAGAACAGCCTGTTATGTTGAATTGTATAATATTGGTTGCTGAATGACACTGCCACTGTATGTCATAACTCGAATGGACTGCTCCAGATACACAAGTTGTGAGCTCCTGATGCAGCAACCAGCTGATAGCACACCAGCCCTCCTTCCCTGCAAGACATCTAGGACAGACAGAACCCACATTCTTGGACTAAATGAACTGAACAGACATCTTGGAAGGACAGCCATTGTCTAAGGGAATGATACCCATGCTTGTGTGTGTATATATACATATAGAAATATATATAATTTGGAAGTTGCAGGATCTGGACATGACATAGATGATATAGAATAAGGGGCAGATAATGTCCTAGTTCCAGCCAGGACAAGGTTAATTTTTGCAGCAGCCAGGAGGGGCATAGCCAGACCCTGAGGTTATTAGATACCACCTCACACCATGAATGGGAGGGATGGAGGGCAGTGGCATTTTTCTCTCTATTAGTATTGCTGTTGTTACTGTTAATTTTCTTATTATATTGCTGTTTCTAGTAAATTGTTCACTTCACAACCTGTGATCTTTTTGTGCCTCCAATTCTCCTCTCCATCCTACCACAGGAGGAGGGAGCAAGCAGCACATGGTCTGAGATGTTTCAGTGGGAATGAGAAATTGGGGAATACCATTCCTAAATGACAAGAACTGGTCTTTCAAAAAAGTGACAAATAATTCTCTACAGAGGACTTGTTAACACAACTAGTTGCCGCAAGAGACAGCCATTTGACACTTACTGTTCAAATTCAATAGATGATGGTAATGTTTTTTTCTGTTGTATAAATCTAAGTTTTTAACAACAGTTGAGCTTCAATGCCTTTTCTGCTTAGCATTTTGAATAACTTATGGTCACAAAAATCCCAAACAAACCACATGAGAGATAAGGCAGAGATCTCACTGAAGCAGCTATATCATTAAGAACTGACAAAGCCTTCATCAAACATTTGTGTATGGCCATTTTGTTACCACATTAATGACAAATTAGAAGGGATTTAGATAATGGATTTAGATAATAGCTACAAGACACTGGAAAAGGTATAAAAGAAGCCTTAACCTATCAAGCTTAACACATCACTGAAAGGCATTCAGCTATGGTGGCGCAAGTATTGGCAGAGTTAATATTCTGCAAGAGAAGTAATTGGGAGGACAGAGATGAAAATCAGTTTTCGTCAATATATTCTAACATGCCCATTCTTTTTATAAAGGTGAGTGCTTTCACAGATAGTTATTCTAGCCAAGATCAGCAAACATTTGCACACCAGTGTAGCTTATACCCATGAATTAAAGGGTTACACAAGCAGACTTTATGCAAGACCAAATGCATATTTACAGAATGCATTTTAAGTCAAAGCTGCTCCATTGCATGGCTTTTGTTTTGACAAGGCCAAAGAGGGTGCTGCAAAAGAGAATATTATTCACAGCCTTTGCCTAGGTCTGACAGCAAAAGATTTCTAGCTGTAGAGATGCCTAAAGATTAATTTAAAACCAAGCATTTTTGCACAATGTCTATCACACGAGAATTGACCCAAGTGGCACAATTGACTAAACATTGGTCCTTACACTGCTCCAATACTCTGGCAAAGAGTTTTGCATCTTAACACTTCCAAATATTTTGCTACAATGAATATGAAAACATATGCCATAAATACTTTAACTATTATACATATCTTAACTTGGGGAAGAGTCACATAGCTATTGCAAACATGTCCCTACTGCTATCAACTTAAGTTTCCTCTCCCAAACAAAAACCCTTTACCCAAATTTTTCAATTACTTGTATCATCTAAAGAAAACAAAACAGCCTAATGGAAATTCATCATGCCATATTTTAGTACTAAAACCTTAAGAAGACACAGTCTGCTTGCCAGGCAGTCTTCTCTGGGATTACCAAATAATACAGTATCTGAAAGTGTCACCCACTTAAGACAGCCCTTTGACATTCCCCTTGTTTTCCATGTGATGGCCTCACTTAAAAAATCCCAAACATCCAGAAAGTCTGAAAGTCACATTTCTTCAAGTCAAGCAAGATTCAAAAATATCATACATGTATCCTAATTTGGTAGCTTTATCATTTTTCTCCTATTTGTAGGACACTTAGGGCAGATATTTATGCATTTAAAATACTTCAGAAAATGTGCAGCTAGGCAATCAATTTGGCTCATCTTGGCTACTAGTGCTTCAGGTGAAGGTACACAGTGCCAAATTACTATTAAACTGATCTGATGAGATGAGACATTCAGTCACTACCACAGCAGCTTAGTAATTGCAATTCTTCTAACTCAAAATGCTGGATAAAACACTAAAGTTTTAAAAAATGAAGTAGCACTCTGGAGATAGGAAGCTAATTTTGTGTACGTGCATGTATATGCACACATCTGATGACACACAGCCCAAATTATAAGAGGACATGCTATATTATGAGTCACATGACCTCTAGTCCAGCCACACTGCAGTTCATCTGTAACTGTTATGTTTCCAACTAACTCAGATACACTTCAGTTCAAGATAATATCTCAGCTCTTGAGCCTATACTACACATTACTATGACTATCTGATGATGGCCATAAACTACACAGACAAGCTGGATGTCAAAGAACAGAATAAAGTTCTGCAAGCATTTTTTTCTGGCATTTCCTACCCTCTAGATATAAAATTAGCATCATGGATCACAACTAAAGTGTTATTAAAAAGAAAACAGTGTGACTATATCACTATGTAAAATAACAGGCAGTGTAAACATGACTTCAGAAACAGCAAGGTAAAAACATGGTTGAGCTTTTGAGAAGTTAGAGATGTGGTCCCACACTCAGACACTGGTAGAACATAACTGCAATAGCAGAGATCTTAAAGATATACCAGGCAAACAAAATATTAAGAACACCCTTCTAACACTACAGAGTCAAAAGCTTCCATTAATTTCCATAATATAAACCAGATCTAAAGCTATGCACATGCTTTTAGTTATTATCTCTTGCACAGACTTGCAAGAAATCTCAAGAGGCACAATTCTTCACATTGCTATCCATGAAAAAGTCATGTTTTATTTTACCTTATTCAAGGATCACTCTGTGCAGACTCATGGAAATAGAGCCAAAAAATGAATTATGCAAACTGACAGTGCTCAATCTTTCCAAATGGAAAGCTTTCTATTTTTATCCTCATGGCAGAGGCAGAGTCTTCTCTTGCCATACAACAGGACCTAAGTGTACACAATCTTCTATTCTCAGGCAGTATTAGAAGTGGAAACCATTCTCTGTGCTTCTTAGCATATGCAATATCCCTACTTGGATCAGAGGAGTCCTAGGGGAAGGGCTGGAAGCTGGTTACCATCATTATCTTGCCTGTTGCCTCCTGAAGCCAGGCAGATGTCCAAAAGAGTCTACAGTCTGGGAGGTTCTGTGGGTCCCACAGACCCAACCATCCAAAAACCTACATGCAACAGCAGAGTGAGGGTCAGTCAGGTATTCCCCAGGCCCAAGAGTTAGAGTGTGGTGGTGTTCACAGGGGTCCCAGGATGAGGGAAGAGACGAGGATCTGACTCCATGTTTCAGAAGGCTTGATTTATTATTTTATGATAATATATTATATTAAAACTATACTAAAAGAATAGAAGAAAGGATTTCATCAGAAGGCTAGCAAAGAAAAGGAAAGCAGAGAATGGAATCAATAACAAAAGCTTGTAACTCTCAGAGAGTCTGAGCCAGCTGACTGTGATTGGCCATTAATTAGAAACAACCAACATGGACCAATCAAGGATGCACCTGTTGCATTCCACAGCAGCAGATAATTATTGTTTACATTTTGTTCCTGAGGCCTCAGCTTCTCAGGAAAAAAAATCCTAAGGAAAGAATTTTTCATAAAACATGTCAGTGACATTAGAGATCATAAAGTATGCTTATGATCCATGAACCAACATCAGATGTTTCTTACCTTCCTGCCTACAGACAGCTTCATATGTCTTTCACTTTGGAGATAGCCAACAATAGGTGATCCTATCCTACAGATAGGTTGGTTGCTTACTAACATCAACAATACCTAAAGAAAACAAAAATAGAAGCTTAATTACACTGAGAGAGAAGCTTTGTAGCACTTTGCAATGCAGAGGCCTGCAAAAGGCAGCTTTTATGCTCAGAGTACCACACATTTGTTCTTTGGCACCAAAAAATATTTTTGTGGAGTTGTGTTCTACTAGTTACAACTTCTATTTGCTTAATTTTAAGCTCTCTAGAAAGCCTCTTATAAGACCAAAACTTTTAAGCATGGTGCTCATACTTGCCATCATTTATCTGTAAGTTCCATATCAATTCACTGCTCTGAAAAAAAATTATTCTCACATATTGCAAGTTGCTTTGAAATCAAAACAAATCACCTGGAAGAAACTGAGATCCAACAATACAGAAATCTAAGTAGCACACAGTTAACAAGTTACAAAAAGCAGGGAAAGCAATGCTTTAACAAGTATTTAGGCCCCCAATTACTTGAAAAAACTAAGCTAATGCTTAGGTTCCTCCCTCCCCCATTTATATATTTCAAGATTTGCTCCTTCATATAGCAAAAATACCTTATGAAATAAATTGTCCTAAGAACTACCAAACTCTAACAGTGCAGTTCATTCTTCTTATTTCCTTGACACAGCAAATTTGGTCAAACTGTGCTTCTGGGCAGCACTACACATCTAATAATGAAGTTTCTATTCATATAATTTCTCACTTGCACCTTCTCTGAAATATTGGCTTCCAGCACAAGAATGGGAGGTCACCAGTGTATGAAATAACTGAACTCTTTCCTTGAGGGTGGTGATCTGGAACCTGAGCAAAGGGTTGCCCAAAACATTATTCCCAGTCATAATGAATAGCTACATAAAGTGACTAGATAAGGCAAAGATTAACAGGGATAAGGACAGCCATTCAGAAACATCTGGGCTTGTGACAACCTTCACTGCAGATGTACACTTTTAGCTGATTGCATGAAGGGGACTTGCAGTTCATGACTGCTCCTATCCTTCACTGATACAAGCTGTTCTCTAGTAAGTGGTTGCTTCTGAAGACTGCTGCCCTTTGCATCAAGCTAGGAGGTCCTAAACTATGAAGTACTGCAGTAAACCTGAGCATGCTATATTTATAAAATATGCTTAGATGCTGTGCTTGAATTTTTACAAGTCCCCAGCCTTTACTGCAGACAGCACTAAGATACTGATAATCTACTATTTAAACAAACATTCAGGGGGACAGGTTTTCTGCTTCAGTTTATCAAATACTGGTTACAGGATTAGCAACTGAAAGCAGAATCTGTCGATATGTTGAACCAGCCTTTAACAACAGTAGCTCCTGTCAAAAAGGTACAAAGCAAACACTTCCCTCATTTCAGTTTCTTCAGCTAGTTCAACAACCCAGAGATAAAAATCATATTTATTCAAGAAAAAACAACCTGTTAAAAGGTCCAAGTGTTTCATGAGCACAAATCAAGCATTTGTATTCCCAACCAACTAGCACCAACACCTTAAGGTCACATTAAATACAGGCTTTTCTCAAAATATTTATACTTTAGCTTAACTAAAAGCCTTTGTACTTCCCTTCCAGTTCCTACCCTCAAACCACACCTCAAGTGGAAGAAATTTCCCAAACTCTCATTGCCACAAAGTTTAAAAAAAGCTACAGACTGCATATTTCTAATCCTGCTTACCTAATCTTAGGAAACTAAAAAGACAAAACAAGATGAAGCTAAATATTTCATCAAGTCAAGAAATCTGAAAAACAAATCAGATGCTGATCTAAACTAGTGCTCGCCTTGCATATACTATGAATATATCATAGAAGTCACCCCAGAAGATGAATATCCAACTTTATTTTATTTCTAAATGATTCAGCAAGCCAAGTCTAACACATCTAAAAGTTTGCATGAAGGCCCAATACAAAGTAAGTCAACAACATCACTTCTCCGAACCACAGGACTCCTTCTCCCTAGTGACAGAACAAGGGTCTAAAAATCACTTTTCAGAATCTAAGATGAATAACCAAAGACCAAACACTACCAAAACAAAACCCACCATACGCAGCTCCTCATGGAGGGAAGGTGAGACAGAAACAACATATGAGAGACTTCAGTCATGATGATTGAAAAGAATTCCTCTCCTGTGGAGGGGTGGAGGCATCACAAGACCTTCATCTCCCACTCTCAAAATAAATATCACAGGACTGGTCAGAAGGATTTACAAAAAAGGTACAACATTTCAAGGACATAAAATACCAAAAGAGATATCACATTCATAATACTGAGGTAAGGCAACTGGCAACCTTGCCTAAAGTCTACACTTGTTAATGCACATCCCCAGATTATTTCATAGATTGTTCTAACTTCTTTCCAAGAACAATTACATACACATAGTTCCCAAGCAAAAATATTTTGATCCATTGTGATTTCTTTGGAAAAAAATGGATGAGTAATGTAAGTGCAGGAAGAGGCTGTCAAACCATTCAGATGTAAAAATGGCCCAATTATCAACCCAAAACTAGAGCAACTTCCAGAATAAACAATAATAGAGGCGAGTCTAAGAATATACCTATCACACCTACAGGAGCATGTCCACCAACTCATTACAAAAAGCAAGCCTTGAGCCAAAGCCTTCCCTTCCTTCTAAATAATGAAGCCAAACGGAACACAAATCTATTATTCCACATGATACAAGTTAATTCTGGGTTTGTGTAACAAAGCTCTTAAACCTTGATCCAGCATTGTGGTTTAAGCCCATCTGGAAATAAAGCACCATGCAGTTCCTTGCTCAAACCCCCCCCCCCCCCCCCCCCATCCCACTGTGGCGGAATGAGGAGGAGAATCAAAGTAAAACTTGTAGGTTGAGATAAGAACAGTTTAATAATTGAAAAGAAAGTCAAATACAGTAATCATGGTAAATTATGATAAGAACGATAATAAAAAAGGAAAAAATAAGTGATGCACAATACAGTTGCTTACCACCCGCTGACTGATGCCAGACACCCCCCCTTCCTGAACCCACATTGGCCATCCTTCTGAGTAATTCCCCACAGTTTATATACTGGTCATGACATTCTAAGGTATGGAATATTCCTTTGGCCAGTTTGAGTCACCTGTCCCAGCTGTGCTCCCTCCCAGTTTCTTTTGTGAACCTCCTCACTGGCAGAGCATAAGACAAGGAAAAAAAAGTCCTTGACTTAAGATAAACACAACTTTGCAAAAAACCTAACACGCTGGTGTCTTATTAACACCATTCTCATTCTGAATCCAAAAGACAGCACTGTAACAGCTACTGAGAAGAAATTAACTCCATCCCAGTTGAATCCAGGACACCCAGAGAGGCCAAGATGCATGCCAGCCAAGCAAAGAAATTATCCCAAAATTTATTTCGGTTTGACAGAAATCAAAGGGCATGAAATGAGAGACACAGGAGCCACTACTAAAACAATAACTCCTGGGAGAAGGGAGCTGAAGGGGACATTATTTTGCTAGAGACCAAGCAGACATCAAGTGGAAAGGGGTTTGCCCGATGGAACAGATCTTCTGCAGGCACTATGGCTTTTCAACTGCTTTCTTTAAGAAAAATCATGGAATTCCTCCTCCAACTGTTTTGAGAATTTAAGTTCCCCCCCTTTTCTGGGGCAGCAGTGCCAGATTTCTTGCTCACTGTATTTACAAGAGAACCACAAACGCATTTTCGGATTAACAGGAAGACTCAGAGACAAGTGCTTTTAATTTATCTACCTTCACGAATTCAGTGTTGCTGTAACCCTTTGAAGGCTGCCCTCTAGAAATTTGGAGAAGAAGAAAAGGAAACCAGAGGGGGAAAAAAAAATCATGAAAAACAGTCATGAAGTCCACGGGATTTTGAAGAAAAAAAAAAAACTCACAGCTTTTATCTTGAGTTTGTCATCCTACACAGGATGCTCCTACATGACAGAGCTATCAAGGGAAGCCCCTTTGAAATAAACACACACAGACTAGAGCCAAAAGAACAAACTCGGGGTTGAAAGGGAAGAATTTGCTCTCTGCCATGAGGTACCTGCGTTTCTTAGGGGTTAAAACTGAGAAATAACAGAACAGAGACAGCTATAACACGGCCTCCTCTTCCCAGAGGACATCCTAAGAGAAGAGGCCCTGCAGGCCCCCAGCCAGCATGCCCTGCAGATCGTCCCCGCGCCGCTGGCAGCGGGCGGGGAAGGGCAGCTCACAATGCACTATCTACGGGAGCCGAGCCCTGCTTTCCCTCCTCCCGTAGGCCCCGGCCCCCTCCCGCGGAGGGTGGAGGAGCTGACAGTGACCGCAAGCCCGTCGCGGCCCCTCCGAACCCGACAGAGGCCCAGCAGGCGGCGAGGGAAATTTTGCAGGCCCCAGCGGCAGCTCGCCGGGACATCCGCGGCAGCGGGAGGCCCGGTCCGCCGGCGGAGCGGGGAAAAGCCGTACCTTGAAGTAACCGCCCTCGTAGAGGGTGTTGGGGGGACCGAAGATCGCCACCTCCCAGTTGTAGAGGTCGGACTCGTCGACCAGGGTGATGCGGAAGCCCTCCACCGGCTCCTCCTGCAGCGACTTCAGCTCCAGCATCAGCGCTTTCTGTGAGCTGCTCATCTGCTGCTGGGCCATGGTGCGGCGCGGCCCCCGCCGCCCAGGCTGCTGCTGCCGCTGCCCCGCCGCCGTCGCGCTGCCCGACAGGCCCCCCGCCCCGCGCTGACAGCCGTCCCCGCCACCACTTCCTTTTGTGACGGCACCCACTCGCATCTGACCTCAGCGCGGCGCGCTGCGCCGCACCACGCTACGCCCCGCCGCACGGCAAGCCCCGCCCCGCCTTTACCGGCGCACTTAAAGGGGCAGCGCTCTCCACCACACCGTTTGTGGAATGCATGGGTGTGTGGTTCCTGGCGTTGCATCAGCCCTTACGGGGCAGGTCCACATGTCGTGTAAAGCGGAAGAAAAGTTGGGTGGAGAGCTATGAGTGGGATGGAGGGAGTGGTTTTCTGTGAGGGTCATGGGTGGGGCACGGCCAGTCTGTACTGCTGCACTGATAGACATTCATGGTCAAAAAAAGAGCAGCTGTTGTACAAAGGATGGGTTTTGAGGAGCGACCTTGCATAACCCATGGTCCCCTAAAAATCCTGCAGCAACCCCCAAGCAGCAGTGTATCAGGAAAATTAATCCATAAACATCAGAGGTTTAAGTCCAAAAAGGAGACAGAGAAGTCCTGTAACTTTATTTGAATAAAGGGAGAGGCCATGGGGCATTTCCCCTGGGGTCTCTCAAAATTTTTAGGGGACACAGCCTCCTTTTTATCCTAATTTCCCAGCCACATTTCCCTCTCTCTTTCCCCATTGGCTGAGGTACTTGAGAAGTACAGACTTCCAAAAAACGCCTAAGATCCCTTCTAATGTATACCACTCCCCCCCCTTTTTCTTTGTGTCTCTGTTCTTTTTCTCTAAATCCAGAGATTTAACACAGTCTTGAGTGAGTAACAGTCTGTGTCAATTAGCGGAATTCATATGGAATTTATGTTTCCCCCCATTGCTTCTTTCACCTATCAGTATCTGGCTTTATCTACCATCAGGCCATCAGTTTGTATGTAAAGACACCTCCTCCTCATTCCTTTCAAGTAGGAGAGGAACCAGCAGTTATCTCTCTCCCACTGGTGTTGGTTTCACTTGGCTCCACGGATGTGTGAGGCTCTACAAGCAGAAAATACAGTTTCAATCTTTCCTTCCATTTCTTGATATGGTTAAGGGAGGAAAACGTTTATGGAGTTGGCAAGGTACATTGACCTGTGAATGTGAGCAAGCACCTCAGACCATGCTTGTGATCTCCTATTCCTTATTCAGCCTTTATCAAGTGATATTATTAACTATATAATTTATTGTAAAAATAAATAACTTTAATTTTTTTAAATTTATTATTCAGGAGGAGGACAAATAGCATAGCTCAACCCCAGATGGTAAGAATCTGGATTTCACTTCTGGAAATGTTAATTCACGCACCTGGCTTGGCAGCACAAAGGACCCCACAGCTGTATAAGAAATGTCTGGCATGGAAATGTAGTTGCAAGCTGCACATCTTATCTTAGCCAGGACAGGAGAAGTAATAAGGATGTAACAGCCCTGACAGAAAAGCTGATGCCTATTTCTTAATAAAGAATTATTGTGGTTCTAGCAGGATTAATTTAAATAACTAATAGGCTGTGATGAGTTCTAAACTAATTGTAATGTCCCCCAAAATGTCAGAGTTATTTGAAGGAAATCTCTGTTGTCTGTGGACTTGCAGCCAAATAAAACTGGGGGTGAATAAAAGTGAAAATCACCTAATGCCTTAATATAAATTTGTGGCATTGGATTACATGGAGTCCAGGGATGAAATGGTAAAAGACCCTGAGATGCTGCTATATAGAGAGGGATTGAGGAGTGTTTCCTTTAGAGATTGCCACCCTGGAGTGAGCTCAGATTTACAGAAAGTTGCATAATTTGCTCTCACATCCTCATCCTGGGGGCTGGAGGGCTGGTTCGCATACACTTGCATGGCTGAAATGCTGTTTGTTGGAGGAGCTCCTTAGCAGCCAGGCTGTACTGCACTGAGTGTTTTTTTCTGGCAGGAGCTCAGACCCGTATTCTTTTTATTTATGTCTTAGAATAGAATAGAATAGCATATACTAGAATAGTTCATTTGGAAGAGACCTACAACAGTCATCTAGCCCAACTGCCTGACCACTTCAGGGCTGACCAAAAGTTAAAGCATTTTGATACCCAAATGCCTCAAACACTGACAGACATGGAGCATCAACCACCTCTCTAGGAAGCCTGTTCCAATGTTTGTCCACCTTCTCTGCAAATAAATGCTTCTGAATGTCAAGTCTAAACCTCCTCTGATGCAGTTTTGAACCATTCCCACAGATCCTGCTGTATACCAGAGAGAAGAGCTCAGTACCTCCCTCTCCACTTCCCCTCCTCAGGAAGCTGCAGAGAGCCATGAGGTCATCCCTCAGCCTCCTTTTCTCCAAAGTAGACAAACCCAGAGCCCTCAGCAGATCCTTGGGGGACATTCCTTCCAGCCCTTTCACCAGCTTTGTTGCCTTCTCCTGGGTGCATTCACATACTTTAACATCTTCCTTAAATTGTCTTGGGTTGATGGACATAATGTTTTTTCAATACAGGATCAGGTTGACTGGCAGGATATGTGGGCTGGGAGCTGTGCTCTTTGGTGCCAGGCTTCCTGGGTAGAAAGTACTTCCATCACCATTGTGTTTGACCAACCATCTCATCTGAGCCATATCTGGAAAGGTTGCAGATATGACGCTCTCAGCAGTGCTCTCTCCAGGAGAGAAAAAGCTCTTCACCTTTGCCCACCACATCCAATTCGGCCCCATGACAGGGGTCAGTAATAAATCTTTGTCTTCATCTCTATTCTTCCCAATCCCAACATCTTGGTCCCAGCTGCCCATGCTTCATTACTGCTCCCCGGTCCCCAAACCTTATCAGCCCCATTCACACCTCCATCCCCACCTCCCAAATGCCCAAGTTTAACATCATGGCCACCATCATTCCCAAATGCCCCAACCCCAGCACCCACTTACAGCTGCTCCTCCACATGACCTTTTTCCATTACTAATGAGTCTAATAATATGTCCAACCTGGAGGGCCATGCTGTGACCTTCCCCAGTTGACACCAGCCAGCAAGGACCTGATCCGTTAACACAGCATCTCAGCTCACACCATGATCAAACATGACTTTGCTCAGGTTTGGAGGAAAATGTTGCATTAATTCAATGTGCAGAAGCTGAGCCCTTTGGGGATTGCACTGCCCCTATTCCTATGGTAATTAAAACACCTTCCCTTGCAGCCAGCCTCCAACAAAGGCTTTGTCTGAACCAGCCTAAGGCTGGGAAAGATGGGAGAAGCTAGGTTTAGAGCTATTTAGGACTTCTCCCTGCCTGCTGCCTGTCTCAAATGTTAATGAGAGGCAATCATGCAAGGCAGAAAGTAAAGCAAGCCCCAGTGTTTTCAATAGGGCAAGCTGAAAATTTTCCATCAGGTCTGCATTTAGAGAGAATATTGGTCTTTTTCCCCCCCAATTTTTTTCCCCTCTCCCCTACAAAAACATCTGATGATCACAGAAAATAGAAACTGTCAAAGCAAGAGATCACTTTGAAGCCTGGGCAGCCCCCTCTGAGGTTCCTGCCTGCATTTCTGCCTGCACACCAGGGGAGACTCAGCTGCTCTGCCTGGTGTCCCCTTCCCCATGACCAGGCTGCCCTGTGGCTGACATAACTTTTTGACTTATTTGACATTTCCTCTTCCTAATCAGCACCAATATATCTCAATGAAAGGATGAAGCCTTGTCCTCCTCCTTTAGCTGGCCTCCCACAGATGGTCACTGCTTACCTGCAAACAGGGTTCTTTGAAGTGTGCTCTGCATCAAAATGTAGAGTTATTCTCTCTTCATCTCCTTTTTTTTTTTCCACCTGAAGGAATCACTTTGTTATTTGGACTCAGAGAACAAGAAATTGGGTCTGGTGTAGGAACAGGTGGCTCCAGGAAGGGGAAGTCTCACTGGGAGAGTAATAGGCCACATGTGCCAGTAATTCCATCCTGGGAGCAGAATTTACCGCTATAAACTGGACCTCAAGATGTCACCGGTGCTTGATGTAAATCAGAGATGAAAACTTCTCTTCAATTTCTTTCTGCTTTGTTCTTATAATCTATTTTGAATATTTTTTTTTTCTTCTCTTTCCTCCTTCCTGCAGGCCATGTTCATGAAGGATGACAAACTGAGAGTTAACTCCTCTGCTTATCAACAGCAGAAGCTTTGAAAATGTAAACACTGTCTTGGTGTCACATTAAAGGATTACTGCCCCATGAGCTGGCAGAGAGAGAGGACAAAAGGTGGGAAGATGGGGCAGGTCCCAAATATGTGACTCTGGTTTTGGGGCAAGATCATCTCACCCAATATTTTTCAGTGCTTTAGCACATTTCTTTCCTGAGTGGCTCAAAGGATAAAATATCTGCTTCTTCCTCTAGGAAACAGGACTTGCCTGGGCTAAAAGATGACACCATCTCCTCTCCTGCTGCCTCCTCCCTGCTCCTCTGTTCTGCTGAAGCATCAGGACGGATCTTAGTGACTCTGAGCTGGACTTTAACACCATTTCACCCCTGGCACATCAGATGGATGCTCCTTTGATGGAAAAGATTAAGTAGGGAGTAGGAGCTCTGCTCATCTCCCCTGTGAACTGCTTACAGCCCCCTCCAGAGCCCCTTGTAACTCAAACCACAGACAGCTATTCCTTGGGCTGTACTGAAGCAGAGCAGGACACCTGGAGGTCTACCTCATTACCCTCCTGCCCCATGGCAGTATCAGCTTGTCCTAAACAGCCTAAGACATATTTGCCCAACCAATTCTTTATTATTTTTCCTTCAAACTGCCCAAAGTGGAAATTCACTTGCTCCTAGGTCAATGTATCTCTGCGCTCAGCTCACCTCCCTGTTAGAGAGCTGTTATGTGTGTGTTCCCTGTGAAGCTCATCCTGTTTCTTCTTGTCCAGACCACTATGGGGATATGGAAGATAGAGAGAGGGGCCAGGATTATTTCCTCCATCTCCTTCCTGAAGTGCCATCATCCAGACTAGACGCAAATCTCCAGCCAATGCCATACCAGTGTTGGCAGTACATTGTGCCCACCACAGCAGCACACATTGCTTGTGGGCTGAGGGCAAACATCACTCGGGGCTTTACAGGCTGGTTTCTCAGCCCCAGAGGAACTGGTGATAGAAGAATCTGGGGTTGCTTCAATTATTTACACTAGATACCTCGGTCTCAGACCAAAGGGCAGACAAACACCACAGTGACAGTTCTCAGCCCAGGCACTAATGCCCTGTTGCAGAGGAAAGATTTCCTCCCAAAAATCCCTGAGCATTTAACAAGGGAAATCAAAGTGCAATTCTCTGCTCTGCTGCCCAAGTGAGCAATGCAGGGTCGCTGCATGGGGTGATTCTAATCTCCAGAAAAAGAAAACAGGTGTACAAGAATCCTCACCTTTACATTGGCACCTATATAGGTTTCTATATTTGGGGAAGAGACCATTCAAGTGCTCAATGGAAACAACTATGAATCTTTGAGAATAAAGATATGTCCAAAATTCACCTTTTGGCTCTCACCTAAAAATAGGGCAAGTTGATCCTCAGACAGAACTCATCACAGGGATGACAAGATGCTTTTGAGCATGAGTCAGCAGCATCTGGGTTAATGGGAAACTTGGGTCACACCAATCCACTGCAGTGCTGCAGAAAGGGGGCAGAGTGGCTGGAAAGCTGCCCAGGAGAAAAGGACCTGAGGGCGCTGGCTGAACATGAGCCAGTAGGTGCCCAGGTGGCCAAGAAAGCCAATGGCATCCTGGCTTATATCAGCAATAGTGTGGCCAGCAGGACCAGGGAAGTGATTGTCCCTCTGTACTTGGCATTGGTGAGGCCACACCTCAAATCCTGTGTCCAGTTCTTGGTCTCACTACAAGACAGACATTGAAGTTCTGGAGAGTGTCCAGAGAAGAGCAACAAAGCTGGTGAAGGGTCTAGAAAGTCCTATGAGGAGCTTTGGGAAAATAATAAACCTCCAGGCTTTGCCCTAGAAAGATCTACCATAGAGTTTTCCCCACCTAGGCTGAAAGAGAGTGTTGTATTGCACTAAATAGTTTATTTAGTTGTTGTTGTTGCACTGGTGATGGGCAATTTCTACTGAGCATGTTGGGTCAAGTAGATGGGTTTTCCCCCTCATTACATGGTCTCCCCCTCACACCCCCCCCCTGTTATACACATGGTCTGTCCCATAGGTAATTCGCCCCTCCCCAATGGCATCCCATTGGCTCCGGTCCTCTCTCCCCCATCCCCATTCCCTAGGGTATAAAACCTCCTGTGTGAGAGTTCCCCGCCCTCTTTTCTACCTGGGTGACCCCATCACCTGAGTGTCTTGCACCAAGCCAATAAACAAGATACTTGCATCCACGTGGAGAAGAGCGCCTCTCGTCTTTTACCTTCATCTATGCGGGTCCGTGTGGGCTAGAGTCTTAAGCTAGCCGGATTGGACTCATATAAGGCCCAGGAAAACCTCGGATTACCGCAAGAGAGGACTTCCCCCATGGTGCTGTGCAGCACTAAATTAGATTGCTTCGCCCCATTGGCCCGTTGACCCTGCCCACCCCAATTGTTCATCCCTCATCCTCCCTACAGGTTGCTGCCCTTTGCCCTGCCCTTTGCACTGCCCCTGTGTCCTCAGGTCATTGGCCGCTGACCCCATACTTAAGCCTGTTGAAGCAGCAAGCTGTCGGGGGGAAGCTTGTCCTCCCCCTTTCGCCCGGCAAGTAACCAGCACACTGCTCGCAGCAGAAGCACTCTCGGGTCTCACCCCAGACAGCGCCTAGGGATACAGCTCCACGCTATTGTGAAGGCAGCTCCCTGCATCGGACGGGGCTCGCAGCAACAGCCAACAGAAAGAAAGAGAGCTGACTCCAGCCGAGGGTACAATCAGGCTTTAATGGCTTTAATAAAATTTCCCGGTTGAAGCCCCGATCACAGAAATGCAGCAGCTTTTAAGGGGGCAGGGGAAACAGGGGAGGAAACCACCTCTGGACGAATGGGAAACCAGAGGGGAGTGGGATGCAGGGGATTGACATTAGGGACAGACCAACGGGAATACATCGAGGGAGGGGTTCTGGTTCTTGATCCAATCACTCGATGCTCCAGCTAGAAGTTTCTAGAGGGAAGGGAGGGAGTGCCAAGTGACAGACAGGGCACCAGGGAGGGATCAAAGGAAAGATTCATAAGGCTGGGGGGGGGAGCAGGGATGACAGGCAGTGGGGAGGAGGGCAGAGTGAACCAGGCTTGAACCATTGCAACTAAGGGGGGGAAACAGGACAATCCAACATACAAACTGAGAGGGGAACAGAACAACCTAACACAACACAACACAACACCTGTGAAGTGACTGCTGGAGCCCAAGCTAGCTCTTAGAACTCTGGCGCCACACCAGGAGTGGGGAACTGCCTCGGTATGGGGATTTACCAGAGGCACAACCTTTAGAGACGCTCCATAATGCCAGACACAAGCCATGACAGGGACCAGGCAGAAGAGAAAGGAGGAGGCTCTCTGTCTTGAGGTTCCACAAGGAAGGGTTTATTCCAAGTAAAGGGATCAGAAACAAAGAGCCCCAGGCACTCCTGTGCAAGGGGTTTTGTACAGATACAAATCAGGGGGTGGATACAAACAGCTAACCAATAGGGAATCCTCAGGGGAGGAGTGAGGGGATTACATCAAGTATCTGGGGCCAATTGGGGTAAGAGGGTGGAGAGGATGGGTCACATGGGCCAATGGGGCTTTGAGGAATAGGGGAATTCCAAAAGGGTGTTGCAGTCAGGGATTGGCTCTATGTGAGTGGCAGGGAAGGTTCGGAAAAAAAAAGAGCCGGGTTGCCTTGACAGGCAGGGAAAGAGCTGGAACAAGCAGGAGGGACAGCTTTGAGGGAGGGTAAAACCAAGGGGTAAAAAAACACAGGGAGAACATGGGGGTACAACAAAACAAACCACTTAACAAGGAATCAACAAAATAAATTCAAGCACAAACACCTGTGTACACCACATGGTTATGTCTTTGTCCCTAATCCCTTTGGCGTGGTGGATGCAATAAACCTTTGCTGGAATACATCGTACAAAGACTCTTCCTGTCTTCCCTCTGCTGAGCTGCCTGTGGCGCGCGTGTGTGCATGGACTTGAAATGGCTGTTCTCGTGGCCTCACTCC
Organism: Haemorhous mexicanus; assembly: GCF_027477595.1. NCBI lineage: Eukaryota > Metazoa > Chordata > Aves > Passeriformes > Fringillidae > Haemorhous > Haemorhous mexicanus. Next base: position 332,454 of record NC_082380.1, read on the forward strand.
AAATGGCTTCTGAAGGAGACATTTCGAGGGAGGTTGCAGCATTTCTACCATCATGCCACATGGCAACAAATGGCGCCTGAACGTTGGGGTACCTTTTAAGCTCCTTTGAAAGAATCTCCACTGGCCGCTGGCCACGGGATTTAAGTCGCAGTAAGGTGTTCCATTTCCCCGAGAGGAAATCCATATTTTCTGGGAAACTCCTGAGGGCTGCAACCGACAACCCTCTGGATAATCGAGGATGTTGAAGAACCATTTGCATCAGCATGTCAGGAAAATTAACCTC